>NC_059296.1:21984281-22161781 GCF_017591435.1 Portunus trituberculatus
CCTGCCCACCCTCCTGGTGGCCTCAGGGCCACCTCTTTCGGCAACCTGCAGTCCTTCGCGTTCGTGGCCCTAATCAACAACAAAAACAAACTTGTGTTTCATATTCCTATATAGTTGTAAATAATATAACAATATAACCTTTAACTTACCTGAAAGACCATAAACAATGATTGGTTGAAAACTCGATAATATGCTTTGAAATGTACGGAAACTCGAGCAACGTACAAAATTGACTTACGTCATGTTTCAGGAATGTAACTCTGATGTAAACCGAGACCTTACTATATATATATATATATATATATATATATATATATATATATATATATATATATATATATATATATATATATATATATATATATATATATATATATATATACACATACACTATAGTAGTGACTCTTATAAAATGGCTTCCATTTCTCTTTACTTGCATGATATCATTCCTAAGATTAATATCTTTTTCTCATAATGTTAGATGTTTATTGATAAAATATAAAACAATTAGCATTGGTGAGTAGTTGAATATTTTTTTATTTGACAGTGTGTGAGAGGGTTAAGAATTTTTCTAGCCTTGTATAGCATTTACTATTATATCTTAGAAGATGGGCACTTTCAGTGGAAAAAAAAAAAAAAAAAAAATATATATATATATATATATATATATATATATATATATATATATATATATATATATATATATATATATATATGTGACTTTAATGCAGGTACACATTGTGTCTTAGGGCTATTTTCTGTGAATAATTTCCCAAAACTAGCAAACATTCCTGGGCTGATATATGCCATTTTTATAACTAAAATGTATTTTTTTCACTTACCTGTTTCGTCTACTATAGGCAATGGATGCATTGTCTCCTTGTGTCTGTCAGTGACTAAAAAAATTAATCGGCCTGTGTGCAAGTCGATGCACGGTTTTTCTATTCTTCCCTGCAGTAGCCATCTTCACACCCTTAAATCTCTATGACCTTAAGAAAAAAAAGCTCAAAAGAGAATCAATGCGTTGTGAGGAAGGATGGGAGTGTCTTTAGAAGGAACAGGTGAGTGAGAAAATACATTTTAGTTATAAAAATGTCATTTATTTCACATAAGACCTGTTCCTTCTACTATAGGCAGATTCCCACATTTAGGTGATGGGGCAGTGCCAAGTAGGGGGGGTTGACCATGGCTGAAAACATCCACAAGGATTCGTGACTCTTATCAGGCATGTGTGGAAGTCACGCAGGGAAGAACATTGGGTAGTGCCGTTGTAGCATCTCCCAATAGATCTGTGCCATGACCCTCAAACTGGTTCAGAGTGCAGGAAGGTGTGGCACAAAGCAGCAGACATCAAGGAACAACACTGCCACGATGGGTCCCAGGGAGAAGATCCCACCCTGGACCCTATGGACTGCTTTACGGTAGTGAGTGGCGAAAACAGACTGCGTTCACCAGCAGGCCACTGCCATTATGTCAGCCATTGCCTTGTTAGTGGATCACAGTAGTGATGTTTCCACACTCTGCACATCATGTGCTCTTACCCGGAGTGTAGGTTCCAGATGATCATGGAAATCCTCATGAGCAACCCGTATCAACTGCTGGAGGAAGTAAGAGATGGCCATCTTGGAGAGAGGATGAGTGGGGTCCCGGACCGAGAGGAAAAGGTACCTAGGCCTAGATGGGGACTGTGTCCTGTTAAGGTACCACTGCAGAGCACGAACAGGACAGAGGAGCCGTTTGTCGTCATTGGAGCAGACAGCCTCTGAAAGACTTGTCAAGACAAACTCCCGGGGAAGTGGATTTGATGGAGTCTTTGTCTTGGCCACAAAGTCAGAAAGATAAGACAGCACCATGTCATGACCCTGAATGGCAACCTGAGCAGAAAGAGCCTGAATTTCCCCAACTCTCTTGGCTGTTGCCAGAGCCAGGAGAATGAGAGTCTTCTGGTTCAAGAACTGGAGAGAGGACTTGTCTGACGTTTCAAGGGAAGTGCAGACAAGGTGCTGTAAGACAACGTCCACATTCCATGGGGGCACTGTAGGCATTGACCTGCATACTCTCTGCCCACAAGAGCGAATGACCTCCCATAAGACAGGTTAACCCCTTCCTTACCGCAAGACTGTTTTGTGGTACGTGCGTACCACGCGCAAAAACGACCTCGTGGTACCGCAAGATGCTGCTGTGGTACGTGCATACCACACCAATACATTTCCGTGTATAACCGTGGCCTGAGTGCGGATTTTGCCTTTTTCATACTCCACGTGGTTCACTATAAACAAACAAACACTGGAGGTGTTATTTTTAGCCACCCCAGTGTAACAAAACCATCCCCCCCCACTAGCCAATCAATATCGGAGTTAATTTTTCATGCATAAACTATAAAGCCAATCACTATTCTTTGAAATATATTATTCCCACAGTCCCCCCAAGAACATCAGTTCTCTAGTATCGGCCGTGGTGAAACTGTTCTATTGCCTCTAGTTAGAGATAATAACGTCTGCTTCGTGTAGCAGCGATGAGGATTATCATAATTATGAGACAGATAGTGAGGATATACTGGAAGACTCTCCAGATGAATATGATTCAGACTATGATCCTGAAAAAGAAATAGGAGAGAGTGATAGTGACAGCAGTGTTGAAACTCTCTCGGCAAGTGAGGGGGAGCAGCCTAGTTATGACTGCCTCAGGGTCACCCTCACCAGGTGCAGTGTGTGTGGTGCTGAATTTATGATTAGTGCACAATTTATGATTATGTTTACGTTTTCTTTTATTAATAAAATGACAAAAATATGTTTAGAAAAAAGTACATAACACTGTGTTAGAAAGAAATATAATGTGTAGATCTGGCCGTGAGGCACGTGCGCACACGGGCAGGGGGCTGCGGTATAGGAGGGGAACGCTTTGTTTATATCGGGCGGTGGCTGCGGTAAGGAAGGGGTTAAGAAGAAAGGTCAAAACCTTTCAGATGGAAGACGCTGTTAAGCATAGCCTTGTATCCCTTCATGGCCGATAGTGAAATGTGACAGTCCTGGTGCAAGTGGAGAAGGAAGTCAGTAAATTTTTGACTGGAGGGTGTCGAAGCAGTGTGTCCCTCCTGGTGACTCCATTTATGGTAAGGATTCCTTTTATATTGGTAGTTCATAATGGTTGAATGCTGTCAAGATCCCGCCAGGAATTTTGCAACTCTTCAGAAATAGCACTGATAACGGAGGAGTCACTGCACAGTTTCCACGTGGTCAGCCAAAGCGCATGGAGACTGGTGTGGAAGTGATGGAAGTGTGGTTGCCGCAGAAGGTCTGTCTGTGTTGGGAGGAGGCAAGGAGTGTTGACAGTCACCTGTAGCTGATCTAAGAACCATTCGTTGCATGGCCAGAACAGTGTGATGGGGATGATGGATGCCCCCAGAGCTTGGACAGAAGTTGCCTGGTCGACAGAAATGGTGGAAAGGTGTATAGATTTATGTGGTCCCAAGGGAAGAGAAAAGCATGCGTGGCGATGGCCGTGGGATCTGGGAATGGAGAGACAAATGCAGTGAGCCTGAAGTTCTGACTGGGGGTGGGGGAAGAGATCCACGAAAGACATCCCCCAAAGTTGCCATAGGGCTCGACATACATCTTGGTAAAGACTCCACTCTGTAGAAATGACTTGCAACTCCTGGCTAAGGGAATTTGCCATCACGTTGCGAGACCCACTGATGAATTGAGGCCTGAAAACAATAGCTCTGTCATCCGCCCAATGCAATTTCTGTTGCGCCTCATTGTTGAGTGTCGATAAGTGAATGCCCCTGTGGTGAGAGTGATATGCCAGAGCCGTGATATTGTCTGCAAACACTCCCATTGTCTTGGCCTGGAGGATGTGTTGGAAGTATAGTAGAGCGAGCTGAACTGCTCGGAATTCCAGAACATTGATATGAAGGGCTGCTTCGTCTTCAGACCACAATCCACCCATGGTGTAATGAAGGCGAGAGCAGCCCCAACCATGTGTGGAGGCATCTGTGTACAGCAGAAAATCCAGCACCAGGTCCTGGAGGAGGTCCCTGCCGGTGAGAAGATTGCATTCCATCTTCCACCACTGTAGGTTCACGAGACTGTTGGGAGTCAAGCTGATCCGTATCGAGTTGTCATGCATTGAGCTTGACCATTGAGTGTGAATGCAAAACTGTAGGCTCTGCATACACAACTGAGCTCCTGGAACCAGATGAGTGACGGAAACCAAGTGACCTAGCAACAATAACCACTCTTTGGTGGTCAGGAGTCGTGAATCCATGAAAGCTTGTAGATGAGAGAGAAGATTGTCCACCTGGGTCTGTGTCAGGAAAGCCTTCAACAGAGGAGTCCGAATGTTGACTCCCAAGTAGACAATCTCCTGAGCTGGCCATAAGCAAGATTTGTTGCAATTTGATGCAGATTCTGAGGCAAGCACAAAGCTGAAGCAGGACTTGGATCAAGTTTAGAGCCTCTTGGTAAAACGATGCCAGGAGGAGCCAGTTGTCCAGATTCTGAAGGATATGGATGCCCTGTCTGTGTAACTCCATAGAAACAGGTGCCATAATTTTGGTTAATACCTGGGGACCCATAGACAGGTCGAAGCACAGTACTCGGAACTGGGGTGTATGTCCGCCCCAACCGAAATGAAGGAACCGTCTGCTTCAGGCATGGATAGGAACTTGAATGTAAGCATCCTTCAGGTCAACGGACACCATCCAATGGTGTCGGCGGACAGCAGCCAGTACCATGCAGACGGTTTCTATCTTGAACTTCGTTGTGATAATATGTTGATTGAGGAAGGAGAGGTTGAAATCAGAAGAAATCCTTCCACCACCTTGGGGACTACTAATGGCTTACTGTAGAATCCGGGTGTAGGAGGAGCTTCCTCCACTGCGCCTTTGTTGAAGAGAACTGTTACTTCCTCCGTCAGATCCCTGCCTTGCTTGGAATCTGTCGAGTAGCAGCCCAAGTGCCGAGGCACCTGAGATGGAGAAAAGGAGTGGAAAGGAATCCCTCGCAAAGAACCCATAGAACCCACTCTGCCCCTATGTCCTCCCAGGCAGGCAGATGTTGGGCAAGGCAGCCTGCAATTGAAGAAGTTGGAGAAATGGAGTCAATCTAGTTCTTTGACTGTCTCAAAGAGGGACATCCATAATTGTGGGAAGTGCAAGGCTGGAAGCACGGTTTGGAGAACCGTTGCTGGGTTGGACCAGGACGAGGGTGAGATTCAACAGAGGTGGAAGAGCGTGAATGTTTCTTCGCAAGTGGTGTTCCCAGTCTTGACTTCACTTTGATGAGAGCCTTGACTGCCACCTCAGTGAGCGAAATTGAAGCCACCTGCTGCGCTTGACCAATGGCCTTCTCCACACTAGCCAAGTTGAACAGCAGATGTCCATGTCTGAGCAGTGTAGCTGGGCCTTAGAAGCTGAACTGTACTCATGTGGAAGATGTGAGAGATAGGACTCCCTCCTTACTGCACTTGTGTTAGCCAGAGCAAAGGCCATGATCCTGGCTTGGTCCACCATAGCACATTGAATGCTGTATCTGTAGAGAAGTGGTGTGTGAAGATGGCTACCACAGGGAGGAATAGGAAAACAATGCATAGACTTGCACACAGTGGGGGGGTTGAATTTTTTAGTCACTGACAGACAAAAGGAGACAATGCATTCATTGCCTATAGTAGAAGGAACAGGTCTGATGTGAAATAAATCCATATTCACAACCTGAAGAAAATTTTTGAACAATAGTGAAATTTAAAAATAAAGCATATTAATGCTGAAGAAAACATAAATTTAATTCTAGATATATTGGAGTGGACAGAGATCATATCAATATTTTTGTATTAATATAAAGTAATGTAGTTTTTAATTTATATAGAAAAGTTCTTAGTGGCCATCAAAATCTAAACAGAATAGTTGCTTATTTCTTTCAATCTGGCACAAATTGATTTAAACAATTTTTTTTTTTTTTTTTTTTTTTTTTTTTTTTCCTTCAGTACCATATGATAAATATAGACATATCGATCAGTTTAGCTGATTGGCTAAACCGATTTCCCACAACAAATGCCGATTGGTTTCTACAGCCAGGTAGTATCAGACAGAAACTTCTGTGAGATGCTCTCTTTGATAGGTTATGTAATTTAATATGATTTGGTCATCTAAGAAATACATGTACATAATTTTTTTTATCATACCAATAAAATGCCACCCCAGTTTTCATTGTCTCACTATTAGTAAATTTTTATAATAAAATGCCACCCCAGTTTTCATTGTCTCACTATTAGTAAATTTTTATGTTCAGAGATTTTTTTGTATAGCACAAAACAGCTACTGAGGAATTTTCATTGCATCACTCCAAACATTCCCATTCTATCCATAGGCCATTAACTCCACCATAAATAGTAGCCAACCATGCCTCAGTTATCACTTATACCATTGATAATTTATTTTATCTTATAACAATTTGTTCTTAAAATCTTTCTTTAATTTTGAAAATTTGTTGACATTTCTGTTATACATCATCTAATCTCATCATTGTCTTCTAATCAGTTTCATTGAAAAACTTTAAAAAGTCAGTAAAGTTTGCTTTGGCCTTGTTCCATTTCTTTTTCTGTGATTCTTCCCTTGCAACATCAGTGTTCCATTTTATAAATTGCGTGAAATAACATGAATACCTTCTCCAAAGTGACACATATTGTTTATCTTTTTTTGGGGGACCAGTTCCATGTGAATATGCATAAAAGAATATATACTTAATGTGTATGTATGTTTGATTGTTATGAAATGTGTAACTCATTGTAAAAATAAATGTCAAAAATAGAAAGATTTCTTCTGATCTCAAAGTTTTAATCAGGTGTCATATAAAATGAAAACTATGAATTATATACTACGTATATATGTTTTATTGTAATTGTAAACAATTCATAACTTGGATTTTCATAACCAATACATCATATCTGCTGGAAATTAAAAATAAAATTAACCATACTTACTGCAAATTGTGCAGTAAACTCCTCTCAAATCAGACCTGAATAAGCCAGATATTAGATACATCTGACACTTTTAGAATTTTTGTTTTTCTTATACTTTATCTTGAGTGCACTAGTAGGCATTTTTTGCCCTTTGATTGTAATTTTAGCTGCTTGGCTTAAATTGGCAAAAGTATCTCTGATAGCTCTTACATCGTCTGAGTCATTTGAGGAGTTTTTCAAGCCATTCAAGACATGAAATGGGAGAGTGTGCCAAACCACTAACTGGTGCCAAGATCTTTATTTATACAGCTGAATTAGCAAGTGCATGGCAGTGTCTTCCTCAGTTCTGTAATCCTTATTATTGCTTTTGTATTAGGAAACTGAAAATCCTGTCAATGGCAGAAAAAAATGGCTGTTATAAAGGACCATGAGAGAGGTGTGACCCATGTGTATTTACCTCGTTGTAGTTTTACAGGCTCTTATGCTCGTGTGGCCCCGTCTCCATATCTACACTTATCCAATTTTTCTTTAAAACTATGCAAACTCGTTGCGGTCACCACTTCTTCACTCAGACTGTTTCACGTCAACACATCTTTGCGGGAAACTGTATTTTTTTTATATCTCTTAGACATCTTCCTTTCCTCAGCTTTTTACTATGCGATCTTGTGCTTCGACTGTCATATTCTTCTCTCAGGAGCAGTTTCTCACTTGGTCCATTCCATTGATCAATTTATAAACTTGTATCAGATCCCCTCTCTCCCTTCTCTGTTCCAGATTAGGTAGATCCATAGCCGTTAATCTCTCCTCATATGTCGTCCCTTCAAATTTTGGAACCATTCTTGTAGCCATTCTTTGTAGTCTCTCCAGCTTCTTTACGTGTTTCTTTTTATGGGGGGTCCACACTACCCCTGCATATTCCAATCTGGGTCATATTATAGTACAGGCACCTCCCTTTTAACACGTGTTCTGTTACCCCAATTTTGATCTTACACAGCTTAAAATTTATTAATATATAGTCTGTTAACACGAAATGTTCGATGTTACGCGAGTTTGATTTTCCCGCCTACTCTGGTTGAATATCCCGCCGCCAGATCACAGGAGAGGCACTCTGACTGACTCCCGCGTTCCCACTCTCTGCCTGTTGTTCTCAGCGTAAACTCACAGACCATTTTTTGCAAAGTTTTGTAAAACTCGTGCCCTATGCCATCCAAGCATCCTGGTACCCCAAATGTATTACTAGTGTGTTTGTTTAAGAATTTTAGTAAAAAAATTTGAAAATAGGCACTTTCTCGAGGTCTAGGAACGTAACCCCAACTATTACCATTATTTCTTATGGAGAAATTATGTTCTGTTACCACGATTTCTGTTAACACGACGTTTCCAGGAACATAACCCTCGTGTTAATGGGAAGGTGACTGTACTTATCAATTTATTCATCATTTCTTTTTCCATGTAATGAAATGCTAATTCAATATTCCTTAGGAAATTATATGTCTCTCTGAAGATTTTATCTATATGGCTTACCGATTGATTGTTTTCTTCCATAGTCACCCCAAAATCCTTTTCCTTTTCCACTTTCTCCAGTTCTACTCCATCTCCCATCTTGTAGATTCTCACTGGTCGTCCTTCACTCTTTCCCATTTCCATGACATGGCTTTTGTCCACATTGAATTCCATCTCCCACTTTTTACTCCATTCCCAGATCTTATTTAGGTCTTCGTGCAGTATTTCACAATCCTCTTTTTGCTTTATAACTCTGCACAGTTTCGCATGGTCCGCAAACAGATTTATGTAGCTGTTCACTGCTTCTGGCATGTCATTTATATATATGAGGAAAAGTATTGGCGCCAGTACTGATCCGTGCGGCATTCTGCTTTCTACTGCTCTCCACTCGGACTTCATATCATTGACTACTGTCCTTATTTCTCTCCCCCTCAAGTAATTTTCCATCCATTTCAGTGTGCTTCCTGTTAAGCCATCCTTTTCCTCTAACTTCCACAGTAACCTTGCATGTGGCACTTTATCAAATGCCTTTTTTAAATCCAAATAAATACAATCAACCCATCCCTCTCTCTCATGTACTCTGTCAACTATTCTAGAGTACAAACTCAGTAAATTTGTTACACACGACCGCCCTTTTCTAAAACCAAATTGGCTATTTGATAATAATATGTTGTCTTCAAGGAACTCGATCCATTGTTTCTTTATTATTCTTTCACACATCTTACATATTACACTACTTAATGATACCAGTATGTAATTTAAAGGTTCTTCCTTCTTTCCGCTCTTATATATGGGAACCACCTCAGCTCTTTTCCATTCTACTGGTACTGTTCCATTTTATATTGAGTATTTTATGGTGTTGTATATAGGACTTGCTAGTTCTTCCCTACATTCTTTTAGTATTCTACCTGAGACTTCATCCAGTTCCTTCATTAACTCTTTTATTTCAAGTTTGGTTACTTTAATCTCTTTCATATAGAAGCTCTCTCTATTACCCTGTGACCTTTCAAATTTGGATTCCTTAGAAAAGACCTCTTGAAATTTACAATTTAACAGTTCTCTCATACTTTTTGGATCTTCCACCATCCCATTCTCTCCTTTTAACCTTTCAATTGTTTCTTTTGTCGTATTTTTCCATTGATGAATCTGTAGAACAATTTTGGTTGCTCCTTGCATTTTTCAACAATGTCCCTTTCATAGTTCCTCTCCTCTTCCTTCCTCACTTTAACGTATTAATTTCTCGCTGTCTTGAAGTTTTCCTTATTAACTGGATTTCTCTTTCTCCTCCACCTTTTCCATGCTCTATCTCTTTTCTCCTTTGCCCTAGCACACCTTGCGTTAAACCAATCTTTTTTATTTTCTTCTTTAGGTCTATATTTCAGGACATATTCCCTGACTCCTGTTTTGTATATTTCCAAAAATAAGTTATATTTCTTCTGCACCCTCTCAGTGTTTTCCATCTCCTCCCAGTTAACGTATTTGAAATAGTTCTTGAGATTTTCAATATCAGCCTTTCTGTAACTTAGTCGGTTTTCTTTGTATGATTCGTCTCTATCTTCTTTTCCCTCTTCTATATCCATTTCTAAAATTACATGGTCACTCTTTCCCAATGGGCACTTATATCTTATATCATCGTTCATTTGTATACCCCTTGTAAAAACCAGGTCCAACCTTGCCAGCTCGTCGTTTCCTTCTGAATCTTGTGCTTTCCTTTACTCTCTGGTCCATCATATTGTTTATCATTAGGTTCAGGTGTCTTTCTTCCCAGGCTTCTTCCACCATACCACTTTCCTAATTTTCCCAGTCCACTTCTTTACAGTTGAAATCTCTTACTAATAACACTTTTCTCCTTTCTCTAATGACTCTTGTTACACTCCTTATTGTGTCTTCTATCATTTCTTTATATTCTTGATTGGTCCATGAATTTGTTTTCGGTAGCACATATGTTCCAATGATTGTTATCTCTTTTTATTAATATGCATCTTAATATAGTACTTCCACTTTTCCTTCCCCATATTCCACTTGGTTTACCACCAACTCTTTCCTTAACATTATCATAACTCTCCCTCCTCTTTTACCCCTCTGTCTTTCCTCCATAAGTTATATCTATTATCTATGTCTGTTTTGATTGCCTCATTCAATTTTGTTTCAGCCAGGCATACAATATGCGGTTCTTCTTTCTTTATGTAATCATTTAGTTCTAATTTACTTGATAGCACCCCGTCAATGTTCATATACATCATTTTTAGTTTCTTGCCCTTATCACTTTTAGTTAAACTTGCTTCACTGTTTCTGCTTCCTTCTCTCTTATATACCATTTCCTTATCCTGTCTCCTAGAATTCTCCAAAAAAATGCCTTTTTCTCGTCCTCTGACCTTTTATTATTTTTTTCCCTTACTGCTTTCGCCAGTTCGTTGTATCTCTTCCTTTCTTCCTCATTTCTATTTTTCCTTATGTATATATCCTTGCAGCCTTCCGTTTCCCGGAGTTTTGTAGTTCTATATAATATCTCTTCTGTTGCTGCTTGTGATTTTAGTAGTATCTTTATTGGCTTTGTTGTTCCATCTTGGTAAGTTCCCATTCTGTGTATTTCCTCTACTACCTCCTCTAGGTTCTGCCTATCTTCTTCGTTTAGATTTTTTAATATGTCCTTGACTGATTTCAATTCTTCTTTTTCCCATCTTGCCCTATATTTTACATTTTTTTCTTTCATTCCAAATATGATTACACTTTTTTTCTTTTCTGCAATTTCCCTTACTGTGTTTTCTTTTTCCTTGAGGACTCTTATCATTTTGTTTGCCATGTTCTCGTCTCTTACTTTTAGTTGTTCTTGTATCACTTCCTGAAAAAAAATCTGTCTTTCTTCTCCTGGACTCTCCATGCCTGTACTTCTTTCTGAATCACATCCTGTACTTTTTTCTCTTCTTTGTTAACTAGATTTTTGAGATCCTCTTTTTCTTTTTCTACTTTAGCGAGTCCTTCCCTCCATCTGTTGCTTGTACTTGGTTAGTTCATTTCTCAGTTCCGCGTTCTCAGCCCTTAGCCTAGCCTCGTTTTCTTCCACTTTATTTTATCCTTTCTTTCAAGTTCAGAAACTCTTTCTCCTGTTCATCATTCTCTTTACTTCTCATGCTCTCCCTTATCTAGTTGTCTAATTTTTCCCCAAAGTTAAAACTCGCTTATGGAGGGTAGTGGTTGTCTCATCATGTGGGTGTGTATGTGTGTGCGTTTCACTGTTTGATCTGCTGCAGTCTCTGACGAGACAGCCAGACGTTTTCCTATGGAATGAGCTCAGAACTCATTATTTCCGATCTTCGGATAGGCCTGAGACCAGGCACACACCACACACCGGGACAGCAAGGTCACAACTCCTCGATTTACATCCCATACCTACTCACTGCTAGGTGAATAAGGGCTACACGTGAAAGGAGACACACCCAAATATCTCCACCCGGCCGGGGAATCGAACCCCGGTCCTCTGGTTTGTTTAGCCAGCACTCTAACCACTGAGACTTCAACTGTGTGTGTATTTATCTAGTTGTATTTACCTAGTTGTAGTTTCACAGGGCCTGGGCTTTATGCTCGTGAAGCCCCGTCTCCATATCTACACTTATCCAATCTTACTTTAAAAGTATGCACACTCATTGCAGACACTACTTTTTCATTTAAACTGTTCCACGTCTCAATACATCTCTGCGGGAAACTATATTTTTTTAATATCTCTCAGACATCTTCCTTTTCTCAGCATTTTACTATGCGATCTTGTGCTTCGGATGTCATATTCTTCTCTCAGGATCAGTTTCTCATTATCCACTTAGTCCATTCCTTTGATCAATTTATAAACTTGTATCAGGTCTCCTCTCTCCCTTCTTTGTTCCAGGGTTGGTAGATCCATAGCCTTTAGTCTCTCCTCATATGTCATCTCTTCAAATTCTCGAACCATTCTTGTAGCTATTTTTTTGTGGCCTCTCCAATTTCCTTATGTGTTTCTTTTTTATGAGGGGTCCACACTACTCTTGCATATTCCAATCTGGGTTTTATTATAGTACTTATCAATTTTTTCATCATTTCTTTGTCCATGTAGTTAATGCTACTCCAATATTCCTTAGCAAATTATGTTTCTCTAAAAATTCTATCAATATGGCTTGCTGGTTGATTGTTTTCTTCCATCTTCACTCCTAAGTCCTTTTCCTTTTTAACTTTCTCCAGTTCTACTCCATCTCCCATCTTATAAATTCCCACAGGTCGTCTTTCACTCTTTCCCTTTTCCATGACATGGCTTTTGTTCACATTGAATTCCATTTCCCACTTCTTAGTCCATTCCCAGATCTTATTTAGGTCTTGCAGTATTTCACAATCCTCCTTTTGCTTTATAACTCTGCACAGTTTCGTATCATCTGCAAACACATTTAAGTAGCTGTTCACTCCTTCTGGCATGTCGTTAATATAAATGAGGAAAAGTATTGGTGCCAATACTGAACCCTGTGCCACTCCACTTTCTACTGCTCTCCACTTGGACTTCATATCTTTAACTACCGTCCTTATTTCTCTCCCCCTCAAATAATTTTCTATCCATCTCAATGTGCTTCCTTTTAAGCCACCCTTCTCCTCTAACTTCCATAGTAATCTTGCATGTGGCACTTTGTCAAACACTTTTTTAAAATCCAAATAAATACAGTCAACCCATCCCTCTCTCTCTTGAACTCTATCAACTATTCTAGAATAGAAACTCAATAAATTAGTTACACAAGACTGTCTTTTTCTAAAACCAAATTGGCTATTTGATATTAATTTTTTTTTTTTTTATTTATACCATGTCTTTTCACGGAATTTATCTATACTTTTTACTATCTCAAACCCACCCGCTATTCTGATAAAGCCCAACCACATTATACAATTCAACCTGCGCTTGAGACCACTTCCCAAAGCACGCATTTCCACTGTACCACGGCGGCCTCTAAATTTGTTGTCTTCAAGGAATTTGATCCATTGTTTCTTTATTATTCTTTCACACATCTTGCATATTACACTAGTTAGTGATACTGGTCTGTAATTTAAAGGTTCTTCCTTCTTCCGCTCTTATATATGGGAACCACCTCAGCTCTTTTCCATTCTACTGGTAATGTTCCATTTTCTATTGAGCATTTTATGATGTTGTATATAGGACTTGCTAGTTCTTCCCTATATTCTTTCAGTATTCTGCCTGAGACTTCATCTGGTCCCATTGCTTTCTTTTCATCCAGTTCCTTCATTAACTCTTTTATTTCAAGCTTGGTTACTTTAATCTCTTTCATATAGATTGTCTTTCTATTACTCTGTGGCCTCTCAAATTTGGATTCCTTAGTAAAGACCTCCTGAAATTTTTTATTTAATAGTTCTGCCATACTTTTTGGGTCTTCCACCATCCCGTTCTCTCCTTTTAACTTTTCTATTGTTTCTTTTGCCTAATTTTTCCATTTATGAATCTATAGAACAATTTTGGTTGCTCCTTACATTTTTCGACAATGTCTTTTCAAGTTCTTTTCCTCTTCCTTCCTCACCTTAACATATTCATTTCTGCTGCTTTGAAGTTTTCCTTATTTGCTGGATTTCTATTTCTCTTCCACCTTTTCCATGCTCCATCTCTTTTCTCCTTTGCCTAGCACACCTTGCATTAAACCAATCTTTCTTTCCTTCTTCTTTAGGTCTATATTTGGGACATATTCCTGACTCCTGTTTTGTATATTTCCAAAATAAGTTATATTTGTCTTGCATTGTCTCTGAGTTTTCCATCTCCTCCCAGTCTACGTTTTTAAAATAGTTCTTGATATTCTCAATATCAGCCTTTCTGTAATTTAATCGATCACCTTTGTATGAATCATCTCTATCTTCCTTTCCCTCTTCTATATCTATTTCTAATATTGCATGGTCACTCTTTCCCAATGGGCACTTATATCTTATATCATCATTCATTTGTATACCCCTTATAAAATCTAGGTCCAATCTCGCCGGCTCGTCGTTTCCTCTGAATCTTGTGCATTCCTTTACTCTGGTCCATCATATTGTATATCATTAGGTTCAAGAATCTGTCTCCCCAGGCTTTTTCCCTCATACCACTTTCATAATTTTCCCAGTCCACTCTTTTACAGTTGAAATCTTTTGCTAATATAACTTTCCTTCTTTCTTTAACGATTCTCTTTAGACTCCTTATTGTGTCATCTATCATGTCTTTATATTCTTGATTGGTCCATAAATTTGTTTTTGGTGGCACATATGTTACAATGATTGTTAACTCTTTTTTATTAATATGCATCTTAATATACAATACTTCTGCTTTTCCTTCCCCACATTCCACTTCGTTTATCATTATCTCCTTCCTTAACATAATCATGACTCCTCCTCCTTTACCCACTCTGTCTCTTCTCTCTAAATTATACCTATTATCCAAGTCTATTTTGATTGCCTTATTTAGTTTTGTTTCAGCCAGGCATACAATATCTGGATTTTCTTTCTTTATGTAATCTCTTAATTCTAGTTTACTTGATTAAACCCAGTCCATGTTCATATACATCATTTTTAGTCTTTTGCCTTTATCATTTTTAGTTAAACTTGTTCCACTTTTTTTTCTTCCTTCTCGTTTATATACCATTTCCTTATCCTGTCTCCTAGAATTCTCCAAAAAAATGCCTTCTTCTCCTCTTCTGACCTTTCATTATTCTTTTCCCTTACTGCTGCTGCCAGTTTATTGTATCTCTTCCTTTCTTCATTTCTATTTTTCTTTATTAGATATCCTTGCAGCCATCTGTTTCTCTAAGTTTTGTTGTTCTATATAATATTTCTTCTGTTGCTGCTTGTGATTTTAGTAGTATTTTAATTGGTCTTGTTTTTCCTTCTTGATATGGTCCCATTCTGTTTATTTCTTCTACTTCCTCTTCCAAGTTCTGCCTATCTTCGTCATTTAGATTCTTTAGTAGGTCTTTGACTGATTTCATTTCTTTTTTTTCTCTTTTTGGTCTATATTTTATATTTTTTTTCTTTTATTCCAAATACAACTACACTCTTCTTTTTTTCTGCAATTTCTCTAACTAAATTTTCCTTTGTCTTGAGGACTCCTATCATTTTGCATGTCATATTTTCTTCTTTTTCTTTAAGTTGTTCTTGAATCACCTCCTGAAAATCAGCCTTATCTTTCTTATCTTGGACTCTCCATGCTTGTATTTCTTTTTTAATCACGTTCTGTACTCTTTCCTCTTCCTTGTTTACTAGATCTTTCAGCTTCTCCTTTTCTTTCTCGGCTTTACCAAGTCCTTCTTCCATCTGCTTTTTGTAATTAGCTACTTGCTTTTTTAGTTCTTCTTTTTCTGCTTTTAGCCTAGCTTCATTTTCTTCCACTTTTTTTATCCTTTCTCTCAGTTTTATAAACTTTATCCTGTTCTTCATTCACTTTCATTTCCATATTCTCCTTTTTCAATTTATCTAGTTTATATTCAATATTTAACACTCTCTTTAGTAGTGAAGTAGTCGTCGTATTGAAGCCTTCGAATACACGCTCACCATCACTAACATAGTCATCATTAGCTTTCATTCCTTCTCTAGTCTCATGTCTGTATTTTTATGGAATTTCTTTTTCACTCATGATTCCTTAATAATTGATTGCATGAAAAAAAAAATGAGTCCACACTACCTGTCCAGGCCACTGTAAAAACTGTACAATCGGTATGTAGTTAAGATCAGCTGATTGTCAGAACGGCGCCAGTGCGTCCTTCCTTGGCCATGTCTCTGTGTGTGTGTGTGTGTGTGTGTGTATTTACCTATTTGTATTTTCCTATTTGTGTATTACAGGGCCCGAGCTAAGCTTTCTGTGTCCTGTCTCCTTGTCCATTCTTGTCATATCTCTCTTTCATCTGATTGACATACACCGCGTCAACGACATCACTGCTCAGTTTATTCCACTTATCAATGCTACGATGCGGGAAACTGTATTTTCTCACATCATTTAGACAGATGTCTTTTATTAGCTTTTTTCCATGTCCTCGGAGATAATTACTTGTGGTCACCTTTATCAACTCTCTGTCCAGTATGTCAATCTTGTTCACCAATTTATACATAGTTATCATGTCTCCTCTTGTTCTTCTCTCTTCTAATGTGGTCAGCCCCAGCTTCCTCAGTCTTTCCTCATAGTCTAACTCCCTGAGTCCTGGTACCATCCTTCTTGCCAGCCTCTGTACCCTTTCTACCTTCTTCACATTTTTCTTCATATGTGGTGACCAGACACAAGCTGCATATTCTAACTGGGGTCTTATTAAGGGACATAATATCTTCTTCATCATTCCTTCATCTAGGTAGTGGAATGCAAGGCCAATATTTTGAAGCATGTTATATGTTTTCCAAAAATCTTGTTAATGTGTTTCTCCGGTGACAAAGTGTTTTGCAGTTACTCCTAAGTCTTTCTCCTCATTGGTCTCTTTAATTTTCTCATCACCCAGCCTGTAATCCCAGTTTGGTCTGTATCTACTTCTTCCCATTTTCATAACATGGGTCTTGTCTATATTAAATTCCATCTGCCACTCCTTACTCCACTCATATATTTTATCAAGATCTTCCTGTAACTTGTTACAATCTTCCACATTCTTTACTCTCCTCATAATTTTAGTATCGTCCAAACATGTTCATGTAACTGTCAATTCATACTGGCATATCATTAACATAAATCAAAAACATGATGGGACCAAGCACTGACCCTTGTGGAACTCCACTGGTTACCTTCTTCCACTCGGACTTCGTTCCTCTCACCACTGTTCTCATTTCTCTTCCCATTAAGTAATTTTCCATCCATTTTGCTAGTTTATCATTTACTCCTCCAATCTTCTTTAGTTTCTACATCATTCTATTGTGTGGTACTTTATCAAAGGCCTTTCTCAAGTCCAAGTAGATAGCATCCACCCATCCCTATCTATGTTGTAGTATGTCAGTCACTCTTGAATAAAAACATAATAAATTGGATATGCACGGTCTTCCTTTTCTGAAACCAAACTGTCTTTCACTCAGAATGTTTTCAATTTCTAGATACTCACTCCACTTAGCTTTAATTACTTCTTCACATACCTTGAACAAAATACTAGTCAACGATACTGGTCTATAATTTAGTGGTTACATTCTACCACCATTCTTATATATAGGCACAATGTCAGCTCTTTTCCACTCTTTCGGGACTAATCCTGTTCGTATGGAGGTTTCCACAATATCAAATACGGGGTTCAACAATTGATCCTTACATTCATTTAGCAACCTCCCAGATATGCCATCAGGCCCCATTGATTTATTAATATCCAGACTGCTTATAATTTTCTTTACATCTTCCTTAGTAACCATGATGTCCTGCATTTGCTTTATTTCCGTAGGTCTTCCTCCCATAAAATGCTCCTCCTTTGTAAACACTTTGCAAAAGTTGTCGTTCAAAATTTCAGCTATATCTCCAGCATCTCATATACTTCTTCCTCATTTTTACCTTTCTATTGCCTCCTTTATATTTAGTTTTCCATTTATGAATTTGTAAAACATTTTGGGTCACTATCACAGTTTTCCACCACCCTCTGTTCATATTCCTTCTGTGCTGTTCTCCTTACTTTACATATCTATTCCTTGCTGTTTTGTAAACTCTTGATAATACATCACTGTTTTTCTTAAGTTTCTTCCATAATACATGTTTATTATTTAAAGTCCTCTTTCTGTGTGTGTGTGTGTGTGTGTATTTACTCTACGGAAAAGAGCTATGCTCTGTTGTTTCTTCCAGCTTTTTCTTAAAATCATGAATATTCCTTTGACCACTTCTTATTCCATGATAATATTTTTTCCAAATCATTATTTAAAGTCACTGTAATATGTGTGTTTCTGTGTGTGTGTGTGTGTGTGTGTGTGTGTGTTGTGTGTCCAAGTGTGTGTGTTTGCAAATAGGCTCACATAACTGGACACCCCATCCACCATGTTTTATATTTACTGGTGCCAACACTGATCCCTGTTGTAGTTTTACAAAAGTCTTCCATCCATTTTAGGCACTCCTCCTACCATTTCAAGTTTCCAGATCAGTCTCTGGTGTGGTACCTTATCAAAGGCCTTTTAAATCCAGATATATTCCATCAGAACTTCCATTATCACAATTTTTGCTTTAAAACTATGTTTTCTTTCTTTGTAAAAAGCCTTGGTTGGTCTTTACAATCAATTATATCAAAATTTTTAACATCTCTCAGACATCGTCCAGTCCTTCCAACTTCTCTAGTTTTATGCTCCTTAGCATCTTGTGCTTCTAAAGTCATATTCTTCTCTCAGGATCAGTTTCTCATTATCCATTGGCTTCTAAAGACCAAGTCCAGTCATTCTCCTCCAAACCTAGTTAATCAATTTATAAACATCCTTCCATTGAATTTCATATTAAACCACTGTTTATTATTTAAAGTCCTCTTTCTGTTAATATGTTTTGTTTCAGTGTAATCGTTGAGTTCTAAAATCCCGATATCACTGTTTGTGTGTGTGTGTGTGTGTGTGTGTGTGTGTGTGTGTGTGTGTGTGTGTGTGTGTGTGTTTACCTAGTTGTATTTACCTAGTTGTAGTTTTACAGGGCCTGGGCTTGTGTGGTTCCGTCTCCATATCTACACTTATCCAATTTTTCTTTAAAACTATGTACACTCTTTGCTGACACCACTTCCTCACTCAAACTGTTCCAAGTCTCAACACATCTTTCCGGAAAACAAAATTTTTTAACATCTTTCAGACATCGTCCCTTCCTTAGTTTCTTACTATGTGATCTTGTGCTTCTAAAGTCATATTCTTCTCTCAGGATCAGTTTCTCATTATCCCCTTCATACATTCCGTTAATCAATTTATAAACTTGTATCAGATGCCCTCTCTCTCTTCTCTGCTCCAAGTTTGGTAGATCCATAGCCTTTAGTCTCTCCTCATATGTCATCCCTTTAAATTCTGGAACCCTTCTTATAGCCATTTTTTGTAGTCTCTCTTATTTTCTTATGTGTTTCTTTTCATGGGGAGTCCACACAACTCCTGCATATTCCAATCTAGGTCTTATTTTAGTACTTATCAATTTCTTCATTTCCTTGTCCATATAGTGAAATGCTACTCCAATATTCCTTAGCAAATTATACGTTTCTCTGAAAATTCTATCAATATGGCTTACCGGTTTATTATTTTCTTCCATTCTCACTCCCAAGTCCTTTTCCTTTTTTACTTTTTCTAGTTCTACTCCATCTCCCATCTTATAGATTCCCACTGGTCGTCTTTCACTTTTTCCCATTTCCATGACATGGCTTTTGTCCACATTGAATTCCATCTCCCAATTTTTGCTCCATTTCCAGATCTTGTTGAAGTCTTCCTGTAGTATTTCACAATCCTCTTTTTGTTTAATGACTCTGCACAGTCTCGCATCGTCCAAAACAGATTTATGTAGCTGTTCACTCTCTCTGGCATGTCGTTTATATATACGAGAAAAAGTATTGGCGCCAATACTGACCCCTGTGGCACTCCGCTGTCTACTGTTCTCCACTTGGACTTCATATCTTTAACTATCGTCCTTATTTCTCTACCCCTCAAGTAATTTTTCATCCATCTCAATGTGCCTCCTTTTAAGCCACCCTTCTCCTCTAACTTCCATAGTAACGCTTTTTTTTAATCTAAATAATCTAAATAAATACAGTCAATCTATCCCTCTCTCTCTTGTACTTTATCAACTATTCTAGAGTAGAAACTCAATAAATTTGTTACACATGACCAACCTTTTCTAAAACCAAATTGGCTATTTGATAATAATTTGTTGTCTTCAAGAAACTCGATCCATTGTTTCTTTATTACTCTTTCAAACATCTTGCATATTACACTAGTTAGTGACACCAGTCTGTAATCTAAAGGTTCTTCCTTCCTTCAGCTCTTATATATGGGAACCACCTCAGCTCTTTTCCACTCCACAGGCACTGTTCCATTTTCAATTGAGCATTTTATGATGTTGTGTATAGGACTTGGTAGTTCTTCCCTACAATCTTTCAGTATTCTGCCTGAGATATCATTCGGTCCCATTGACTTTTCCTCATCTTGTTCTGTCATCAACTTTTTTATTTCAAGCTTGGTTACTTTAATCTCTTTCATATGGACAGTCTCTCTATTACCCTGTGGTCTTTCAAATTTACTATTTAACAGTTCTGCCATACTTTTTGGGTCTTCCACCATTCCATTCTCTCCTTTTAACCTTTCTATTGTTTCTTTTTGTCTTATTTTTCCATTTATGAATATGTAGAACAATTTTGGTTGTTCCTAACATTTTTCAACAATGTCCTTTTCATAGTTCCTTTCTTCTTCTTTTCTCACCTTAGCATATTAATTTCTTGCTGATTTGAAGTGTTCCTTATTTTCTGGATTTCTGTTTCTTCTCCACCTTTTCCATGCTCCATCTCGTTTCTCCTTTGCCCTAGCACATCTTGCATTAAACCAATCTTTCTTTCCTTCTTCTTTAGGTCTATATTTCGGGACATATTCCCTGACTCCTGTTTTGTATATTTCCAAAAATGTTATATTTGTCTTGCATTGTCTCCTGAGTTTTCCGTCTCCTCCCAGTGTATGTTTTTAAAATAGCTCTTGAGGTTCTCAGTATCAGCCTTTCTGTAATTTAATCGGTCTCCTTTGTATGATTCATCTCTATCGTCCTTTCCTTCTTTTATATCCATTTCTAATATTATAATGTCACTCTTTCCCAATGGGCACTTATATCTTATATCATCATTAATTTGTATATCCCTTGTAAAAACTAGGTCCAATCTCGCCGGCTTATCGTTTCCTTTGAATCTTGTGTTTTCCTTTACTCTTTGGACCATCAAATTATTTATCATTAGGTTCAGGAATCTATCTCCTCAGGCATCTTCCCCCATACCACTTTTATAATTTTCCCAGTCCACCTCCTTACAGTTGAAATCTCCTACCAATATCACTTTTCTCCTTTCTTTAATGATTATTGTAAGACTTCTTATTGTGTCATTTATCATGTCTTTATATTCTTGGTTAGTCCATGAGTTTGTTTTTCGTGGCACCTATGTTCCAATGATTGTTAATTTTTTTTTATTAATATGTATATTAATATACTGTATTTCTGATTTTGCTTCCCCAAACTCTACTTGATTTACCCCCATCTCTTTCCTTAACATCATCATGACTCCTCCTCCTCCTTTACCCACTCTGTCTCTCCTCCATATATTATACCTTTTATCTGTCTATTTTTATTGCTTTATTTAACTTTGTTTCCACCAGGCATACAATATCTGGTTCTTCTTTCTTTATGTAATCTCTTAATTCTAATTTACTAGATAAAATCTTATCTATGTTTGTATACATAATTTCTAATCTCTTGTTCTTATCATTTTTAGTTAAACTTGCTCCATTTTTTTTCTCTTCCTTCTCTTTTATATACCATTTCCTTATCCTGCCTCCTATAATTCTCCAAAAAAATGCCTTCTTCTCCTCCTCTGACCTTTCATTATTTTTTTCTCTTGCTTCTGCCACCAATTTGTTGAGTCTCTTCCTTTTCTCCTCATTTCTACTTTTCTTTATATATATATCTTTGCAACCTTCTGTTTCGCTGAGTTTTGTTTTTTTCTATATAGTGCTTCTTCTGCTGCTGCTTGTGATTTTTGTAATATCTTAATTGGTCTCACTGTTCCTTCTTGATATGGTCCCATTCTATGGATTTCTTCTACTTCCTCTTCTAAGTTCTGTCTATCTTCGTCATTTAGATGTTTTAGAAGGTTTTTTACTGATTTAATTTTGTCTTTTTCCCTTCTTGGTCTATATTTAAAATTTTTTTCTTTCAGTCAAAAAATAATTGCACTCTTTTTTTTTCTGCAATTTCTCTTACTAAATTTTCTTTTTTCTTGAGGACTCCTATAATTTTTTTTGTCATATTTTCATCCCTTTCTTTTAACTGTTCTTGAAATACTTCCTGAAACGATTCCTTGTTTTTCTTATCTTGGACTCTCCATGCCTGTACTGCTTTTTTAATCACGTCTTGTACTCTTTCCTCTTCTTTGTTAACTAGATCTTTCAGCTTTTCTTCTTTCTCAGCTTTACCGAGTCCTTCTTCCATCAATTTCTTGTAGTTAGCTAATTGCACTTTTAAATCTTCATTTTCGGTTCTTAGCTTAGTTTCGTTTTCTTCCACTCTTTTTATCCTTTCTTTCAATTTCTGGAGCTCTTTATCCTGTTCTTCATTCTCTTTCATTCCCATACTCTCCTTTATCAATTTATCTAATTTACGTTCGATAGTCAACACTCTATCAAATAGTGAAGTATGTGCCGTATCAAAGCTTTCAAATGCTCTTTTTCCCTCACCAACATAGTCATCATCAGCTTTCATTTTTTCCCGTGTCTCAAACCTGCATTTAGGTAGAATCTCTTTCTCACTCATGATTTTGTAACACTGTATTCATAAAAAAAAAAAAAACGAGTCCACACTAATCGCCCAGGCCACTGCAAACCCAAACAAAGGTAGTGAAGATCAGCTGATTCTCGGGAGCGACGGTATTGCATCCTTCCTATTTACGTAGTTGTAGTTTTACAGGGCCTGGGCTTTATGCTTGTGTGGCCCTGTGTCCATATCTACACTTATCCAATCTTATTTTAAAAGTATGCACACTCGTTGCAGACACTACTTCTTCATTTAAACTGTTCCATGTCTGAATACATCTTTGTGGGAAACTATATTTTTTAACATCTCTCAGACATCTTCCTTTTCTCAGCTTTTTACTATGCGATCTTGTGCTTCGAATGTCATATTATTCTCTCAAGATTAGTTTCTCATTATCAACTTGATCCATTTCGTTGATCAATTTATAAACTTGTATCAGATCTCCTCTCTCTCTTCTTTGTTCCAGGGTTGGCAGATCCATAGCCTTTAGTCTCTCCTCATATGTCATCCCTTCAAATTCTTGAACTATTCTTGTAGCCATTTTTTTTAGTCTCTCAAACTTTCTTATCTGGGTCTTATTATAGTACTCATCAATTTCTTCATCATTTTTTTGTCCATGTAGTGAGATGCTACTCCAATATTCCTTGGCAAATTATGTTTCTCTAAAAATTCTATCAATATGGCTTACCGGTTGATTGTTTTCTTCCATCGTCACTCCTAAGTCATTTTCCTTTTTTACTTTCTCTAGTTCTACTCCATCTCCCATCTTATAGATTCCTACTGGTCGTCTTTCACTCTTTCCCATTTCCATGCCATGGCTTTTGTTCACATTGAATTCCATTTCCCACTTTTTACTCCATTCCCAGATCTTATTTAGTTCTTCTTGCAGTATTTCACAATCCTCCTTTTACTTTATAACTCTTCACAGTTTCGTATCATCTGCAAACAGATTTATGTAGCTGTTCACTCCTTCTGGCATGTCGTTAATATAAATGAGGAAAAGTATTGGTGCCAATACTGATCCCTTTGGCACTCCACTTTCTACTGCTCTCCACTTGGACTTCATATCTTTAACTACCGTCCTTATTTCTCTCCCTCTCAAATAATTTTTTATCCATCTCAATGTGCTTCCTTTTAAGCCACCCTTCTCCTCTAACTTCCACAGTAATCTTGCATGTGGCACTTTGTCAAACGCCTTTTTTAAATCCAAATAAATACAGTCAACCCATCCCTCTCTCTCTTGTATTCTGTCAACTATTCTAGAATAGAAACTCAATAAATTAGTTACACACGACCGTCTTTTTCTAAAACCAAATTGGCTATTTGATATTAATTTGTTGTCTTCAAGGAACTCGATCCATTGTTTCTTTATTATTCTTTCACACATCTTGTATATTACAGTAGTTTGTGATACCGATCTGTAATTTAAAGCTTCTTTCTTCCTTCCACTCTTATATATGGGAACCACCTCAGCTCTTTTCCATTCTACTGGTACTGTTCCATTTTCTATTGAGCATTTTATGATGTATATAGGACTTGCTAGTTCTTCCCTACATTCTTTCAGTATTCTGTCAGAGACTTCATTTGCCTACTCTTCATCCAGTTCCTTCATTAACTATTTTATTTCAAGCTTGGTTACTTTAACCTCTTTCATATAGACGGTCTCTCTATTACCCTGTGGCCTTTCAAATTTGGACTCCTTAGTAAAGACCTTTTGGAATTTATTATTTTATAGTTCTGCCATACTTTTTGGGTCTTCCACCATCCCGTTCTCTCCTTTTAACCTTTCTATTGTTTCTTTTTGCCTAAATTTTCCATTTATGAATCTGTAGAACAATTTTGTTTGCTCCTTACATTTTTCAACAATGTCCTTTTCAAAGTTCTTTTCCTCTTCCTTCCTCACCCTAACATATTCATTTCTTGCTGCCTTGAAATTTTCCTTATTTACTGGATTTCTATTTCTCCTGCACCTTTTCCATTCACCATCTCTTTTCTCCTTTGCCCTAGCACATCTTGCATTAAACCAATCTTTCTTTCCTTCTTTAGGTCTATATTTCGGGACATATTCCCTGACTCCTGTTTTGTATATTTCCAAAAATAAGTTATACTTCTCTTGCATCATCTCTGAGTTTTCCATCTCCTCCCAGCTTACATTTTTAAAATAGTTCTTGAGATTCTCAATATCAGCTTTTCTTTAATTTAATCGGTCTTCTTTGTATGAATCGTCTCTATGTTCCTTCCCCTCTTCTATATCCATTTCTTATATTACATGGTCACTCTTTCCCAATGGGCACTTACATCTTATATCATCATTCCTTTGTATACCCCTTGTAAAAATTATGTCCAATCTCGCCAGCTTGTCAGGTGTGTGTGTTTGTGTGTATATTTACTTAGTTGTAGTTTTACAGGACCTGGGCTTTATACTCGTTTGGCACTGTTTCCATATCTACACTTATCCAATTTTTCTTTAAAACTATGCACACTTGTTGCTGACACCACTTCCCCACTCAAACTATTCCAAGTCTCAACACATCTTTGCAGGAAACTATATTTTTTAACATCTCTCAGACATCTTCCCTTCCTCAGTTTTTTACTAAGTGATCTTGTGCTTCTAATGTCATATTTTTCTCTCAGGATTAGTTTCTCATTATCCACTTAATCAATTCCGTTAATGAATTTATACATGTATCAGATTCCCTCTCTCTTTTTTCTGTTCCAGGGTTGGCTTTTAGTCTCTCATCATATGCCAACCCTTTAAATTCTGGAACCATTGCTGTAGCCATTTTTTGTACTCTCCAATTTCTTTGTGTTTCTTTTTATGGGGAGTCCACACATCTCCTGCATATTCCAATCATGGTCTTATTTTAGTACTTATCAATTTCTTCATCATTTCTTTGTCCATGTAGTGAAATGCTAATCCAATATTCCTTAGCAAATTATATGTTTCTCTGAAAATTCTATCAATATGGCTTACCGGTTGATTGTTTTCTTCCATCGTCACTCCCAAGTGTTTTTCCTTTTTTAATTTTTCTAGTTATAGTCCAACTCCCATCTTAGATTCCCACTGGTCGTCTTTCACTTTTTCCCATTTCCAAGACATGGTTTTTGTCCACATTGAATTCCATCTCCCATTTTTTACTCCATTTCCAGATCATGTTTAAGTCTTCCTGCAGTATTTCACAATCCTCTTTTTGTTTTATGACTCTGCACAGTTTCGCATTATCTGCAAACAGATTTATGTAGATGTTGACTCCCTCTGGCATGTCGTTTATATATATGAGAAAAATTATTGGTGCCAATACTGACCCCTGTGGCACTCCGCTGTCTGCTGCTCTCCACTTGGACTTCATATATTTAACTACCGTCCTTATTTCTCTCCCCCTCAAGTAATTTTCCATCCATTTCAATGTGCTTTCTTTTGAACCACCCTTATTCTCTAACTTCCATAGTAATCTTTCATGTGGCACTTTATCAAACGCCTTTTTCAAATCTAAATAAGTACAGTCAATCCATCCCTCTCTCTATTGTACTTTATCAACTATTCTAGAGTAGAAACTCAATAAATTTGTTACACACGACCGACCTTTTCTAAAACCAAATTGGCTATTTGATAATAATTTGTTGTCTTGAAGAAACTCAATCCATTGTTTCTTTATTACTCTTTCTCACATCTTGCATATTACACTAGTTAGTGATACCAGTCTGTAATTTAAAGGTTCTTCCAATCTTATATATGGGAACCACCTCAGCTCTTTTCCATTCTACTGGTACTGTTCTATTTTCTATTGAGCATTTTATGATGTTGTATATAGGACTTGCTAGTTCTTCTCTACATTCTTTTAATATTCTGCCTGAGACTTCATCCGGTCCCATTGCCTTTTCCTCATCTAATTCCGTCATCAACTCTATTATTTCAAGCTTGGTTACTTTAATCTCTTTCATATGGACAGTCTCTATATTACCCTGTGGTCTTTCGAATTTGGATTCCTTAGTAAAGACCTGAAATTTACTATTTATCTGTTCTGCCATACTTTTTGGATATTCCACCATCCCCTTCTCTGCTTTTAACCTTTCTATTGTTTTTTTTTTTTTTCCTTATTTTTACATTTTTGAATCTGTAGAACAATTTCAGTTGTTCCTTACATTTTTCAACAATGTCCTTTTCATAGTTCCTGTCTTCTTCCTTTCTCACCTTAGCATATTAATTTCTTGCTGTTTTGAAGTTTTCCTTAATTTCTGGATTTCTGTTTCTCCTCCACCTTTTCCAAGCTCCATCTCTTTTCTCCTTTGCCCTAGTTCACCTTGCATTAAACCAATCTTTCTTTCCTTCTTCTTTAGGTCTATATTTCAGGACATATTCCCTGACTCCTGTTTTGTATATTTCCAAAAATAAGTTATACATCTCTTGCACCGTCTCTGAATTTTCTATCTCCTCCCAGTTTACGTTCTTGAAATAGTCCTAGAGGTTCTCAATATCAGCCTTTCTGTAATTTAATCTGTCTCCTTTGTTTTGTATATTTCCAAAAATAAGTTATATTTGTCTTGCATTGTCTCTGAGTTTTCCATCTCTTCCCAGTCTACGTTTTTAAAATAGTTCTTGAGATTCTCAATATCAGCCTTTCTGTAATTTAATCGGTCTCCTTTGTATGAATCGTCTCTATCTTCCTTTCCTTCTTCTATATCTATTTTTAATATTGCATGGTCACTCTTTCCCAATGGGCACTTATATCTTATATCATCGTTCATTTATATGTCCCTTGTAAAATCTAGGTCCAATCTCGCTGGCTCATCGTTTCCTCTGAATCTTGTGTTTTCCTTTACTCTTTGGACCATCATATTATCTATCATTAGATTCAGGAATCTATCTCCCCAGGCTTCTTTCCCCATACCACTTTCATAATTTTCCCAGTCCACCTCCTTACAGTTGAAATCTTCTATAAATATCACTTTTCTCCTTTCTTTAATGATTCTCATAAGACTCTTTATTGTGTCATTTATCATGTCTTTATATTTTTTATTGGTCCATGAATTTGTTTTTGGTGGCACATATGTTCCAATGATTGTTAATTCCTCTTTATTAATATGTATCTTAATATACAGTATTTTTTATTTTCCTTCCCCAAACTCCACTTGGTTTACCACCATCTCTTTTCTTAACATCGTCATGACTCCTCCTCCTCTTTTACCCACTCTGTCTCTCCTCCATATATTATACCTTTTATCTATGTCTATTTTTATTGCCTCATTTAACTTTGTATCCATCAGGCATACAATATCTGGTTCTTCTTTCTTTATGTAATCTCTTAATTCTAATTTATTTGATAAAACCTCATCTATGTTCATATACATCATTTTTAATCTCTTGTTTTTATCATTTTTAGTTAAACTTGCTCCATTTTTTTATCTTACTTCTCTTTTATATACTATTTCCTTATTCTGTCTCCTATAATTCTCCAAAAAAATGCCTTCTTCTCCTCTGACCTTTCATTATTTTTTTCTCTTGCTTCTGCCACCAGTTTGTTGTGTCTCTTCCTTTCCTCCTTGTTTCTATTTTTCTTTATATAGATATCTTTGTAACCTTCTGTTTCTCTGAGTTTTGTTGTTCTGTATAGTATTTCTTCTGTTGCTGCTTGTGATTTTAGTAGTATCTTAATTGGTCTCACTTTTTCTTCTTGATATTGTCCCATTCTGTGGATTTCTTGTACTTCCTCTTCTAAGTTCTGTCTATCCTCGTCATTCAGATGTTTTAGTAGGTCTTTTACTGATTTCATTTTGTTGTGTGTGTATATACACTGTGTGTATTTACCTAGTTGTATTTACCTAGTTGTAGTTTTACAGGGCCTGGGCTTTATACTCGTGTGGTCCCGTCTCCATATCTACACTTATCCAATTTTTCTGTAAAACTATGTACACTCTTTGCTGACACCACTTCCTCACTCAAACTGTTCCATGTCTCAACACATCTTTGCGGGAAACTAAATTTTTTAACATCTCTCAGACATCGTCCCTTCCTTAGTTTCTTACTATGCGATCTTGTGCTTCTAAAGTCATATTCTTCTCTCAGGATCAGTTTCTCATTATCCATTTCATCCATTCCATTAATCAATTTATAAACTTGTATCAGATCCCCTGTCTCTCTTCTCTGCTCCAAGGTTGGTAGATCCATAGCCTTTAGTCTCTCCTCATATGTCATCCCTTTAAATTCTGAAACCATTTTTGTAGCCATTTATTGCAGGCTCTCTAATTTTTTTATGTGTTTCTTTTTATGGGGAGTGCACACAACTCCTGCATATTCCAATCTAGGTCTTATTTTAGTACTTATCAATTTCTTCATCATTTCTTTGTCCATATAGTGAAATACTACTCCAATATTCCTTAGGAAATTATACGTCTCTCTGAAAATTCTATCAATATGGCTTACCGGTTAATTATTTTCTTCCATTGTCACTCCCAAGTCCTTTTCCTTTTTTACTTTTTCTAGTTCTACTCCATCTCCCATCTTATAGATTCCCACTGGTCGTCTTTCACTTTTTCCCATTTCCATGATATGGCTTTTGTCCACATTGAATTCCATCTCCCATTTTTTGCTCCATTTCCAAATCTTGTTTAAGTCTTCCTGTAGTATTTCACAATCCTCTTTTTGTTTAATGACTCTGCCCAGTTTCGCATCGTCTGCAAACAGATTTATGTAGCTGTTCACTCCCTCTGGCATGTCATTTGTATATACAAGAAAAAATATTGGCGCCAATACTGACCCCTGTGGCACTCCGCTGTCTACTGTTCTCCACTTGGACTTCATATCTTTAACTATCGTCCTTATTTCTCTCCCCCTTAAGTAATTCGTCATCCATCTCAATGTGCTTCCTTTTAAGCCACCCTTCTCCTCTAACTTCCATAGTAATCTTTCATGTGGCACTTTATCGAACGCCTTTTTTAGATCTAAATAAATACAGTCCCTCTTTCTCTTGTACTTTATCAACTATTTTAGAGTAGAAACTCAATAAATTTGTTACGCATGACCAGCCTTTTCTAAAACCAAATTGGCTATTTGATAATATTTTGTTGTCTTCAAGAAACTCAATACATTGCTTCTTTATTACTTTTTCACACATCTTGCATATTACAGTAGTTAGTGATACCGGTCTGTAATTTAAAGGTTCTTTCTTCCTTCCGCTCTTATATATGGGAACCACCTTAGCTCTTTTCCACTCCAGTGGCACTGTTCCATTTTCAATTGAGCATTTTATGATGTTGTATATTGGACTTGCTAGTTCTTCCCTACATTCTTTCAGTATTCTGCCTGAGATTTCATCCGGTCCCATTGCCTTTTCCTGATCTAGTTCCGTCATCAACTTTTTTTATTTCAAGCTTGGTTACTTCAATCTCTTTCATATAGACAGTCTCTCTATTACCCTGTGGTCTTTCAAATTTGGATTCCTTAGTAAAGACCTCATGAAATTTACTATTTAACAGTTCTGCCATGCTTTTTTGGGTCTTCCACCATTCCATTTTCTCCTTTTAACCTTTCTATTGTTTCTTTTTATCTTATTTTTCCATTTATGAATCTGTAGAACAATTTTGGTTGTTCCTTTCATTTTTCAACAATGTCCTTTTCATAGTTCCTTTCTTCTTCCTTTCTCACCTTAGCATATTCATTTCTTGCTGTTTTGAAGTTTTCCTTATTTTCTGGATTTCTGTTTCTTCTCCACCTTTTCCATGCTCTATCTCGTTTCTCCTTTGCCCTAGCACATCTTGCATTAAACCAATCTTTCTTTCCTTCTTCTTTAGGTCTATATTTCGGGACATATTCCCTGACCCCACGCTTGTAGTTCCTATTTTCATAATGCATTACAAAGACCATTTCAACAGTTAGGAATAGCAGTTGTGCTAAATGTGGGTGGGGAAAAAAAAAAATCTTAGTAATGGATTTTCAGATAACTTAGGTTGGCCTTTCCACCATTTGACTCAATTTTATGTAAGGTTTACTGTACTTATAAATGAGGCATATTCTATAGAAAGATATTTAGTGGGGAACATTCTGGAAGAATAATGGGTCTTAGATTTGCAAATATAGTATTATACTTAACTCTTGATTTAAAGGATTAAAGGTGGGAAAAGATGATTTGTTGCTTGAAAATACTTAAGCAACTTAAGACCCAGTCCCACTCCCTTCTCACCATCTTTTCCCATTCTGCAGGTCTGCTTGTACTGTACATAAGTATAATAAGTAATTAAACAATCAAAACTTTACTTACCCATAGTAGTCCTGTAGTATTTAAAGATATATTTATGTACTACGTGTGATGGAATCACAGCTCTGCTCTGAGGATCAGTGATTGGATCTTGTTAACACATGTTACATCAGCTTCCCTTCAACCTTGAAACAATTTTTCCTTTTTTATGATTTTATGATATACATATGACATATCTAATATTAATTTAAAATTTGTTTCGATAGGATTGTATGTGTTTATTGATATCTTATAGCTTTTACATTTCTAAACTCATTGTCACACCAAACAAGTCTACCCAGCAATGAACATTCTGTCCATTGATATTTGTCCATTGAGATTTTGCATTCAGTTAAACTGGAGTCTGTTCATTCAATCAAGGGTCGAGTGTACAGTACTCATATAGCTGTTTTTGGGTTAGAGCCTATAGTTTGTAATAGAAAAAAAGGATTCAACTGTCATCATAATGAAATTCTTCAGAGACTCATCAACTTCATAGAAATTACATATAATCTAGAAACGTGCATAAATTTCTTGAATTTCATGATTCTTTATGGAAATTTTTTTTCTTATTCAATATAATTTGTGTTGTATATGCTTGAACATATATAAGTACTCTTATTTTTCATAATCACATAAAATATTTTACAATGAAGGCAAGTAAAAAAAAAAAATGAATATGATGCCATAAAGAGCAGCTCAAAACAACATATGTCAGTCTGACTGACACTATCAACCAATGAAAGACTGTTGTGATGTACTTGCTCAACCAACCAGCTGAACAGGTGGAGCTCAGATTAAATATTAATTATGTGCTAGGTTATAAGATATAAACTATAAGGAAAGTTTCATATAAAATTTTGAGACAGATACAACATAATATCATACAGCTTCTATGACACACCAAAATATAACCATTCATGTTTGATGCCTGAATCCTATATATATATATATATATATATATATATATATATATATATATATATATATATATATATATATATATATATATATATATATATATATATATATATATATATATATATATATATATATATATATATATATATATATATATATATATATATATATATATATATATATATATATATATATATATATATATATATATATATATATATATATATATATATATATATATATATATATATATATATATATATATATATATATATATATTATTTTTTTATCTAAGTTGGCTAAATAATTGTTTTCCTCTGCCTGTTTTTATTTAGTGCATTTGTCTTTGTACTCAGCCTTCCCTCAGCATAATCTTGCTATCTGCTGATAAGTCTAAAAGTCATCCAGTGTCATGTAGTTCCTTGAATTGAAATCTATTGCTCTAGGAGTGTCTTTGTCATACCTACAAATTTCTTTTATAGTATTATTTAGTGATTTAACAACTTTCTTTCACAAAATATACTGCCGGTAGTTCTGCTTTATAAGTGAATAGAATTAACAAGAGTTATTTCAAAGTTTCTGGGCTAAGTCTTGATAAAACTGGCCTCAGCTAGAAAGGAAGTACTTGTAAAGTTTTAATTTCATAAAATACCAAACATCTACTTCATTACAGACATGTGTTATGGGAAGCTACAATACCTGCATGGCTTGTATTTAGTTACATACCCTTTTATGATATGAACTTTTTAGAAAATAAGATTTAATGTTGAGTAAATTATTCAAATATAATCAAGATTTTTCATCTTAATGTATATTAAATGGCCGCAAACTATTTTTAAGTATTCCTCACAAGAATAACCAAAGACAATTGGGAAGACAAACATTAGTTGTAAAGATGTAATCCAGGCCACAATATTGTAGGTTTGTTTATTATAAAGTACAGTATAACTTTCCGTATTAAAAAATGTCCTCATCTTATTGACAGATGAGTAAGGGATGGTAATTCTATCAGATACATAAATAATAACTTATAAGTTTGACAAACTAGTGTACATAATCTCAAGCAAGTGTTGTCACATATGATTAACATCTGTAAACACTTTATAACTTGATCCTTTTCAATCCTTCAATAACTTACTTGCTCTTAGTCATATTCAGTCATAAATGTTCTTTTACTAATCTTATATGTGTACAGTATTCATGGAATTTATTAAAGCTTTTCATAGAATGCTTTATTTGAAATGGGTCATTCTGGTTATTCCTTATCACCTTTAACTGATGAGTTTTTATTTTTTTCTTCTTTCTTTCTTTCTTTCTTTCTTTTTTTTTTTTTTTTTTTTTTTCAGTCATCAAGCATTAAGGTATGTCTGAAGGAGTCACTTATTGATTTGTATAAATCATATAAAGTTGTTTATTATAATTGATTTAACATGAGGGTTTTTCTATGTAATTTATGTTGCCACTATTTTTCAAAGGGTTTCAGTATCTCCAAATTTTCACATAATTGCCTATATGCTATTATATAAAACGTATTTGTAATTAAAATGAAAACCCATTTCTTATTAATTCAGTTTATGTGGTAATTTTAATGAAAATTTCTTAGTGTAATTTTGTAAATGTTGTGGAATGACAGTGACTGAAATGGGGACATATTTGCTATTCATTATAGTTACAATATATTGCAGTCATCTCTATTAAAGTTAGCTTCTTGGTGTTTTTTTTTCTTATTATTAAATTTCTCTTTATTGTGCTGACATTATTTAGGTTAACTTGTGATTATTTTCATGTGTTTTGAATGTGTAACATCTTTTTGCAGGAGATATCAAGAAAACTATCTGATTGCTATTTGTGTTGATCAACACTTTGTTCATTCTATACAATCTTGCAGAGATCCTTCATATATATATATATATATATATATATATATATATATATATATATATATATATATATATATATATATATATATATATATATATATATATATATATATATATATATATATATATATAAAATATCTGCCAAACTTGGGATCTAAGGACTACAAGTTTTTTTTTCTTTTCATTCAGATTTTATATGTATATGTTATATATATTTAACAGAAATAGACTACCTGTAAAGAAGTCTACAGCCATCAGCCTGACACAACAGGTTGAGCGATACATGTATATATATATATATATATATATATATATATATATATATATATATATATATATATATGTGTGTGTGTGTGTATATGTATATATATATATATATATATATATATATATATATATATATATATATATATATATATATATATATATATATATATATATATATATATATATATATATATATATATATATATATATATATATATATATATATATATATATATATATATATATATATATATATATATATATATATATATATATATATATATATATATATATATATATATATATATATATATATATATATATATATATATATATATATATATATATATATATATATATATATATATATATATATATATATATATATATATATATATATATATATATATATATATATATATATATATATATATATATATATATATATATATATATATATATATATATATATTATATATATTTATGACTTAAAATTTCAGAACATTATAATCTCCTTGTTGTTTTTAATGTGTATGATTGTGAATGTGATAAAGTAATGACGTTATGACTTTATAACGTTGTGTATACAATTGCATTCAAAATGTCGTATAGGCCTAATTTTCATTTTCTTTTAACTATGCTTTGGCATGGACATACTTGAAAGATGCCTAAAGAAACATAGATAACACTTTTTTTCAGTTTCTCCATACAATATGATATAAGATTTTTTAAAGTTTTTGCATTTCATGATGTCATCAAAAGAACATGAAAAGCTGTTATTTTTGCTTCATTGAAAACTTTCTAATCACTTTAGGGAAAAATTGGTCTGACAAAATGTTACACCAATCCTTGTCAAGAAGTACACCAAGTTTCAAGGCAGCATGTAGAATGGTTGATTTTATACATTTTTTTTTCTTTATATATGAAAAAAAATCATGTTTTGAGATACAGCTCGTTAAAGTTTATCAAAATTAGTAGATTTATTATATATTGTCTTTTGATCTATATAGAAACTGCACACAAATAATGATCTAATTATTCCCATATTTAGTACTTCATTTTGAGAGTTCTTTACCTTGTGGTGACATTGTCAGAATTCCTGGCTCTGGTTCTTTATGCCTTTGCCAGTAGATTTGGTTCACTGATGGGTGTCCTAAGAGTGCTATTTCATAGAACTATGGGTTATTTTAACTGTCAGTAGGCACTTTCCCTGTTCTCTATGAAACAATCCTCTTCAAGTAAGTTTTTTGCTCATAATTAAGATTGTTGCCTCTAGGTATGTATGTTTCTCTCTTTGTTTTTCTCTTCTTGCCCTCCTCATGTATTTTTCTTCACCTGCCATTGATCCATTATCTCTTCCCTCTTCTTTTAATTTATATCCATTTTTCTTTTCTTTGTCTTCATCTGTCACATCTTCAGCTACTGTAGCCTATTTTGTTTATTATCCATGTTGCAGTAGGAAGATCAGCAAAGAAAAAAAAAGTCTTTCTTTGTTGCACTGGTGTACTGTATGGCAAGGTGGGAAGGAAATTAGTGATTTGAGGGGTGGAGCCTCACCAAAGAGACCAATATTAGTGGTAAAATGACAAGGAAAAACATGCAATAAATCACAATGCTTAGAGAGTGTTTATTGCGCCATGCCCATCTTATGGCATATGCCACTCATGTCCCTTTAAATGCATCATAATGACTGTTGCTATTCGCATAGCATATACCATATGAATTCTAAGTATTTTCTTAGAATAATCTGCAGGAAATGGAAAAAAAAATAAATCATAATTTACTAATTCTTGACCGCAGCATGCCCTTAATAACCACCTGTAGTCTGGGATTTTCTGTGATCCAGCAAGCTTCAAATCTGGAACTTACCAGACTCAACAACTCACAATGTTTGCATTTACACAATTTCTTTTCTATGCTGAATCCAATTTACTGTAGCAAGTAAATGGTTATATGATAAGAAATGCCTGTCAGCTGTTGCAAACAGGACCAAACACTTGATTTTGTAGTATTGCTTCATTAGAACATAACAGTGCCTTCAGAAAGCAATGGCACCTGACCACAGTAAATTTAATAAGGCACTTTGAGAGTCGTGCCAGAAAACTAATGTTTCTAGAATATTGAATGCTAGAGTTTTCATAGTCAACTGTGTGTGTGTGTGTGTGTGTGTGTGTGTGTGTGTGTGTGTGTGTGTATTTACCTAATTGTATTTACCTAATTGTAACATACGGGAAAAGAGCTATGCTCGTGTTGTCCCGTCTCCATATCTATTAATGTCCAGCTTTTTCTTAAAATCATGAATATTCCTTGCGTTGACCACTTCCACGTCTAAACTATTCCATGCTTCCACCCTTCTATGAGGAAGCTATATTTTTCACATCTCTCCTATAAGTGGCCATTTTAGTTTTTCCCATGCCCTCTCGACATTCTTTCATTCCACATACACAGATCTTCCCTATCCATTTTTTCCATGCCAATCATCACTCTGTATATTGCTATCAGGTCTCCCCTTTCTCTTCTGTTTTCCAGGGTCGGAAGTTGCATTCTTTTCAGTCTGTCTTCATAAGTCAAATCTCTTAAGTCAGGCACCATTTTTGTTGCAGCCCTCTGTACTTTCTCTAGTTTCCTTATGTGTTTCTTTAAGTTCGGAGCCCACTGTATTGTTGCATATTCAAGCCTCGGTCTTATCATTGCAGTAATTATTTTCTTCATCATTTCTTCATCTAAATATATGAACGCCACTCTTATGTTCCTCAATAAGTTCAATACTTCTCCAATTATTTTGTTTATATGTCTCTCTGGCGATAGGTCATTGGTAATTGTCACCCCAAGGTCTTTTCTTCATGACTGGTTTTATGTCTTCATTTCCTATCTTGTACATACTCCTGATTCTTCTTTCACTCTTGCCAAACTCTATTTTCTTGCATTTTGTCGTGTTGAACTCCATTTGCCATGTACAGCTCCATTTCCATATTCTGTCCAAGTCTTCCTGGAGTAGTTCGCAATCTTTGTCACATCTCACTTTTCTTAACAATTTTGCATCGTCTGCAAATAGGCTCACATAACTGGACACCCCATCCACCATGTCATTTATGTAGACCGCGAACATTACTGGTGCCAACACTGATCCCTGTGGAACTCCACTCTCCACCAAGCCCCATTCTGATGGTCTGTCCTTAATTATTGTTCTCATTTCTCTTCCTACCAAAAGTCTTCCATCCATTTTAGTAAACTGCCATGCACTCCTCCTACCATTTCAAGTTTCCAGATCAGTCTCCGGTGTGGTACCTTATCAAAGGCCTTTTTAAATCCAGATATATTCCATCAGCCCAACCATCTCTTTCCTGTATTACATCTATCACCCTCGAATAGTAACATATCAGGTTTGTCGTGCATGAACGCCCTTTTCTAAAACCAAATTGACACTCACAAAGTATGTCATTTTTCTCCAAGAAGTCTGTCCATCTATTCTTCACCACCCTCTCACACATCTTAGCTACCACACTTGTAAGTGACACTGGTCTATAGTTCAATGGGTCTCTCTTGTTACCTGATTTATAGATTGGGACAATGTTAGCTCTTTTCCAGTCTTGGGGCACTACACCTTCCCTTAATGAGGCATCAATTACTTCACAAACTTTTTCTGCCAGTTGCTCCTGCATTCTCTTAAAATCCCACAGCTTTTCTCACTTCTAAACTCCCCATCATATTCTTGATCTCCTCCACAGTTACTTGAAACTCCTTCATAATCCCTTTCTGTTCCATTACCAGTGGTTTGTCAAAAGCAGTCTCCTTTGTGAATACCTTCCGAAAGCATCCATTCATAGCCTCTGCCATTTCCTGGGATCTTCACTGCATACTCCATTTACTTCTAAACTTTCAATACTTTCTCTATTTTTGATGTTGTTGTTCACATGTCTGTAAAAAGCCTTGGTTGGTCTTTACATTTATCAATTATATCCTTTTCTTGTTTCTTTCTTTCTTCTCTTCTAATCAACACATATTCATTTCTTGCTCTTTTGTAACTTTCCCACTGCTTAATCCGTCTTTTCCTTCTCCACCTCTTCCATGCATCCTCTTTTCTTGTTCTAGCCTTTTCACATCTATCGTTAAACCAGTCCTGCTTTCCAACTTCTCTATGTTGTCTTATTGGTACAAATTTTTCTCACCTTCTTTGTATATTTTTATAAATTCCTTCCACTTTTCATTTGCTCCTTAGCACTCTTGAATTTCATCCAATTTGTCTCTTGAAAGAATTTCTTTAGGTTTCCAAAATCTGTCTTGGCATAATTCCATCTTCCCACTTTATATTCTTCATTTCTTCTAGATTTCTCTTCATCTATCACCTTGAACTCCAAAACTGCATGATCACTCTTTGCTAAAGGGCACTCCACCCTCATCTCCTCAATGACCATTGGCTCTGTACTAAAGACCAAGTCCAGTCTTGACGATGCTCCCTCTCCTCCAAACCTAGTATCTTCTTTGACCCACTGAGTTAACACATTTTCCATTGCCAGTGTCAATAGTGTATTTCCCCATGTTGTCTCTGATCCTTCCATTGACCAGTCCTCCCAACACACCTCTTTACAATTAAAATCTCCCATCATTATAGTTCGTTCACAGCCACCCAACATTTCTTCCAGACATGTTCCTGTATCACTTATCATTTCTTCATATTCCTGTACTGACCATGCATTTGTCTTAGGTGGTACGTACACCACTATGTAGTGCCTCTTTTTCCTTCATTAGTTTCTGCTCTGATCTTTAGCACTTCTGCCTTTCCCATACCTTCTTTCACTTGATCCACCTTTATATCTTTTTAACCAGCAACATCACTCCTCCTCCCATCTTACCTACTCTATTTCTTTTCCAAACATTATATTTCCTTCTCCAACCATCATCAGGTCTTCTCCCTCTCTCAGTTTTGTTTCAGTAAGACCCACAATATCTGGGTTCTTGTCCCTCAAGTAATCGTTGAGTTCTAAAATCCCGATATCACTCCATTTATGTTGGAATACATTACATTCCGCTCATACGTAAGTTTCTTTAGTCCTTTCTTGCTGTACTTTTCTGGGTTATGAACCACTTCCTCAGTCTCATATCCAAGATTCTCCAGAAAAACTCTTTCTTCTCCTCTTCTGTCCTCTCTTCATTTTTTTCAAAGCCTCCTTTCTCAACTCATTTAACATTTCTCTTTCCTTTTCACCGAGATCTCTTCTCAACCAAATCTTCCTTGTTGTTTCCTGCTGGGCTAGCCTCCATGACTTCTCCACCAATTCATCTACATCCTTTTGTGACTTAAGTTTGATTCTTATTGGCCTCATACCTTCTCTTGTGAACTTTCCAATTCTATGGAAGTCCTCTATTTCTTGTACTAGGTCTTTTCCTCCTCCTGCACCACATTAATGATATTATTTATCACCTTTTTATGTTTTTCTCTCTCCATTTTACTCGGTGTCTTATCCTCCTCCACACCAAATATCACCACACATCTCTTTTTGTCTACAGTTTCCCTCACCAATGTCTCATTTGATTTAATAACCTTCACCACTTTCTCAGCAATCTTCTCTTCTATGATCTGTTGATCTATAATTTCAGCAAGGCCCAAAGTTTTCTCCCAGACTCTTTGATTTCCTTTTCCAGACTTGCAACTTTGTAATTTACCTCCTTTCTTTCCACTTCCTGACTTTTTTCCATTCAGCCTGCTTCTCCATCACTTTTCCTAGAGATTCTCCACATTTTTCGCAATTCACTTTAATTAGCTTAACTTCCTCTTTCAGTGCTTCATTTTCCTTCTTCATATCGGCACACTCTTTCAATACATTGTCATAACTCGTTTCCAGGCCCCATACTTTTCAAACAGTTTTTCAATTTTACCTTCCAACTCCAGAATTTTCTTCACATAAGCGCTCTTCTCCATTATTCCTTGAAATCCTGTGAAGTCTGATTCATCTTTCGAGTTCACGGCCGCCATGTTGCGCAGATGTAAACAAACCAGCTGATGGCTCAAACGCAGGCTACAGTTTATATTTACCTTCCTGGACATTATTTTGCTAATCAACAGTTAACATGACTATATGGAGACGGGACAAACATTACCAGCTCCTTTCCCACCTTGGTTACTCTTAGGCAATGGTAACTGTAGAATTAGAGATGATTGCTCTGGAGCTCAGCGACCACATCCGCCATCGACGATGTCCCGTGTGTGTGTGTGTGTGTGTGTGTGTGTGTGTGTGTGTGTGTGTGTGTGTGTGTGTGTATTTACCTAGTTGTATATTAAAGGGTTTGAGCGGGGCTAATAGTGACCTGTCTCGATATCTATATTTATCTAACTTTTCCTTAAATTTGTGCACACTTTATGAAGCTACAATCTCTTCATTCAATCCATTCAATATATCCACCATCCTGTGTTGAAAACTAAACTTTTTAATGTTTCTTGAACACTGACTTTTCTTGATCTTCTTGGACTGTCCTCGTTTGCTTACCTCCATCCTCCGTGAGTGATACCAGATCTTGTCTATCTATCTTTTCCATATGATTTACTAACTTATATGTCGTTATTAAATCTCCTCTTTCCTGTATGTCCTTCAAAGATGGTAGTTCCATTTCCTTCAGTCTTTCTTCATAGGGAAGATCCTTTATTTCTGGCACTATCTTTGTAGCAGTCCTTTGGATTTTTACTATTTTCTTTATGTCTTTCTGCTTGTATGGTGACCACACCACTGCTGTATATTCTAGTCTAGGTCTTATCATAGTGGTTATGATCTTTTTCATCATATTATTATCCATGTAATGAAACACCACCCTGATGCTAGTTCGTGTCCTGTATGTTTGTCTTTTTGGAGTCAGGGTGTCCTGTATAATCACTCCCAGGTCTTTTTCTTCACTATTTTTCATTATAATCTCTTCTCCCGTTTTGGATTCCCATATTAAACTCTAATTTACATTCTTGGCTCCACTTTCAGATCTTGTTAATATCTTTCTGCAATTCCCTACAGTCTTCAATGTTCCTTACTATTCTCATAAGTTTTGCATCATTCACAAACAAACTTATCAAACTACTCAGACCCTCTTGCATATCATTGATATATACTTGGAACATAATTAGTGCCAGCACGAACCCTGTGGTATGCCACTAGTGTGTGTTTATATATACACTCGACCCTCAAAACAACGGACAAATGCGTGCACGACCCTCTCCGTAGATTGCAAAAGTACGTAAAATACTCTGTAATCATTAAGAAATTATTCAAGCAGTATTACAAAGCATTAAGTACAAGAAATAACCTGAAAATGCACGGACTGAAGATAAAACATGGAGGCCAACAGCTGATGACGCGACCAACCCACCAAATACCGGACAATAATTTGCCGGGAACGGACAATCACGCGCATTTTAATATTCGTCCGTAGATTAAACCGGACTCCAGAAATTGTACGTAGTTTCCGAAATCTGTTGATGGGAGGTCCGTTGTTTCGGTCGGTATATATATATATATATATATATATATATATATATATATATATATATATATATATATATATATATATATATATATATATATATATATATATATATATATATATATATATATATATATATATATATATATATATATATATATATATATATATATATATATACTCATAAGACATATTTTTTCCCCAAAAAAAAAATTCTCAGGAGATAAGCCTGCATCCTATTAGGCCAAGGTTCAGTATTGAGACAGTGGTTGGTGGTCAGTCTATGGCAACAAAGACTCTGAAATCAAACCCCAGACATTTTTGCATATGTAAACATAGTGATAATAGGTAATACAACACAAAACAATTTCCTTTAAGGTAACATTATATAATAGGACATTCATACCAGTAATTCACATAAAATGACACCAGTTAGGAAAAGAAATGACATACACTGCATGAACCAAAACAAAACATGTGATAGGCAATCATGATAATGACATGGTCAAGACTCACTGCATTCTTTACAGTGTGATGCTGTTACTCCTTGAGGTAAGACACACTTTCATACAATTGAAATTGCACCGATCTTTTAACATTCTTACCTTGCATACATGTAAAATATATATATATATATATATATATATATATATATATATATATATATATATATATATATATATATATATATATATATATAAATATATATAAATATGATAAAAAAAAAAATGTAATTATTAGGCCTGTAGTCCCTCACAGTCAGTGCTAACACCATATACCAGGTACACATGTTTACATCTCAAAACAAGATTGGTACATAGGCTACTAAAAATATTAGTTTTTAAATGGGATCTAATAATGATCTCTATGCATGTAAGAGTCTTCAAATGTCAGGTGAAATGCTTCAATTCATATTCAGAGCTCAAATCTGCATTTTACCTTTTTCATTACAATGTTTGCCAAAACTAGGTTCATCTTATGAGCCCAAGTGTCTTATGAACAATTAAATACAGTATATATATATATATATATATATATATATATATATATATATATATATATATATATATATATATATATATATATATATATACATATTATATACATATTCACAGGCAATTCTAGATAAATGCGAGGGTTATGTTCCTGGAGACACCACATTATTCAAATTAGTGTTATTCTAACCATTTTTCTATAGAAAACAATGGTAATAGGTGGGGTGTTACATTCCTGGCCACTGGAAAAGTCTGTTCATTTTGTTATTCAAACCTTAAAAAAAAAAAAAAAAAAACTATTAATACATCACTAGGGCACAGAAACGATAAAAACACACATTCTCATTTTATAAAATATGAAATATTTCTTCAGTCATGTGGATAATCATGGACAATCACTGAGGTCTTTTCTCCCCCTAGCATATCAGTCTAACACCTCCAGCCTTTTTCCAATGGTCACAGTCTTCCTTCATTTCTTTGAATCACTTTCCTGTGAGGAGGTTGACGGATGCTTGGATGCCATAGTATAGGACACTGGTGAAAGTGCATGGAAAATGATCAACTCGGTGCTAGTTAGCTCCATACCAAGGAGTAAGGTCTACATACATTTATGTTAACAAAACAACATTTCTGTTAGATTTTTACAAGCCTTATCATTAAGAGAAAATAAATGTATTGTGATGCATAAGTGAAATCTTGCATGGAACACATAAAACAAACAAACAAAAAGCAGATGCAATAAAACAAACAAACAAAAAGCAGATGAGGGGCATTTGTCCACTGCCAACTGCTTCTTCTTCTTCTTAGGGCCCTCATTAGCTTGTGTGTTGCTTTTGCCACAATATTTGTGTTTCTGCCCCTCTATATCCTGCTATAATAGATATGATATATATATATATATATATATATATATATATATATATATATATATATATATATATATATATATCATGCCATGAGGATCTACTTGACTTCATGGCACTGAGTGATAGTTCAGAGACATTCTGTTCCTTTTCAAGAAAGGAAGGAATAGAGCATCTCTGAACCATCATTCAGTGCCATAGAGTCAAGGTGATCCTCATGGCAATATCATATACACATACAAAGGTATGATATAAATTATAGCAGGCAATAGAGGGGTGGAAACACATATATTGTGTTGAAAGCAACACACAAGCTAAAGAGGGTCACAAGAAAAAGAAGCGTCCATTGCCAATTGATTGCAGATAAATGCCTCGATCCTCATCTGCTTTGTTTTCCTTGTTCCATGCAAGATCTCACTTTGCACATCACAAAAGAATCCTTTCTTTGTGGTAAAGCTTATAAGAAAATAAATAGAAATGTTGTTTTGTGAACATTAGTGTACATATGAGACAATAACACCTCCTTGAAAGGTGGTTTTGCTTAATGACCTGGTAGCAACCATGGCAGCAATGTCTCCCTGTGTGTTTATGGATACCATTTCATGGACAGAAGTTGCTCTGCTTGTTAAGTTTTTTTTTTAGATCCCGGCTCATTGCGGTTTCCACCAGAAGTGATGTGGACGTGCATGATGTCAGATTTAACCTGCTTTAAATTGAATAAATTGTGTTATTTAATTGTATGTCCATAAAATTAAGTCATGTTCAACCAAAATCACGTTATTCAACCTTGTGTTAATCCAGAGGGATTGTGTGTGTGTGTATATATATATATATATATATATATATATATATATATATATATATATATATATATATATATATATATATATATATATATATATATATATATATATATATATATATATATATATATATATATATATATATATATATATATATATATATATATATATATATATATATATATATATATATATATATATATATATATATATATATATATTAACGAAGGGGTTACGTTTAAAAGAAAACACTTCGTAAAGCGAAATTTCGTTAAGTGAACCGAATATATATATATATATATATATATATATATATATATATATATATATATATATATATATATATATATATATATATATATATATATATATATATATATATATATATATATATATATATATAGGCAACCCCGCTTAACGAAGGAGTTACGTTTAAAAGAAAACACTTCGTTAAGCGAAATTTCGTTAAGTGAACCGATTATAACAAGTTTGACCCCTGATTTTAACTTCCATTGAGAGTAAGCAAAGCGAGAGTGCATCATAGTACAGTAAAAGGTTTAATGAAAGTAAAAGTTATAAAGTTAAACATTTAGGTAGTTTAATTTAAGTTATTATAATGTACACTAATGTATGTATGTACGTAACTTTATAATGTTGATGATCTTAACTTTATGAAGGGAGGGAGAGTGAAACGGAAATACACTAACCGGCAACCTGTGGAATGTAAACAAAGTGCGCATCATGGTACCGCATACAAAACTTATGTACCACATTTCCACAAGGCTTTCCATTTTATCCATTGTAGAATCACGAGTTCAGGTGGTTCTTTTAGCTTTCAAGGAAGATGCGGTCTCACCAGCCTTCTTAATAGAGTCTGCTGACTTGAAAATAGTAGACAGTAGATGGAGTCAAGATGGTGGCAAGCAATGTTATTAGTTTTCTGGCTTCTCTCTTGTCTGTGAATAATACCCAGCTTCACTTCGAGAGTAAGACTTCCTGGTTTTCTTAGGATTGTTAGGCCACATTGCAGGGCGTTTTGGTGGTAAGTTGAACTAGGGAAGATGAGCTGCTGGTGACACTGTTATGTTTTGACTGGAGTGAGTGGTGCGCATGATCTTGATCTTGATCTTGATGCTACAGGTGACACAGAATTTCTTCTGAGTCAGGCCTTTGCATCGGCAGCGCCTATGTTGTCAACGAGAGGCTTGATCTTGATCTTTATTCTACAGGTGTCTCAGGATTTCTCCTGAGGCAGGCCTTATTACCAGCAGCTCCTGGTGTATTCAAAAGCCTGTCAGCTTGCATGATACGGTGGGGCTTTCAAATTTGGAAAAAAATACCTGGATAAAACTTCGTTAAAGCGAGTTTGGTGTTCATTAAACGAGCAGATGGTAGTAAAACGAAACCTTCGTTGTAGCGAAATTTTGTTGTGTGTACCTTTGTTAAATGGGGGTTGCCTGTATATATATATATATATATATATATATATATATATATATATATATATATATATATATATAATATATAGTGGACCCTCAGACCTGGAACACCTCAGACTTGGAACTGCCTGGTAAATCCTGCTGACACTAGCACTGTTGGCGGGAGGTAAACATCAGTTTCTCTTGTTTTGATTTTGCATTGTTTCCTTGCTCTTATTCCCAGTTGGGGTCAGGATATTTGACCAGAGTCACTTAATTAAGCAGGTAGGATGGTTGAATAATATCTCATAAGTACACTGATCTCTTGACTAACAAAAATATTTCACTGTATGATTGGTTTACATTCCTGAAAACCAAATCATATAATGAACAATCAGATAGTGAACTTAAGGTTCAATAGGATTCAATTTATAGGGTAGTGTTATTAGCTTATTATTTTTATATACAGGCAACCCGTATTTAACAAAGGGGTTACATTCCTAAAAAAACACTTCGTTAAGCGAAACTTTGTTCAGCGAACCAATTATAACAAGTTTAACCCCTGATTTGAACTTCCATTGAGAGTAAGCAAAGCGAGAGTGCATCATAGTACAGTAAAAGGTTTAATGAAAGTAAAAATTATGAAGTTAAACATTTAGGTAGTTTAATTTAAGTCATTATAGTGTACACTAATGTATGTATGTAACTTTATAATGTTGATGATCTTAACTTTATGAAGGGAGGGAGAGTGAAACGGGAAAGACACTAACCGGCAACCTGTGGAATGTAAACAAAGTGCGCATCATGGTACAGCATACAAAACTTATGTACCACATTTCCACAAGGCTTTGTATTTTATCCATTGTAGAGTCACGAGTTCAGGTGGTTTTTTTTTGCTTGCAAGGAAGATATGGTCTCACCAGCCTTCTTAATAGAGTCTGCTGACTTGAAAATAGTAGACAGTAGATGGAGTCAAGATGGTGGCCAGCAATGTTATTAGTTTTCTGGCCTCTCGTGTCTGTGAATAATACCCAGCTTCATTTCGAGAGTAAGACACTTCCTGGTCTTCTTAGGAACGTTAGGCCACATTGCAGGGCGTTTTGGTAAGTTGAACTAGGGAAGAATAGCTGCTGGTGACGCTGTTATGTTTTGACTGGGGAGTGAATGGTGTGCGTGATCTTGATCTTGATCTTGATGCTACAGGTGACGCAGAATTCCTTCTGAGTCAGGCCTTTGTATTGGCTGCGCCTGTGTTGTCCACGAGAGGCTTGATCTTGATCTTTATTCTACAGGTGTCTCAGGATTTCTCCTGAGGCAGACCTTAGTACCAGCAGCTCCTGATGTATTCAAAAGCCTGTCAGCTTGCATGATACGGTAAGGCTTTAAAATTTGGGAAAAAAAATACCTGGATAAAACTTCGTTAAAGTGAGTTTGGTGTTTGTTAAACGAGCAGATGGTAGTAAAATGAAACCTTCGTTGTAGCGAAATTTCTTTGTGTGAACCTTTGTTAAACGGGGGTTGCCTGTACAGTGGTTTCTTCGATAGACCTATACCCACTGGTAAGAGGTGAAAAATGAGCTTCCGTTATCAGGTGCCACTCATACTCACAGTAGCTGAATTCTTAATAAAATCCAGAAAAAAAAAAAAATTTCCTTGTCATCTGATGTGGATGGAACAGGTGGTGGAGTGCTGGAGATGATGGTTTACTTTGCAAAGGAAACCACCTCCTCACCATCAGAAGATGCAAAGCTTGAATCCAGAGAAACAGGGGGAAGAGCACTAGACATAGATAAAGCAGGTGGCTGGGTGTGTGGAAGAGAGAGATTATGCAGTTCTGCAGCTGATTCATCACATGAGGCGACAGGTTTGAAGAAGCTGGAGATGGTGGTTTGTCTTGCCATCTTTTTCTTGGCCTCAAATATTTCTTTCGTGCACTTTGAAGGCCTGGACTTTGTACTGGATTTGGGTGTTTTTCCTTGATTTTGCCACTGATTACATCTAGAACACCTCATGAAGTGTAAGGTTGATTTTTATCATTATTGTCATCATGGAGCTTGCTGTTCATTCACTTCCATTAGATCTTCATTGGTGAGTAGCATATCACGAGACTGCAGCAAGTCATTAGCATCATCCTCATCTACCTCATTAAAGCCAGCCAGATGGAAGAGCTTGATGATGTTCATGCAAATGATGGCGACATCACTAAAACCAGTTGTCAGCTGGCTTCACACACTTGGCCCACACTTCTTTTTCTTCCTGCAGCCATTCATTGTTTTTCAATCACCTCCCTCCATGCAGCCCTAATGTTGTCAATGGCCTTCTTGATATTTTAATTGGCCTGGAAGTTCTTGATTGTGGGCTTGTCTGGGCTGTCTGTCATGCTGATCAGCTGACTCATTTTGATGTGCTGGTAATATGCCTTGGAAGTGGCAATCACACCTTGATCCATGGGCTGGATAAGTGCAGTTGTGTTTTTGGGCAGAAACATCACTTCTATGTTGTCTGCCTAATCTTCCATGGTCATTGGGTGGCTTGGGGCATTGTTAACCAGCAGGAGGAAACAGTTGGAAATGATCTCCTTGGCAGCATACTCATGCAGTGCAGAGGACAGATAATTGGTAACATAATGCTGATATATAGATGTCATCCAGCCCTTCTTCTTAGTTCTAAATATCACTGGGAGATATTCTTTAACATAACCCTTAAATGCTCTTGGGTTTTCTGAGTGATAAACAAGTAAAGGGTTCAGCTTCAGATTCCCAGCTGCATTACCATTCAACACCAGGGTTAATCGGTCTTTGGATGCTGTAAATCCTGGTGTTCTTTTTTCCTCCTTAGTAATAAAAATTATGGATGACATTATCTTCCAGCACAGGCCTGTCTTGTCATAGTTGATGACCAGTTTGGCACTGTATACACACTCTTCAATGTGTTGCTTCACTGTTGGCTCAAATATTGCAGCTGCAGGCTCATCAGAACTAGCTGCCTCACAACTCATTTTAATATTGTGTAGGGCTGCTCGACTTTTATAGCAGTTAAACCAGCTCTTACAGGCATTGAAAGTTGTCCCCTTCTCTACTCATTAGCTCTTCTGCAAATTGGCATAAATCCAGTGGGAGGTAGAAAGAGGCATGCAGCAGCAAGTCTGGTCATCAATTCACAGCCTTACGAGTCTCTCCATTTCCTCCAATATCGGTTCCTTCTTCCTAGTTAGCATCTTTACCATTATGTAGAAGGTGCCTCACCTGCTATCTTTACAGTTGCTGCTTGTTTGATGATGGTGGAGACAGTGGATTGGGGAAACTGCAGGATTCTGGCAATGATGTTGGCACCTTTACCTCCCTCATTGCGCTTAACAATTGCAAGATTTTTCTCGAAAGATAAGCTTTTCCTTGCTCTTTTGGCTTTCAGTTCACCAGCGCTAGGTGATGCAGGCCACTTGGAGCATCACACCTATATCACTTGTAATACCCAGCAAAGAATGTGAATTTTAGCTGGTGGAGTGAACACAACTGAAAGACTAGCAAGAATGATTTTCAATGGGTGGCCACTCTAGAGTGGGTGGTGCTGGGATCACAGGACATTTGTTCAAATTCTGGTGATTGGTTAATGATCAGATGAACGAGCTCTTACATTGGAAAACAAATGAGTGGATAACATGGAAAATTATTGTATAAATGAAATATTGGGATGGTGAACCTTCCAATAGTAAGAGAAACCTCTACTGTAGTGACAAGGTGTAACAAACCTGGAATAAAGAAAACACATAGGACTAACTGACTATAGTAATGGTAGTGCTGCCACCTCTCAGTATATTCTTAATACCTGGTTAACATAACATAGCATAAATAATAGGATAACAAAGGGCCACCAGGGCCCATCTAGGTTATCCTGTATCAGTCGCACAGCGACCTCGTCATCAGTACTCAAAGATACACTTACAAGTACACAATACCTTATATACTAATTGTAAATATTTGGCCCATTAACAGGGCTAAGTCCTGCAGCGAATTCCTCTACAATCTGTGATCCCCATACATGGGGATCATGTCTTGTTTAACTATAGTAAATTTCTTATAAAAACTATTATGCAGCGCTATACATAATTATAAATCTAATAAATTTAAGTGCTTATCTAATCTGTTTTTAAACATTGTCAAACTAGTGCTATTTACAACCCTCTCTGGCAATGCATTCCAGATGTCTACCACCCTATGACTAAAGAAATATTTTCTTATATCTAACCTGCAGCCTTGCTTTCTAATCTTCCTGCCATGATTTCTAGTCCTACTTCCTTCCTCTAAGGTAAAGAAAGATCTCACATCTATGTAGTTTGTATCTGAGAACATTTTAAATAACTCTATCATATCCCCTCTTATACATCTCCTCTCAAATGAAAACATGTTTAATTCCTTTAATCTATCTCTATACTCAAGGTGCTTTAATGCTGGTATCATCCTAGTTGCTCTTCTCTGAACTGCTTCTAACATGTTGATATCCTGCCTATAATGGGGTGACCAGGCCTGTATGCAATACTCTAAATGGGGCCTAACATAGGAATTATATAAGCTACGCACTACTTCCTTACTTTTATAACTAACATTTTTATTTATAAAACCCATGATCCTATTTGCCCTATTTCTTGCTTCTAAACATTGCTTTGAAAATTTCATAGTCCTGTCTATCACTCCTAAATCCTTTCCCTTCTCTACTGCCTCTAGCCAACATCCCTCCATCTCATAGCTAAAGTTTGTGTTGTCATTACCTAAATGCATAATGTGACACTTTTTATAATCAAACTCCATATGCCACCTGTCTGCCCATGCTATCAGCCTGTCCAGGTCTCGTTGTATTCTGTAATTGTCCTTTTCACCCTGTACTGCACATGCTATCTTAGTATCATCTGCAAACTTTGATACTTTGCTACTAATTCCTATATCTAAATAGTTAATGTACACCAAGAAAAGAAGAAGTCCTAGCACTGATCCTTGGGGTACCCCACTATCCACTTCCTTCCACTCAGACATTGCCCCATTTAATACTACTCTCTGTTTCCTTTCAGAAAGCCACTCACTAATCCAATCAACTAACCTACCCCGTATCCCATGTAGTCTCAATTTGTACACTAGCCTCCTATGCGGTACCTTATCAAACGCCTTGCTAAAATCTAGATATATAACAGCTATGCTATTTCCATCATCTAACTCCTTGGTAATATATTCTAAGATATCAAGCAAATTTGTAAGACAGGACCTCCCTGATCTAAAGCCATGTTGGATATCTCTAATTAATCTATTCTCATTTAAATGCTCCCAAATACTACCCTTAATGATTTTCTCTAATATCTTACATACTATACTACATACTATACTTGGTTAAGTGACACTATCCATGAAGTCACCATCAAAAGGTAAATAATATTGATTTTACATAGCTCAATTCTTATTTATTTAGGTAAAAATTGTAGGTCCTGGAATGGATTAAAATGACTTAAATTGTTTTCTATGGGGAAAACACTTTTGGACATGGAACAGCCTTCTGGAACAAATATGTATTTACCTAGTTATAGTTTTACAGGGCCTGGGCTTTATGCTGTGTGTGTGCGTGTGTGTGTGTATTTACCTAGTTGTAGTTTTACAGGGCCTGGGCTTTACACTTGTGTGGCCCTGTCTCCATATCTACATTTATCCAATTTTTCTTTAAAACTATGCACACTCGTTGCTGACACCACTTCCTCACTCAAACTGTTCCAAGTCTCAACACATCTTTGCGGGAAACTATATTTTTTAACATCTCTCAGACATCTTCCCTTCATCAGTTTCTTACTATGCGATCTTGTGCTTCTAATGTCATATTCTTCTCTCCGGATTAGTTTCTCATTATCCATTTGATCCATTTCGTTAATCAATTTATAAACTTGTATCAGATACCCTCTCTCTCTCCTCTGTTCCAGGGTTGGTACATCCATAGCTTTTAGTCTCTCCTCATATGTCATCCCTCTAAATTCTGGAATCATTCTTGTAGCCATTTTTTATAGTCTCTCCAATTTCCTTATGTGTTTCTTTTTATGGGGGGTCCACACAACTCCTGCATATTCCAATCTAGGTCTTATTTTAGTACTTATTAATTTCTTCATCATTTCTTAGTCCATATAGTAAAATGTTAATCCAATATTCCTGAGCAAATTATATGTCTCTCTGAAAATTCTATTAATATGGCTTACCGGTTGATTGTTTTCTTCCATCGTCACTCCCAAGTCCTTTTCCTTTTTTACTTTTTCTAGTTCTACTCCATCTCCCATCTTATAGATTCCCACTGGTCATCTTTCACTTTTTCCGATTTCCATGACTAACTTTTGTCCACATTGAATTCAATCTCCCATTTTTTACTCCACCTCTTCCATGCATCCTCTTTTCTTGTTCTAGCCTTTTCACATCTATCGTTAAACCAGTCCTGCTTTCCAACTTCTCTATGTTGTCTTATTGGTACAAATTTTTTCTCACCTTCTTTGTATATTTTTTATAAATTCCTTCCACTTTTCATTTGCTCCCCTTAGCACTCTTGAATTTCATCCAATTTGTCTCTTGAAAGAATTTCTTTAGGTTTCCAAAATCTGTCTTGGCATAATTCCATCTTCCCACTTTATATTCTTCATTTCTTCTAGATTTCTCTTCATCTATCACCTTGAACTCCAAAACTGCATGATCACTCTTTGCTAAAGGGCACTCCACCCTCATCTCCTCAATGACCATTGGCTCTGTACTAAAGACCAAGTCCAGTCTTGACGATGCTCCTCTCCTCCAAACCTAGTATCTTCTTTGACCCACTGAGTTAACACATTTTCCATTGCCAGTGTCAATAGTGTATTTCCCATGTTGTCTCTGATCCTTCCATTGACCAGTCCTCCCAACACACCTCTTTACAATTAAAATCTCCCATCATTATAGTTCGTTCACAGCCACCCAACATTTCTTCCAGACATGTTCCTGTATCACTTATCATTTCTTCATATTCCTGTACTGACCATGCATTTGTCTTAGGTGGTACGTACACCACTATGTAGTGCCTCTTTTTCCTTCATTAGTTTCTGCTCTGATCTTTAGCACTTCTGCCTTTCCCATACCTTTTTTCACTTGATCCACCTTTATATCTTTTTTAACCAGCAACATCACTCCTCCTCCCATCTTACCTACTCTATTTCTTTTCCAAACATTATATTTCCTTCTCCAACCATCATCAGGTCTTCTCCTCTCTCAGTTTTGTTTCAGTAAGACCCACAATATCTGGGTTCTTGTCCTCAAGTAATCGTTGAGTTCTAAAATCCCGATATCACTCCATTTATGTTGGAATACATTACATTCCGCTCATATGTAAGTTTCTTTAGTCCTTTCTTGCTGTACTTTTCTGGGTTATGAACCACTTCCTCAGTCTCATATCCAAGATTCTCCAGAAAACTCTTTCTTCTCCTCTTCTGTCCTCTCTTCATTTTTTTCAAAGCCTCCTTTCTCAACTCATTTAACATTTCTCTTTCCTTTTCACCGAGATCTCTTCTCAACCAAATCTTCCTTGTTGTTTCCTGCTGGGCTAGCCTCCATGACTTCTCCACCAATTCATCTACATCCTTTTGTGACTTAAGTTTGATTCTTATTGGCCTCATACCTTCTCTTGTGAACTTTCCAATTCTATGGAAGTCCTCTATTTCTTGTACTAGGTCTTTTCCCTCCTCCTGCACCACATTAATGATATTATTTATCACCTTTTTTATGTTTTTCTCTCTCCATTTTACTCGGTGTCTTATCCTCCTCCACACCAAATATCACCACACATCTCTTTTTGTCTACAGTTTCCCTCACCAATGTCTCATTTGACTTAATAACCTTTACCACTTTCTCAGCAATCTTCTCTTCTATGATCTGTTGATCTATAATTTCAGCAAGGCCCAAAGTTTTCTCCCCAGACTCTTTGATTTCCTTTTCCAGACTTGCAACTTTGTAATTTACCTCCTTTCTTTCCACTTCCTGACTTTTTTTCCATTCAGCCTGCTTCTCCATCACTTTTCCTAGAGATTCTCCACATTTTCGCAATTCACTTTAATTAGCTTAACTTCCTCTTTCAGTACTTCATTTTCCTTCTTTATATCGGCACACTCTTCATTACATTGTCATAACTCGTTTCCAGGCCCCATACTTTTCAAACAGTTTTCAATTTTACCTTCCAACTCCAGAATTTTCTTCACATAAGCGCTCTTCTCCATTATTCCTTGAAATCCTGTGAAGTCTGATTCATCTTTCGAGTTCACGGCCGCCATGTTGCGCAGATGTAAACAAACCAGCTGATGGCTCAAACGCAGGCGACAGTTTATATTCACCTTCCCTGGACATTATTTTGCTAATCAACAGTTAACATGACTATATGGAGACGGGACAAACATTACCAGCTCCTTTCCCACCTTGGTTACTCTTAGGCAATGGTAACTGTAGAATTAGAGATGATTGCTCTGGAGCTCAGCGACCACATCCGCCATCGACGATGTCCCGTGTGTGTGTGTGTGTGTGTGTGTGTGTGTGTGTATTTACCTAATTGTATTTACCTAATTGTAACATACGGAAAAGAGCTATGCTCGTGTTGTCCCGTCTCCATATCTATTAATGTCCAGCTTTTCTTAAAATCATGAATATTCCTTGCGTTGACCACTTCCACGTCTAAACTATTCCATGCTTCCACCCTTCTATGAGGAAGCTATATTTTTCACATCTCTCCTATAAGTGGCCATTTTAGTTTTTCCCATGCCCTCTCGACATTCTTTCATTCCACATACACAGATCTTCCCTATCCATTTTTCCATGCCAATCATCACTCTGTATATTGCTATCAGGTCTCCCCTTTCTCTTCTGTTTTCCAGGGTCGGAAGTTGCATTCTTTTCAGTCTGTCTTCATAAGTCAAATCTCTTAAGTCAGGCACCATTTTCGTTGCAGCCCTCTGTACTTTCTCTAGTTTCCTTATGTGTTTCTTTAAGTTCGAGCCCACTGTATTGTTGCATATTCAAGCCTCGGTCTTATCATTGCAGTAATTATTTTCTTCATCATTTCTTCATCTAAATATCTGAACGCCACTCTTATGTTCCTCAATAAGTTCAATACTTCTCCAATTATTTTGTTTATATGTCTCTCTGGCGATAGGTCATTGGTAATTGTCACCCCAAGGTCTTTTCTTCATGACTGGTTTTATGTCTTCATTTCCTATCTTGTACATACTCCTGATTCTTCTTTCACTCTTGCCAAACTCTATTTTCTTGCATTTTGTCGTGTTGAACTCCATTTGCCATGTACAGCTCCATTTCCATATTCTGTCCAAGTCTTCCTGGAGTAGTTCGCAATCTTTGTCACATCTCACTTTTCTTAACAATTTTGCATCGTCTGCAAATAGGCTCACATAACTGGACACCCCATCCACCATGTCATTTATGTAGACTGCGAACATTACTGGTGCCAACACTGATCCCTGTGGAACTCCACTCTCCACCAATCCCCATTCTGATGGTCTGTCCTTAATTATTGTTCTCATTTCTCTTCCTACCAAAAGTCTTCCATCCATTTTAGTAAACTGCCATGCACTCCTCCTACCATTTCAAGTTTCCAGATCAGTCTCTGGTGTGGTACCTTATCAAAGGCCTTTTTAAATCCAGATATATTCCATCAGCCCAACCATCTCTTTCCTGTATTACATCTATCACCCTCGAATAGTAACATATCAGGTTTGTCGTGCATGAACGCCCTTTTCTAAAACCAAATTGACACTCACAAAGTATGTCATTTTTCTCCAAGAAGTCTGTCCATCTATTCTTCACCACCCTCTCACACATCTTAGCTACCACACTTGTAAGTGACACTGGTCTATAGTTCAATGGGTCTCTCTTGTTACCTGATTTATAGATTGGGACAATGTTAGCTCTTTTCCAGTCTTGGGGCACTACACCTTCCCTTAATGAGGCATCAATTACTTCACAAACTTTTTCTGCCAATTGCTCCTGCATTCTCTTAAAATCCATCCTGATACCCCATCAGGTCCCACAGCTTTTCTCACTTCTAAACTCCCCATCATGTTCTTGATCTCCTCCACAGTTACTTGAAACTCCTTCATAATCCCTTTCTGTTCCATTACCAGTGGTTTGTCAAAAGCAGTCTCCTTTGTGAATACCTTCCGAAAGCATCCATTCATAGCCTCTGCCATTTCCTGGGATCTTCACTGCATACTCCATTTACTTCTAAACTTTCAATACTTTCTCTATTTTTGATGTTGTTGTTCACATGTCTGTAAAAAGCCTTGGTTGGTCTTTACATTTATCAATTATATCCTTTTCTTGTTTCTTTCTTTCTTCTCTTCTAATCAACACATATTCATTTCTTGCTCTTTTGTAACTTTCCCACTGCTTAATCCGTCTTTTCCTTCTCCACCTCTTCCATGCATCCTCTTTTCTTGTTCTAGCCTTTTCACATCTATCGTTAAACCAGTCCTGCTTTCCAACTTCTCTATGTTGTCTTATTGGTACAAATTTTTCTCACCTTCTTTGTATATTTTATAAATTCCTTCCACTTTTCATTTGCTCCTTAGCACTCTTGAATTTCATCCAATTTGTCTCTTGAAAGAATTTCTTTAGGTTTCCAAAATCTGTCTTGGCATAATTCCATCTTCCCACTTTATATTCTTCATTTCTTCTAGATTTCTCTTCGTCTATCACCTTGAACTCCAAAACTGCATGATCACTCTTTGCTAAAGGGCACTCCACCCTCATCTCCTCAATGACCATTGGCTCTGTACTAAAGACCAAGTCCAGTCTTGACGATGCTCCCTCTCCTCCAAACCTAGTATCTTCTTTGACCCACTGAGTTAACACATTTTCCATTGCCAGTGTCAATAGTGTATTTCCCCATGTTGTCTCTGATCCTTCCATTGACCAGTCCTCCCAACACACCTCTTTACAATTAAAATCTCCCATCATTATAGTTCGTTCACAGCCACCCAACATTTCTTCCAGACATGTTCCTGTATCACTTATCATTTCTTCATATTCCTGTACTGACCATGCATTTGTCTTAGGTGGTACGTACACCACTATGTAGTGCCTCTTTTTTCCTTCATTAGTTTCTGCTCTGATCTTTAGCACTTCTGCCTTTCCCATACCTTTTTTCACTTGATCCACCTTTATATCTTTTTTAACCAGCAACATCACTCCTCCTCCCATCTTACCTACTCTATTTCTTTTCCAAACATTATATTTCCCTTCTCCAACCATGTGTGTGTGTGTGTGTATTTACGTAGTTGTAGTTTTACAGGGCCTGGGCTTTATGCTCGTGTGGCCCCGTCTCCATGTCTACACTTATCCAATCTTACTTTAAAAGTGTGCACACTTGTTGCAGACACTACTTCTTCATCTAAACTGTTCCATGTCTCAATACATCTCTGCGGGAAACTATATTTTTTAATATCTCTCAGACATCTTCCCTTTCTCAGCTTTTTACTATGCGATCTTGTGCTTCGGATGTCATATTCTTCTCTCTGGATCAGTTTCTCATTATCCACTTGGTCCATTCCATTGATCTATTTATAGACTTGTATCAGGTCTCCTCTCTCCCTTCTTTGTTCCAAGGTTGGTAGATCCATATCATTTAGTCTCTCCTCAAATGTCATCCCTTCAAGTTCTGGGACCATTCTTGTAGCCATTTTTTGTAGCCTCTCCAATTTCCTTATGTGTTTCTTTTTATGAGGGGTCCACACTACTGCATATTCCAATCTGGGTCTTATTATAGTATTTATCAATTTCTTCATTTCTTTGTCCATGTAGTGAAATGCTACTCCAATATTTCTCAGCAAATTATATGTTTCTCTAAAAATTCTATCAATATGGCTTACTGGTTGATTGTTTTCTTCCATCGTCACTCCTAAGTCCTTTTCCTTTTTTACTTTCTCCAGTTCTACTCCATCTCCCATCTTATAGATTCCCACAGGTCGTCTTTCACTTTTTCCCATTTCCATGCCATGGCTTTTGTTCACATTGAATTCCATTTCCCACTTCTTACTCCATTCCCAGATCTTATTTAGGTCTTCTTGCAGTATTTCACAATCCTCCTTTTGCTTTATAATTCTGCACAGTTTCGTATCATCCGCAAACAAATTTATGTAGCTGTTCACTCCTTCTGGCATGTCGTTAATATGAATGAGGAAAAGTACAGGTGCCAATACTGACCCCTGTGGCACTCCGCTTTCTACTGCTCTCCACTTGGACTTCATATCTTTAACTACCGTCCTTATTTCTCTCCCCCTCAAATAATTTTCTATCCATCTCAATGTGCTTCCTTTTAAGCCACCCTTCTCCTCTAACTTCCACAGTAATCTTCATGTGGCACTTTGTCAAACGCCTTTTTAAATCCAAATAGATGCAGTCAACCCATCCCTCTCTCTTGTACTCTATCAACTATTCTAGAATAGAAACTCAATAAATTAGTTACACAAGACCGTCCTTTTCTAAAACCAAATTGGCTATTTGATATTAATTTGTTGTCTTCAAGGAACTCGATCCATTGTTTCTTTATTATTCTTTCACACATCTTGCATATTACACTAGTTAGTGATACCTGTCTGTAATTTAAAGGTTCTTCTTTCCTTCCGCTCTTATATATGGGAACCACCTCAGCTCTTTTCCATTCTACTGGCACTGTTCCATTTTCTATTGAGCATTTTATGATGTATATAGGACTTGCTAGTTCTTCCCTACATTCTTTCAGTATTCTGCCTGAGACTTAATTCAGTCCCATTGCCTTTTCCTCATCCAATTCCGTCATCAACTTTTTTATTTCAAGCTTGGTTACTTTAATCTCTTTCATATGGACAGTCTCTCTATTACCCTGTGGTCTTTCAAATTTGGATTCCTTAGTAAAGACCTCATGAAATTTACTATTTAACAGTTCTGCCAAACTTTTTGGGTCTTCCACCATTCCGTTTTCTCCTTTTAACCTTTCTATTGTTTCTTTTTGTCTTATTTTTCCATTTATGAATCTGTAGAACAATTTTGGTTGTTCCTTACATTTTTCGACAATGTCCTTTTCATAGTTCTTTTCTTCTTCCTTTCTCACCTTAGCATATTCATTTCTTGCTGTTTTGAAGTTTTCCTTATTTTCTGGATTTCTGTTTCTTCTCCACCTTTTCCATGCTCCATCTCGTTTCTCCTTTGCCCTAGCACATCTTGCATTAAACCAATCTTTCTTTCCTTCTTCTTTAGGTCTATATTTCGGAACATATTCCTGACCCCAGTTTTGTATATTTCCAAAAATAAGTTATATTTCTCTTGAACCGTTAATGAGTTTTCCATCTCCTCCCAGTTTACGTTTTAAAATAGTTCTTGAGATTCTCAATATCAGCCTTTCTGTAATTTAATCGGTCTCCTTTGTATGATTCGTCTCTATCTTCCTTTCCTTCTTCTATATCCATCTCTAATATTACATGGTCACTCTTTCCCAATGGGCACTTGTATCTTATATCATCGTTAATTGGTATATCCCTTGTAAAACTAGGTCTAATCTTGCCGGCTCATCGTTTCCTCTGAATCTTGTGTTTTCCTTTACTCTTTGGACCATCAAATTATCTATCATTAGGTTCAGGAATCTATCTCCCAGGCATCTTCCCCATACCACTTTCATAATTTTCCCAGTCTACCTCCTTACAGTTGAAATCTCCTACCAATATCACTTTTCTCCTTTCCTTAATGATTCTTGTAAGACTCCTTATTGTGTCATCTATCATGTCTCTATATTCTTGGTTAGTCCATGAGTTTGTTTTTGGTGGCACATATGTTCCAATGATTGTTAACTCCTTTTGTTAATATGCATCTTAACATACAGTATTTCTGATTTTCCTTCCCAAACTCCACTTGATTTACCACTATCTCCTTCCTTAACATCATCATGACTCCTCCTCCTCCTTTACCACTCTGTCTCTCCTCCATATATTATACCTTTTATCTATGTCTATTTTATTGCCTCATTTAACTTTGTTTCCACCAGGCATACAATATCTGGTTCTTCTTTCTTTTTGTAATCTCTTAATTCTAATTTACTAGATAAAATCCCATCTATGTTTGTATACATCATTTTTAATCTCTTGTTCTTATCATTTTTAGTTAAACTTGCTCCATTTTTTTCTCTTCTTTCCCTTTTATATACCATTTCCTTATCCTGTCTCCTATAATTCTCCAAAAAAATGCCTTCTTCTTATTCTCTGACCTTTCATTATTTTTTTCTCTTGCTTCTGCCACCAGTTCATTGTGTCTCTTCCTTTCCTCCTTGTTTCTATTTTTCTTTATATATATATTTTTGCAACCTTCTGTTTCTCTGAGTTTCGTTTTTCTATATAGTACTTCTTCTGCGGCTGCTTGTGATTTTAGTAATATCTTAATTGGTCTCACTGATCCTTCTTGATACTGTCCCATTCTATGGATTTCTTCTACTTCCTCTTCTAAGTTCTGTCTATCCTCGTCATTCAGATGTTTTAGTAGGTCTTTTACTGATTTCATTTCGTCTTTTTCCCTTCTTGGTCTATATTTAACATTTTTTTCTTTCAGTCCAAAAATAATTACACTCTTCTTTTTTCTGCAATTTCTCTTACTAAATTTTCTTTTTCTTGAGGACTCCTATCATTTTGCTTGTCATATTTTCATCTCTTTCTTTTAACTGTTCTTGAAATACTTCTTGAAATGATTCCTTGTCTTTCTTATCTTGGATTCTCCATGCTTGTACTTCTTTTTTAATCACGTCTTGTACTCTTTCTTCTTCTTTGTTAACTAGATCTTTTAGCTTTTCTTTTTCTTTCTCGGCTTTACCAAGTCCTTCTTCCATCAATTTCTTATAGTTCGCTATTTGGACTTTTAATTCTTCATTTTCGGATTTTAGCCTAGTTTCGTTTTCTTCCACTCTTTTTATCCTTTCTTTCAATTTCTGGAGCTCTTTATCCTGTTCTTCATTCTCCTTCATTCCCATACTCTCCTTTATCAATTTATCTAATTTACGTTCGATAGTCAAGACTCTATCAAATAGTGAAGTTTGCGCCGTATCAAAGCCTTCAAATTCTCTTTCTCCCTCACCAACATTGTCATCATCAGCTTTCATTCTTTCCCTTGTCACATACCTGCATTTAGATGGAATATCTTTCTCACTCATTATTATTTAACACTGTATTCATGAAAAAAAATGAGTCCACACTTATCGCCCAGGCCACTGTAAACCCAAACAAAGGTAGTGATGATCAGCTGATTCTCGGGAGCGACGGTATTGTGTCCTTCCTCTACCGCATCTCGTGTGTTCACTGTTTGATCTGCTGCAGTCTCTGACGAGACAGCCAGACGTTACCCTACGGAACGAGCTCAGAGCTCATTATTTCCGATCTTGGGATAGGTCTGAGACCAGGCACACACCACACACCGGGACAACAAGGTCACAACTCCTCGATTTACATCCCACCTACTCACTGCTAGGTGAACAGTGTGTGTGTGTGTCTGTGTGTGTGTGTGTGTGTGTTTTACCTAATTGTATTTACCTAATTGTAACATACGGAAAAGAGCTATGCTCGTGTTGTCCCGTCTCCATATCTATTAATGTCCAGCTTTTCTTAAAATCATGAATATTCCTTGCGTTGACCACTTCCACGTCTAAACTATTCCATGCTTCCACCCTTCTATGAGGAAGCTATATTTTTCACATCTCTCCTATAAGTGGCCATTTTAGTTTTTTCCCATGCCCTCTCGACATTCTTCCATTCCACATACACAGATCTTCCCTATCCATTTTTCCATGCCAATCATCACTCTGTATATTGCTATCAGGTCTCCCCTTTCTCTTCTGTTTTCCAGGGTTGGAAGTTGCATTCTTTTCAGTCTGTCTTCATAAGTCAAATCTCTTAAGTCAGGCACCATTTTGTTGCAGCCCTCTGTACTTTCTCTAGTTTCCTTATGTGTTTCTTTAAGTTCGGAGCCCACTGTATTGTTGCATATTCAAGCCTCGGTCTTATCATTGCAGTAATTATTTTCTTCATCATTTCTTCATCTAAATATCTGAACGCCACTCTTATGTTCCTCAATAAGTTCAATACTTCTCCAATTATTTTGTTTATATGTCTCTCTGGCGATAGGTCATTGGTAATTGTCACCCCAAGGTCTTTTCTTCATGACTGGTTTTATGTCTTCATTTCCTATCTTGTACATACTCCTGATTCTTCTTTCACTCTTGCCAAACTCTATTTTCTTGCATTTTGTCGTGTTGAACTCCATTTGCCATGTACAGCTCCATTTCCATATTCTGTCCAAGTCTTCCTGGAGTAGTTCGCAATCTTTGTCACATCTCACTTTTCTTAACAATTTTGCATCGTCTGCAAATAGGCTCACATAACTGGACACCCCATCCACCATGTCATTTATGTAGACTGCGAACATTACTGGTGCCAACACTGATCCCTGTGGAACTCCACTCTCCACCAAGCCCCATTCTGATGGTCTGTCCTTAATTATTGTTCTCATTTCTCTTCCTACCAAAAGTCTTCCATCCATTTTAGTAAACTGCCATGCACTCCTCCTACCATTTCAAGTTTCCAGATCAGTCTCTGGTGTGGTACCTTATCAAAGGCCTTTTTAAATCCAGATATATTCCATCAGCCCAACCATCTCTTTCCTGTATTACATCTATCACCCTCGAATAGTAACATATCAGGTTTGTCGTGCATGAACGCCCTTTTCTAAAACCAAATTGACACTCACAAAGTATGTCATTTTTCTCCAAGAAGTCTGTCCATCTATTCTTCACCACCCTCTCACACATCTTAGCTACCACACTTGTAAGTGACACTGGTCTATAGTTCAATGGGTCTCTCTTGTTACCTGATTTATAGATTGGGACAATGTTAGCTCTTTTCCAGTCTTGGGGCACTACACCTTCCCTTAATGAGGCATCAATTACTTCACAAACTTTTTCTGCCAATTGCTCCTGCATTCTCTTAAAATCCATCCTGATACCCCATCAGGTCCCACAGCTTTTCTCACTTCTAAACTCCCCATCATGTTCTTGATCTCCTCCACAGTTACTTGAAACTCCTTCATAATCCCTTTCTGTTCCATTACCAGTGGTTTGTCAAAAGCAGTCTCCTTTGTGAATACCTTCCGAAAGCATCCATTCATAGCCTCTGCCATTTCCTGGGATCTTCACTGCATACTCCATTTACTTCTAAACTTTCAATACTTTCTCTATTTTTGATGTTGTTGTTCACATGTCTGTAAAAAGCCTTGGTTGGTCTTTACATTTATCAATTATATCCTTTTCTTGTTTCTTTCTTTCTTCTCTTCTAATCAACACATATTCATTTCTTGCTCTTTTGTAACTTTCCCACTGCTTAATCCGTCTTTTCCTTCTCCACCTCTTCCATGCATCCTCTTTTCTTGTTCTAGCCTTTTCACATCTATCGTTAAACCAGTCCTGCTTTCCAACTTCTCTATGTTGTCTTATTGGTACAAATTTTTCTCACCTTCTTTGTATATTTTTATAAATTCCTTCCACTTTTCATTTGCTCCTTAGCACTCTTGAATTTCATCCAATTTGTCTCTTGAAAGAATTTCTTTAGGTTTCCAAAATCTGTCTTGGCATAATTCCATCTTCCCACTTTATATTCTTCATTTCTTCTAGATTTCTCTTCGTCTATCACCTTGAACTCCAAAACTGCATGATCACTCTTTGCTAAAGGGCACTCCACCCTCATCTCCTCAATGACCATTGGCTCTGTACTAAAGACCAAGTCCAGTCTTGACGATGCTCCCTCTCCTCCAAACCTAGTATCTTCTTTGACCCACTGAGTTAACACATTTTCCATTGCCAGTGTCAATAGTGTATTTCCCATGTTGTCTCTGATCCTTCCATTGACCAGTCCTCCCAACACACCTCTTTACAATTAAAATCTCCCATCATTATAGTTCGTTCACAGCCACCCAACATTTCTTCCAGACATGTTCCTGTATCACTTATCATTTCTTCATATTCCTGTACTGACCATGCATTTGTCTTAGGTGGTACGTACACCACTATGTAGTGCCTCTTTTTCCTTCATTAGTTTCTGCTCTGATCTTTAGCACTTCTGCCTTTCCCATACCTTTTTTCACTTGATCCACCTTTATATCTTTTTTAACCAGCAACATCACTCCTCCTCCCATCTTACCTACTCTATTTCTTTTCCAAACATTATATTTCCTTCTCCAACCATCATCAGGTCTTCTCCTCTCTCAGTTTTGTTTCAGTAAGACCCACAATATCTGGGTTCTTGTCCCTCAAGTAATCGTTGAGTTCTAAAATCCCGATATCACTCCATTTATGTTGGAATACATTACATTTCGCTCATATGTAAGTTTCTTTAGTCCTTTCTTGCTGTACTTTTCTGGGTTATGAACCACTTCCTCAGTCTCATATCCAAGATTCTCCAGAAAACTCTTTCTTCTCCTCTTCTGTCCTCTCTTCATTTTTTTCAAAGCCTCCTTTCTCAACTCATTTAACATTTCTCTTTCCTTTTCACCGAGATCTCTTCTCAACCAAATCTTCCTTGTTGTTTCCTGCTGGGCTAGCCTCCATGACTTCTCCACCAATTCATCTACATCCTTTTGTGACTTAAGTTTGATTCTTATTGGCCTCATACCTTCTCTTGTGAACTTTCCAATTCTATGGAAGTCCTCTATTTCTTGTACTAGGTCTTTTCCTCCTCCTGCACCACATTAATGATATTATTTATCACCTTTTTATGTTTTTCTCTCTCCATTTTACTCGGTGTCTTATCCTCCTCCACACCAAATATCACCACACATCTCTTTTGTCTACAGTTTCCCTCACCAATGTCTCATTTGACTTAATAACCTTCACCACTTTCTCAGCTATCTTCTCTTCTATGATCTGTTGATCTATAATTTCAGCAAGGCCCAAAGTTTTCTCCCAGACTCTTTGATTTCCTTTTCCAGACTTGCAACTTTGTAATTTACCTCCTTTCTTTCCACTTCCTGACTTTTTCCATTCAGCCTGCTTCTCCATCACTTTTCCTAGAGATTCTCCACATTTTCGCAATTCACTTTAATTAGCTTAACTTCCTCTTTCAGTGCTTCATTTTCCTTCTTCATATCGGCACAGTCTTTCTTTACATTGTCATAACTCGTTTCCAGGCCCCCATACTTTTCAAACAGTTTTCAATTTTACCTTCTAACTCCAGAATTTTCTTCACATAAGCGCTCTTCTCCATTATTCCTTGAAACCCTGTGTGTGTGTGTGTGTGTGTGTGTGTGTGTGTGTGTGTGTGTGTGTGTGTGTGTTTACCTAGTTGTAGTTTTACACCTGGGCTTTATGCTGTGGCCCCATCTCCATATCTACACTTATCCAATCTTACTTTAAAAGTATGCACACTCGTTGCAGACACTACTTCTTTATTTAAACTGTTCCACGTCTCAACACATCTTTGCGGGAAACTATATTTTTTAACATCTCTCAGCTTTTTACTCTGCGATCTTGTGCTTCGAATGTCATATTCTTCTCTCAGGATCAGTTTCTCATTTTCCACTTTGTCCATTCCGTTGATCAATTCATAAACTTGTATCAGGTCTCTTTACATTGTCATAACTCGTTTCCAGGATACTTTTCAAACAGTTTTCAATTTTACCTTCTAACTCCAGAATTTTCTTCACATAAGTGTCTTCTCCATTATTCCTTGAAACCCTGTGTGTGTGTGTGTGTGTGTGTGTGTGTGTGTGTGTGTGTGTGTGTGTGTGTGTGTGTGTGTGTTTATTGTCGTGTTGAACTCCATTTGCCATGTACAGCTCCATTTCCATATTCTGTCCAAGTCTTCCTGGAGTAGTTCGCAATCTTTGTCACATCTCACTTTTCTTAACAATTTTGCATCGTCTGCAAATAGGCTCACATAACTGGACACCCCATCCACCATGTCATTTATGTAGACTGCGAACATTACTGGTGCCAACACTGATCCTGTGGAACTCCACTCCACCAATCCCCATTCTGATGGTCTGTCCTTAATTATTGTTCTCATTTCTCTTCCTACCAAAAGTCTTCCATCCATTTTAGTAAACTGCCATGCACTCCTCCTACCATTTCAAGTTTCCAGATCAGTCTCTGGTGTGGTACCTTATCAAAGGCCTTTTTAAATCCAGATATATTCCATCAGCCCAACCATCTCTTTCCTGTATTACATCTATCACCCTCGAATAGTAACATATCAGGTTTGTCGTGCATGAACGCCCTTTCTAAAACCAAATTGACACTCACAAAGTATGTCATTTTCTCCAAGAAGTCTGTCCATCTATTCTTCACCACCCTCTCACACATCTTAGCTACCACACTTGTAAGTGACACTGGTCTATAGTTCAATGGGTCTCTCTTGTTACCTGATTTATAGATTGGGACAATGTTAGCTCTTTTCCAGTCTTGGGGCACTACGCCTTCCCTTAATGAGGCATCAATTACTTCACAAACTTTTCTGCCAATTGCTCCTGCATTCTCTTAAAATCCATCCTGATACCCCATCAGGTCCCACAGCTTTCTCACTTCTAAACTCCCCATCATGTTCTTGATCTCCTCCACCGTTACTTGAAACTCCTTCATAATCCCTTTCTGTTCCATTACCAGTGGTTTGTCAAAAGCAGTCTCCTTTGTGAATACCTTCCGAAAGCATCCATTCATAGCCTCTGCCATTTCCTGGGATCTTCACTGCATACTCCATTTACTTCTAAACTTTCAATACTTTCTCTATTTTTGATGTTGTTGTTCACATGTCTGTAAAAAGCCTTGGTTGGTCTTTACATTTATCAATTATATCCTTTTCTTGTTTCTTTCTTTCTTCTCTTCTAATCAACACATATTCATTTCTTGCTCTTTTGTAACTTTCCACTGCTTAATCCGTCTTTTCCTTCTCCACCTCTTCCATGCATCCTCTTTTCTTGTTCTAGCCTTTTCACATCTATCGTTAAACCAGTCCTGCTTTCCAACTTCTCTATGTTGTCTTATTGGTACAAATTTTTCTCACCTTCTTTGTATATTTTTATAAATTCCTTCCACTTTTCATTTGCTCCTTAGCACTCTTGAATTTCATCAATTTGTCTCTTGAAAGAATTTCTTTAGGTTTCCAAAATCTGTCTTGGCATAATTCCATCTTAGTTGTAGTTGAGTTCTTTACAGGGCCTGGGCTTTATGCTCTGTGTGGTGTGGCCCCATCTCTCCATATCTACACTTATCCAATCTTACTTTAAAAGTATGCACACTCGTTGCAGACACTACTTCTTCATTTAAACTGTTCCACGTCTCAACACATCTTTGCGGGAAACTATATTTTTTAACATCTCTCAGCTTTTTACTCTGCGATCTTGTGCTTCGAATGTCATATTCTTCTCTCAGGATCAGTTTCTCATTTTCCACTTTGTCCATTCCGTTGATCAATTCATAAACTTGTATCAGGTCTCCTCTCTCCCTTCTTTGTTCCAGGGTTGGGAGATCCATAGCCTTTAGTCTCTCCTCATATGTCATCCCTTCAAATTCTGGAATCATTCTTGTAGCCATTTTTTGTAGTCTCTCCAATTTCCTTATGTGTTTCTTTTTATGAGGGGTCCACACTACTCCTGCATATTCCAATCTGGGTCTTATTATAGTACTTATCAATTTCTTCATCATTTCTTTGTCCATGTAGTGAAATGCTATTCCAATATTCCTTAGCAAATTATATGTTTCTCTAAAAATTCTATCAATATGGCTTACTGGTTGATTGTTTTCTTCCATCGTCACTCCTAAGTCCTTTTCCTTTTACTTTTTCCAGTTCTACTCCATCTCCCATCTTATAGATTCCCACATGTCATCTTTCACTCTTTCCCATTTCCATGACATGGCTTTTGTTCACATTGAATTCCATTTCCCACTTTTTACTCCTTTCCCAGATCATATGTAGGTCTTCTTGCAGTATTTCACAATCCTGTTTTTGCTTTATAACTCTGCACAGTTTTGTATCATCTGCAAACAGATTTATGTAGCTGTTCACTCATTCTGGCATGTCGTTAATATAAATGAGGAAAAGTATTGGTGCCAATACTGACCCCTGTGACACTCCGCTTTCTACTGCTCTCCACTTGGACTTCATATCTTTAACTACCTTCCTTATTTCTCTTCCTTTCAAATAATTTTCTATCCATCTCAATGTGCTTCCTTTTAAGCCACCCTTCTCGTCTAAATTCCATAGTAATCTTGCATGTGGCACTTTGTCAAATGCCTTTTTTAAATCCAAATAAATGCAGTCAACCCATCCTTCTCTCTCTTGTAGTCTATCAACTATTCTAGAATAGAAACTCAATAAATTAGTTACACACAAGTCTTTTTCTAAAACCAAATTGGCTATTTGATATTAATTTGTTGTCTTCAAGGAACTCAATCCATTGTTTCTTTATTATTCTTTCACACATCTTGCATATTACACTAGTTAGTGATACCGGTCTGTAATTTAAAGCTTCTTCCTTCCTTCCTTCCGCTCTTATATATGGGAACCACCTCGGCTCTTTTCCATTCTACTGGTACTGTTCCATTTTCTATTGAGCATTTTATGATGTTGTATATAGGACTTGCTAGTTCTTCCCTACATTCTTTCAGTATTCTGCCTGAGGCTTCATGTGGTCCCATTGCCTTCTCTTCATCCAGTTCCTTCATTAACTCTTTTATTTCAAGCTTGGTTACTTTAATATCTTTCATATAGATTATCTCTATTACCCTGTGGCCTTTCAAGTTTGGATTCCTTAGTAAAGACCTCCTGGAATTTATTCTTGAATAGTTCTGCCATACTTTTTGGGTCTTCCACCATCCCATTCTCGCCTTTTAACCTTTCTATTGTTTCTCTTTGCCTAATTTTTCCATTTATGAATGTATAGAACAATTTTGGTTGCTCCTTACATTTTTCGACAATGTCCTTTTCAAAGTTCTTTTCCTCTTCCTTCCTCACCTTAACATATTCATTTCTCGCTGCCTTGAAGTTTTCCTTATTTGCTGGATTTCTATTTCTCCTCTACCTTTTCCATGCTCCATCTCTTTTCTCCTTTGCCCTAGCACACCTTGCATTAAACCAATCTTTCTTTCCTTCTTCTTTAGGTCTATATTTCAGGACATATTTCCTGACTCCTGTTTTGTATATTTCCAAAAATAAGTTATATTTCTCTTGCATCGTCTCTAAGTTTTCCATCTCCTCCCAGTTTACGTTTTTAAAATAGTTCTTGAGATTTTCAATATCAGCCTTTCTGTAATTTAATCGGTCTCCTTTGTATGAATCGTCTCTATCTTCCTTTCCATCTACTATATCTATTTCTAATATTACATGGTCACTCTTTCCCAATAGGCACTTATATCTTATATCATCATTCATTTGTATACCCCTTGTAAAAACTAGGTCCAATCTCACCGGCTCGTCGTTTCCTCTGAATCGTGTACATTCCTTTACTCTGGTCCATCATATTTTCTATCATTAGGTTCAAGAATCTTTCTCCTCTGGCTTCTTCCCCCATACCACTTTCATAATTTTCCCAGTCCACTCCTTTACAGTTGAAATCTCCTGCTAATATAACTTTTTTCCTTTCTTTAACAATTCTCGTTAGACTCCTTATTGTGTGTGTGTGTGTGTGTGTGTGTATATATATATATATATATATATATATATATATATATATATATATATATATATATATATATATATATATTTATTATGTCCTGGCCTATAGGATGTGTATGTAACTTAAAGAGTATTAGAAGCACTGTTAAGCCTCTACCCATTAGTGGCACAGGCAATTTTATTTATAGTAGTACGCATATTGGCCTATATAACCACCCAAGTGCATCTTTGGTGTAACCACTTAGAACCTGGGTATCACGGTGATATATACAGTAGAGACTCAATACTCGAACTTAATTCGTTCCAAATAGCTGTTCGGTCATTGGATAAGGTGGTATCCAGACGTCCACGCGTGGGTTCAAATCCTCCACGCACAGCCTTAAAACACTTTGCCATTTGTCGAGTTTTAAAGTTACCTACATATCACCATGATACCCAGGTTCTTGGTTACACTCAAGATGAGCTTTGGTGATATGGGCCCCTAATATTACCACTATAAATAAAATTGCCTGCGCACTAATCGGAAGCTGAACAGCGCTTCCATACACTCTTCAAGTGTGCCTACAGGCACTATAGGCCTTACCGTAAAAAAAAAAATTAAATAAAAAAAAATAAAATAGTATTAAAAAGTTTAATTATTGATACCTATAAATCAGGTTATTCATTCTAATCTTAGCAAAACCTCAAGTTTATATAAATTGCATTGTATTTTTTTTTGTAGAATTTTTATTTTTATATACCATAAGTATATAAAAATAACTTGGAAGAGGAGGGGAGAAGGGTGGAAAGGAGGAGGGAGGTTGCCAGAGGATGAGTCACCATCCATGAAAATGTTTTTGTAATTTTTATCCAGGTGTGATTCCTGTGAATACACTAATGGAGTGCTGTTGCTCACTAACACTTGCACTCTCATCAGCTTCCTTATTTTCATCACTAATAAGTTTCTTTGGTACCATCGTAAAAATTTCTAAATGAAAAGGTACCGACAGAATGCGGAATAATGTTGTTTTTCTTAAAACTGTGGCAGGACTCGGTATACCGGTATTATGATAATACTGGTATTACCAGTAATATGGTATCAGAATGGTACAGTCAGCTCCGATAGATGACAGAGCTTTGTAAATGATCAAATGTGCAGCCATTTGATTACTAGATATTTTCACCATTAATAAGGCTTTGGTGTTAATGTAAGTTTATAAATGAAAAACTACAGATAGAGTACAGGAGAATGTTATTTTTTATGACCTCAGCACAAGTCACTTTAAAATCCATGCCAGGAACCTTTGTTTCCAACCATTGTCTTCAACTATCAAGTATTTTTTGGAGTATTAAATTCAACTTTTTGTACAAGTATTGAAAAATTCATATTTTTTTTTTATATATATATATATATATATATATATATATATATATATATATAGTTGAGACTCAATACTCGAACATCTAATTACTTGAACTTTTCAATACTTGTACAAAGAGTTGAATTTAATTCTCAAAAAAATACTTGATCTTGAACGTCCACACACGTGGTAAACAAAGGTCCCTTTCCCTTCCTCTCCACCAATTGTGACTCTTCCACTCTCCTAACATTCTCCTCTATATCTATATATATATATATATATATTTATATATATATATATATATATATATATATATATATATATATAACAACCCCCAATGAAGGGTTACATTCCTAAAAAAACTTTCGTTAAGCGAAACTTCACTAAGCGAACCAATTATAACAAATTTGACCCCTGACTGAACTTACATTGAGAGTAAACAAAGCGAGAGTGCATCATAGTACAGTGAAAGGTTTAAAGAAAGTGAAAATTATGAAGTTAAACATTTAAGAAGTTTAATTTAAGACCAAGTCATTATAATGTACACTAATGTATGTATGTAAGTAACTTTATAATGTTGATAATCTTAAATTATGAAGGAAGAGTCTATAATAGCTGGCAACCTGTGGAATGTAAACAAAGGGCGCATCATTGTACCACATCCAAAACTTATGTACCACATTTCCACAAGGCTTTCCATTTTATCCATTGCAGAGTCATGAGTTTAGGTGATTCTTTTAGCTTGCCTGGAAGATATGATCTTAACAGCCTTCTTAATAGAGTCTGCTGACTTGAAAATGGTAGACAGTAGATGGAGTCAAGCTATGGTGGGAAGCAATGCTATTAGTTTTCTCGCCTCTTTTGTGTCTGTGAATAATATCCAGCTTCACTTTGAGAGTAAGAGACTTCCTGGTCTTCTTAGCAACCTACGACATTGCTCTTGTGGTCATGTAGAGCAGGAAGACAGCTGCTGCTCCTGTTATTGTTTTGAACTATAGTTCTGTTTTTGTCCACAGGCTCTGGTGTATTCAAGAGCCTGTTCATGATATCTCTCTTTCAAACTTGGAAAAAATTGCATGGATAAAATTTTGTTAAAACAAGTTTGGTGTTCTTAAACAAGCAGATGGTAGTAAAATAAACCATCATAGCGAAATTTCTTGTGTGAACCTTCGTTATGGGGGATGCCTGTATATATATATATATATATATATATATATATATATATATATATATATATATATATATATATATATATATATATATACACACATCATCAAAATCGCACTCTTGGTTTTTCAATGTATTTACACAAAGCAGGGGATAAGCACATCATTTTTTATATAGTCTCCTTGTTTTTCGATGCACTTGGTCCAGCGGTCCACAAGCTTCTGTTTCCTCCGAGAAGAAGGTTTTTGGTCATGCAACCATTTATGCACCGCTTCTTTCACATCTTCATCCGTGAAGTCGCCGACCTCGTAAACCATCTTTGAGTAGTCCAAAGATATTAGTCGGAAGGGGCGAGATCTCTGTAGGCATGTTCCAGCACCTCAAAACCCAATTGGTTAATGGTTTCAATAGTCTTCTTTTTGTGCATTGTCATGCAACAACAAAACTTTCTTCGACAATAGGCTTCTTGTTTGGTGCAATTCTGGCTTCAGTTTGTTGGCCAGCAAAGCACTGTCCTTGCACTGTTGATCGTGCATCCCTTTTCAGGTAGTCTTCCAGTATATCCTTTGAGTCCCAAAAAGGGTTAGCATCACCTTTCCCGATAAGTCTGAGTCTTGAATTTCTTCTCTGGCGAGCCAGGATGTTTCCACTCCATACTCTGTCTTTTTGATTCTGGCTCATAATGATGGACCCACGTTTCATCGCCTGTGACTATTCTGCTCAAAAATCTCTCGCCATCATTGTTGTAGCGATCATAAACGTCAGACCTCAAGACGTTTGCTTTTGCTCTGCAGTAAGCTCCTTCACCCATCTCGCACAGACTTTATGGAAGCCGAGCTCATCGTGGATGATTTGAAAGGCAGAACCATGACTAATCTGCAGAAAACAAGCTACCTCATCAATGATAACTCGCCGGTTCGCCATTACCATCTCTCGAGATTGCTGAATCTTCTCATCAGTGGTGGAGGTTGACATCCTGCTCCCTCTTCTCCACGCTGTCTCCACTTTAAACTTCTCAATCCACTCACACACACTTCTACTTAGTGCACTGTCCCCGTATTGTGCTAAAGCCTCCAATGAATTTCAGCCCTGACACTCCTTCTGACCAGAGAAATCGGGTCACTGCTCTTTCTTCCTTGGTGCATACTGCTAGTGGACCCATGTTTACACAGTCAGAAAGCAAAATCCGATCAGGCTCAAACTTTGATAACATGACCACAGTAGTATCAACTATCACGCATCAGAACGCAGTCAATACTGAAGACATGTTATGGCGAAAGTGCGGATAATTTTAAAAAGGATTTGTTTTTTATTTTGTGTGTGTGTGTGTGTGTCATGTGTGTGTGTGTGTGTGTGTGTGTGTGTGTGTGTGTGTGTGTGTGTGTGTGTGTGTATTTACCTAGTTTACCTAGTTGTAGTTTTACAGGGCCTGGGCTTTATGCTCGTGTGGCCCCATCTCCATATCTACACTTATCCAATCTTACTTTAAAAGTGTGCACACTCGTTGCAGACACTACTTCATCTAAACTGTTCCACGTCTCAATATATCTCTGCGGAAACTATATTTTTAATATCTCTCAGACATCTTCCTTTCTCAGCTTTTTACTATGCGATCTTGTGCTTGGATGTCATATTCTTCTCTCAGGATCAGTTTCTCATTATCCACTTGGTCCATTCCGTTGATCAATTTATAGACTTGTATCAGGTCTCCTCTCTCCTTCTTTGTTCCAAGGTTGGTAGATCCATAGCCTTTAGTCTCTCCTCATATGTCATCCCTTCAAGTTCTGGGACCATTCTTGTAGCCATTTTTGTAGCCTCTCCAATTTCTTATGTGTTTCTTTTTATGAGGGGTCCACACTACTCCTGCATATTCCAATCTGGGTCTTATTATAGTATTTATCAATTTCTTCATCATTTCTTTGTCCATGTAGTGAAATGCTACTCCAATATTCCTCAGCAAATTATATGTTTCTCTAAAATTCTATCAATATGGCTTACTGGTTGATTGTTTTCTTCCATCGTCACTCCTAAGTCCTTTTCCTTTTTACTTTCTCCAGTTCTACTCCATCTCCCATCTTATAGATTCCCACAGGTCGTCTTTCACTCTTTCCCATTTCCATGACATGGCTTTTGTTCACATTGAATTCCATTTCCACTTCTTACTCCATTCCCAGATCTTATTTAGGTCTTCTTGCAGTATTTCACAATCCTCCTTTTGCTTTATAACTCTGCACAGTTTCGTATCATCTGCAAACAGATTTATGTAGCTGTTCACTCCTTCTGGCATGTCGTTAATATAAATGAGGAAAAGTATTGGTGCCAATACTGACCCTGTGGCACTCCGCTTTCTACTGCTCTCCACTTGGACTTCATATCTTTAACTACCATCCTTATTTCTCTCCCCCTCAAATAATTTTCTATCCATCTCAATGTGCTTCCTTTTAAGCCACCCTTCTCCTCTAACTTCCACAGTAATCTTGCATGTGGCACTTTGTCAAACGCCTTTTTAAATCCAAATAGATGCAGTCAACCCATCCTCTCTCTCTTGTACTCTATCAACTATTCTAGAATAGAAACTCAATAAATTAGTTACACAAGACCGTCCTTTTCTAAAACCAAATTGGCTATTTGATATTAATTTGTTGTCTTCAAGGAACTCGATCCATTGTTTCTTTATTATTCTTTCACACATCTTGCATATTACACTAGTTAGTGATACCGGTCTGTAATTTAAAGGTTCTTCTTCCTTCCGCTCTTATATATGGGAACCACCTCAGCTCTTTTCCATTCTACTGGCACTGTTCCATTTTCTATTGAGCATTTTATGATGTTGTATATAGGACTTGCTAGTTCTTCCCTACATTCTTTCAGTATTCTGCCTGAGACTTCATCCGGTCCCATTGCCTTCTCTTCATCCAGTTCCTTCATTAACTCTTTTATTTCAAGCTTGGTTACTTTAATCTCTTTCATATAGATTGTCTCTCTATTACCCTGTGGCCTCTCAAATTTGGATTCTTTAGTAAAGACCTCCTGGAATTTTTATTTAATAGTTCTGCCATACTTTTGGGTCTTCCACCATCCCGTTCTCTCCTTTTAACCTTTCTATTGTTTCTTTTGCCTAATTTTTCCATTTATGAATCTATAGAACAATTTTGGTTGCTCCTTACATTTTTCGACAATATCTTTTCAAGTTCTTTTCCTCTTCCTTCCTCACCTTAACATATTCATTTCTCGCTGCCTTGAAGTTTTCCTTGTTTGTTGGATTCTATTTCTCCTCCACCTTTTCCATGCTCCATCTCTTTTCTCCTTTGCCCTAGCACACCTTGCATTAAACCAATCTTTCTTTCCTTCTTCTTTTGGTCTATATTTTGGGACATATTCCTGACTCCTGTTTTGTATATTTCCAAAAATAAGTTATATTTGTCTTGCATTGTCTCTGAGTTTTCCATCTCCTCCCAGTCTACGTTTTAAAATAGTTCTTGAGATTCTCAATATCAGCCTTTCTGTAATTTAATCGGTCTCCTTTGTATGAATCGTCTCTATCTTCCTTTCCTTCTTCTATATCTATTTCTAATATTGCATGGTCACTCTTTCCCAATGGGCACTTATATCTTATATCATCATTCATTTGTATACCCTTGTAAAACTAGGTCCAATCTCGCCGGCTCGTCGTTTCCTCTGAATCTTGTGCATTCCTTTACTCTGGTCCATCATATTGTCTATCATTAGGTTTAAGAATCTTTCTCCCAGGCTTCTTCCCCATACCACTTTCATAATTTTCCCAGTCCACTTCTTTACAGTTGAAATCTCCTACTAATATCACTTTTCTCCTTTCTTTAACGATTCTCATTAGACTCCTTATTGTGTCATCTATCATGTCTTTATATTCTTGATTGGTCCATGAATTTGTTTTTGGTGGCACATATGTTACAATGATTGTTAACTCTTTTTTATTAATATGCATCTTAATATACAATACTTCTGCTTTTCCTTCCCACATTCCACTTGATTGATCACTATCTCCTTCCTTAACATTATCATGACTCCTCCTCCTCCTTTACCCACTCTGTCTCTTCTCCATACATTATACCTATTATCCAAGACTATTTTGATTTCCTCATTTAGTTTTGTTTCAGCCAGGCATACAATATCTGGATTTTCTTTCTTATGTAATCTCTTAATTCTAATTTACTTGATAAAACCCGTCTATGTTCGTATACATCATTTTTAGTCTTTTGCCTTTATCATTTTAGTTAAACTTGTTCCACTTTTTCTCTTCCTTCTCGTTTATATACCATTTCCTTATCCTGTCTCCTAGAATTCTCCAAAAATGCCTTCTTCTCCTCTTCTGACCTTTCATTATTCTTTTCCCTTACTGCTGCTGCCAGTTCATTGTATCTCTTCCTTTCTTCCTCATTTCTATTTTTCTTTATATAGATATCCTTGCAGCCTTCTGTTTCTCTAAGTTTTGTTGTTCTATATAATATTTCTTCTGTTGCTGCTTGTGATTTTAGTAATATTTTAATTGGTCTCGTTTTCCTTCTTGATATGGTCCCATTCTGTTTATTTCTTCTACTTCCTCTTCCAAGTTCTGCCTATCTTCGTCATTAAGATTCTTCAGTAGGTCTTTGACTGATTTCATTTCTTCTTTTCTCTTTTTGGTCTATATTTTATATTTTTTCTTTTATTCCAAATACGACTACACTCTTCTTTTTTCTGCAATTTCTCTAACTAGATTTTCTTTTGTCTTGAGGACTCCTATCATTTTGTTTGTCATATTTTCTTCTTTTTCTTTAAGTTGTTCTTGAATCACCTCCTGAAAATCAGCCTTATCTTTCTTATCTTGGACTCTCCATGCTTGTACTTCTTTTTAATCACGTTCTGTACTCTTTCCTCTTCCTTGTTTACTAGATCTTTCAGCTTCTCCTTTTCTTTCTCGGCTTTACCGAGTCCTTCTTCCATCTGCTTCTTGTAGTTAGCTACTTCCTTTTTTAGTTCTTTGTTTTCCGCTCTTAGCCTAGCTTCATTTTCTTCCACTTTTCTTATCCTTTCTCTCAGTCTTATAAACTCCATTTCCTGTTCTTTATTCTCTTTCATTTCCATCTTCTCCTTTATCAGTTTATCTAGTTTACATTCAATATTTGACACTCTCTTAAGTAGTGAAGTTGTCGTCGTATCGAACCCTTGAATACGCGTTCTCCCTCACCACATAGTCATCATCAGCCCCTTCTCTATTCTCATGTCTGCATTTGGATGGAATATCTTTTTCACTCATTATTCCTTACTAATTGATTTCATGAAGAGAAAAAAAAAAAAAAAGTCCACACTACCTGCCCAGGCCACTGTAAATACTATACATCAGGTGTAGTGAAGATCAGCTGATCGTCGGAACTGCGCCAGTGCGTCCGCCCTCAACCGTGTGTGTATGTGTGTGTATTTACCTAGTTGTATTTACCTAGTTGTAGTTTTACAGGGCCTGGGCTTTATGCTCGTGTGGTCCCGTCTCCATATCTACACTTATCCAATTTTTCTTTAAAACTATGTACACTCTTTGCTGATACCACTTCCTCACTCAAACTGTTCCAAGTCTCAACACATCTTTGCGGGAAACTAAATTTTTAACATCTCTCAGACATCGTCCCTTCCTTAGTTTCTTACTATGCGATCTTGTGCTTCTAAAGTCATATTCTTCTCTCAGGATCAGTTTCTCATTATCCACTTCATCCATTCCGTTAATCAATTTATAAACTTGTATCAGATCCCTCTCTCTTCTCTGCTCCAAGGTTGGTAGATCCATTGCCTTTAGTCTCTCCTCATATGCCATCCCTTTAAATTCTGGAACCATTCTTGTAGCCATTTTTGTAGTCTCTCTAATTTTCTTATGTGTTTCTTTTTATGGGAGTCCACACAACTCCTGCATATTCCAATCTAGGTCTTATTTTAGTACTTATCAATTTCTTCATCATTTCCTTGTCCATATAGTGAAATGCTACTCCAATATTCCTTAGCAAATTATACGTCTCTCTGAAAATTCTATCAATATGGCTAACTGGTTGATTATTTTCTTCCATTGTCACTCCCAAGTCCTTTTCCTTTTTTACTTTTTCTAGTTCTACTCCATCTCCCATCTTATAGATTCCCACTGGTCGTCTTTCACTTTTTCCCATTTCCATGACATGGCTTTTGTCCACATTGAATTCCATCTCCCATTTTTTGCTCCATTTCCAGATCTTGTTTAAGTCTTCCTGTAGTATTTCACAATCCTCTTTTTGTTTAATGACTCTGCACAGTTTCGCATCGTCCAAAACAGATTTATGTAGCTGTTCACTCCCTCTGGCATGTCATTTATATATACGAGAAAAAGTATTGGTGCCAATACTGACCCTGTGGCACTCCGCTGTCTACTGTTCTCCACTTGGACTTCATATCTTTAACTATCGTCCTTATTTCTCTCCCCTTAAGTAATTCTTCATCCATCTCAATGTGCTTCCTTTTAAGCCACCCTTCTCCTCTAACTTCCATAGTAATCTTTCATGTGGCACTTTATCAAAAGCCTTTTTAGATCTAAATAAATACAGTCAACCCATCCTCTCTCTCTTGTACTTTATCAACTATTCTAGAGTAGAAACTCAATAAATTTGTCACACATGACCGACCTTTTCTAAAACCAAATTGGCTATTTGATAATATTTTGTTGTCTTCAAGAAACTCGATCCATTGCTTCTTTATTACTTTTTCACACATCTTGCATATTACACTAGTTAGTGATACCGGCCTGTAATTTAAAGGTTCTTCCTTCTTCCGCTCTTATATATGGGAACCACCTCAGCTCTTTTCCACTCCACTGGCACTGTTCCATTTTCTATTGAGCATTTTATGATGTTGTATATTGGACTTGCTAGTTCTTCCCTACATTCTTTCAGTATTCTGCCTGAGACTTCATCCGGTCCCATTGCCTTTTCCTCATCCAATTCCGTCATCAACTTTTTATTTCAAGCTTGGTTACTTTAATCTCTTTCATATAGACAGTATCTCTATTACCCTGTGGTCTTTCAAATTTGGATTCCTTAGTAAAGACCTCATGAAATTTACTATTTAACAGTTCTGCCATACTTTTTGGGTCTTCCACCATTCCGTTTTCTCCTTTTAACCTTTCTATTGTTTCTTTTTGTCTTATTTTTCCATTTATGAATCTGTAGAACAATTTTGGTTGTTCTTTACATTTTTCAACAATGTCCTTTTCATAGTTCTTTTCTTCTTCCTTTCTCACCTTAGCATATTCATTTCTTGCTGTTTTGAAGTTTTCCTTATTTTCTGGATTTCTGTTTCTTCTCCACCTTTTCCATGCTCCATCTCGTTTCTCCTTTGCCCTAACACATCTTGCATTAAACCAATCTTTCTTTCCTTCTTCTTTAGGTCTATATTTCGGAACATATTCCTGACCCCAGTTTTGTATATTTCCAAAATAAGTTATATTTCTCTTGAACCGTTAATGAGTTTTCCATCTCCTCCCAGTTTACGTTTTAAAATTGTGTGTGTGTGTGTGTGTGTGTGTGTGTGTGTGTGTGAGTGGCCATTTTAGTTTTTCCCATGCCCTCTCGACATTCTTCCATTCCACATACACAGATCTTCCCTATCCATTTTTCCATGCCAATCATCACTCTGTATATTGCTATCAGGTCTCCCCTTTCTCTTCTGTTTTCCAGGGTTGGAAGTTGCATTCTTTTCAGTCTGTCTTCATAAGTCAAATCTCTTAAGTCAGGCACCATTTTCGTTGCAGCCCTCTGTACTTTCTCTAGTTTCCTTATGTGTTTCTTTAAGTTCGAGCCCACTGTATTGTTGCATATTCAAGCCTCGGTCTTATCATTGCAGTAATTATTTTCTTCATCATTTCTTCATCTAGATATCTGACGCCACTCTTATGTTCCTCAATAAGTTCAATACTTCTCCAATTATTTTGTTTATATGTCTCTCTGGCGATAGGTCATTGGTAATTGTCACCCCAAGGTCTTTTCTTCATGACTGGTTTTATGTCTTCATTTCCTATCTTGTACATACTCCTGATTCTTCTTTCACTCTTGCCAAACTCTATTTTCTTGCATTTTGTCGTGTTGAACTCCATTTGCCATGTACAGCTCCATTTCCATATTCTGTCCAAGTCTTCCTGGAGTAGTTCGCAATCTTTGTCACATCTCACTTTTCGTAACAATTTTGCATCGTCTGCAAATAGGCTCACATAACTGGACACCCCATCCACCATGTCATTTATGTAGACTGCGAACATTACTGGTGCCAACACTGATCCCTGTGGAACTCCACTCTCCACCAATCCCCATTCTGATGGTCTGTCCTTAATTATTGTTCTCATTTCTCTTCCTACCAAAAGTCTTCCATCCATTTTAGTAAACTGCCATGCACTCCTCCTACCATTTCAAGTTTCCAGATCAGTCTCTGGTGTGGTACCTTATCAAAGGCCTTTTTTAAATCCAGATATATTCCATCAGCCCAACCATCTCTTTCCTGTATTACATCTATCACCCTCGAATAGTAACATATCAGGTTTGTCGTGCATGAACGCCCTTTCCTAAAACCAAATTGACACTCACAAAGTATGTCATTTTTCTCCAAGAAGTCTGTCCATCTAGTCTTCACCACCCTCTCACACATCTTAGCTACCACACTTGTAAGTGACACTGGTCTATAGTTCAATGGGTCTCTCTTGTTACCTGATTTATAGATTGGGACAATGTTAGCTCTTTTCCAGTCTTGGGGCACTACACCTTCCCTTAATGAGGCATCAATTACTTCACAAACTTTTTCTGCCAATTGCTCCTGCATTCTCTTAAAATCCATCCTGATACCCCATCAGGTCCCACAGCTTTTCTCACTTCTAAACTCCCCATCATGTTCTTGATCTCCTCCACAGTTACTTGAAACTCCTTCATAATCCCTTTCTGTTCCATTACCAGTGGTTTGTCAAAAGCAGTCTCCTTTGTGAATACCTTCCGAAAGCATCCATTCATAGCCTCTGCCATTTCCTGGGATCTTCACTGTATACTCCATTTACTTCTAAACTTTCAATACTTTCTCTATTTTTGATGTTGTTGTTCACATGTCTGTAAAAAGCCTTGGTTGGTCTTTACATTTATCAATTATATCCTTTTCTTGTTTCTTTCTTTCTTCTCTTCTAATCAACACATATTCATTTCTTGCTCTTTTGTAACTTTCCCACTGCTTAATCCGTCTTTTCCTTCTCCACCTCTTCCATGCATCCTCTTTTCTTGTTCTAGCCTTTTCACATCTATCGTTAAACCAGTCCTGCTTTCCAACTTCTCTATGTTGTCTTATTGGTACAAATTTTTCTCACCTTCTTTGTATATTTTTATAAATTCCTTCCACTTTTCATTTGCTCCTTAGCACTCTTGAATTTCATCCAATTTGTCTCTTGAAAGAATTTCTTTAGGTTTCCAAAATCTGTCTTGGCATAATTCCATCTTCCCACTTTATATTCTTCATTTCTTCTAGATTTCTCTTCGTCTATCACCTTGAACTCCAAAACTGCATGATCACTCTTTGCTAAAGGGCACTCCACCCTCATCTCCTCAATGACCATTGGCTCTGTACTAAAGACCAAGTCCAGTCTTGACGATGCTCCTCTCCTCCAAACCTAGTATCTTCTTTGACCCACTGAGTTAACACATTTTCCATTGCCAGTGTCAATAGTGTATTTCCCATGTTGTCTCTGATCCTTCCATTGACCAGTCCTCCCAACACACCTCTTTACAATTAAAATCTCCCATCATTATAGTTCGTTCACAGCCACCCAACATTTCTTCCAGACATGTTCCTGTATCACTTATCATTTCTTCATATTCCTGTACTGACCATGCATTTGTCTTAGGTGGTACGTACACCACTATGTAGTGCCTCTTTTTCCTTCATTAGTTTCTGCTCTGATCTTTAGCACTTCTGCCTTTCCCATACCTTTTTCACTTGATCCACCTTTATATCTTTTTAACCAGCAACATCACTCCTCCTCCCATCTTACCTACTCTATTTCTTTTCCAAACGTTATATTTCCTTCTCCAACCTTCATCAGGTCTTCTCCTCTCTCAGTTTTGTTTCAGTAAGACCCACAATATCTGGGTTCTTGTCCTCAAGTAATCGTTGAGTTCTAAAATCCCGATATCACTCCATTTATGTTGGAATACATTACATTTCGCTCATATGTAAGTTTCTTTAGTCCTTTCTTGCTGTACTTTTCTGGGTTATGAACCACTTCCTCAGTCTCATATCCAAGATTCTCCAGAAAACTCTTTCTTCTCTTCTTCTGTCCTCTCTTCATTTTTTTTCAAAGCCTCCTTTCTCAACTCATTGAGTGTGTGTGTGTGTGTGTGTGTGTGTGTGTGTGTATTTACCTATTTGTGTATTACAGGGCCCGAGCTAAGCTCTCTGTGTCCTGTCTTCTTGTCCATTCCTGTCATATCTCTCTTTCATCTGATTGACACACACCACGTCAACGACATGACTGCTCAGTTTATTCCACTTATCAATGCTACGATGCGGGAAACTGTATTTTCTCACGTCATTTAGACAGATGTCCTTTATTAGCTTTTTCCATGTCCTCGGAGATGATTACTTGTGGTCACCTTTATCAACTCTCTATCCAGTATGTCAATCTTGTTCACCAATTTATACATAGTTATCATGTCTCCTCTTGTTCTTCTCTCTTCTAATGTGGTCAGCCCCAGCTTCCTCAGTCTTTCCTCATAGTCTAACTCCTGAGTCCTGGTACCATCCTTGTTGCCAGCCTCTGTACCCTTTCTACCTTCTTCACATTTTTCTTCATATGCGGTGACCAGACACATGCTGCATATTCTAACTGGGGTCTTATTAAGGTACATAATATCTTCTTCATCATTCCTTCATCTAGGTAGTGGAATGCAAGGCCAATATTTTGAAGCATGTTGTATGTTTTCAAAAAAATCTTGTTAATGTGTTTCTCCGGTGACAAAGTGTTTTGCACGTTACTCCTAAGTCTTTCTCCTCATTGGTCTCTTTAATTTTCTCATCACCCAGCCTGTAATCCCTGTTTGGTCTGTATCTACTTCTTCCCATTTTCATAACATGGGTCTTGTCTATATTAAATTCCATCTGCCACTCTTTACTCCACTCATATATTTTATCAAGATCTTCCTGTAACTTGTTACAATCTTCCACATTCTTTACTCTCCTCATAATTTTAGTATCGTCCGCAAACATGTTCATATAACTGTCAATTCCTACTGGCATATCATTAACATAAATCAAAAACATGATGGGACCCAGCACTGACCCTTGTGGAACTCCACTGGTTACCTTCTTCCACTCGGACTTCCTTCCTCTCACCACTGTTCTCATTTCTCTTCCCATTAAGTAATTTTCCATCCATTTTGCTAGTTTATCATTTACTCCTCCAATCATCTTTAGTTTCCACATCAGTCTATTGTGTGGTACTTTATCAAAGGCCTTTCTCAAGTCCAGGTAGATAGCATCCACCCATCCCTCTCTATGTTGTAGTATGTCAGTCACTCTTGAATAAAACATAATAAATTGGATACACACGATCTTCCTTTTCTGAAACCAAACTGCCTTTCACTCAGAATGTTTTCACTTTCTAGATACTCACTCCACTTAGCTTTAATTACTTCTTCACATACCTTGCACAATATACTAGTCAACGATACTGGTCTATAATTTAGCGGTTCCATTCTACTACCATTCTTATATATAGGCACAATGTCAGCTCTTTTCCACTCTTTCGGGACTAATCCTGTTCGTATGGAGGTTTCCACAATATCAAATACAGGGTTCAACAATTGATCCTTACATTCATTTAGCAACCTCCCAGATATGCCATCAGGCCCCATTGATTTATTAATATCCAGATTGCTTATAATTTTCCTTACATCTTCCTTAGTAACCATGATGTCCTGCATTTGCTTTATTTCCATAGGCCTTCCTCCCATAAAATGCTCCTCCTTTGTAAACACTTTCCAAAGTTGTCGTTCAAAATTTCAGCTATATCTCCAGCATCTTCATATACTTCTTCCCGTTTTTACCTTTTCTATTGCCTCCCTTTTATTTAGTTTTCCATTTATGAATTTGTAAAACATTTTTGGGTCACTATCACAGTTTTCCACCACCCTCTGTTCATATTCCTTCTGTGCTGTTCTCCTTACTTCAACATATCTATTCCTTGCTGTTTTGTAGCCTTCCCTTGATAATACATCACTGTTTTTCTTAAGTTTCTTCCATGCCTTTTCTTTGTTCTTTTTTGCTTCTTCACAATTTCTATTAAACCACTGTTTATTATTTAAAGTCCTCTTTCTGTAATATGGCACAAACTTTTTCACAGCAGAGTTATACAAATCCATAAATTTATCGTATTTCAATTGCATATCCCTTTCCTGGTATACCACGGACCAGTCAATTTCATTAAAGAACTCCCTTATATGGTTATAATTTGCCCTAGTATAATTTAATTTTTCCTCCCTGCGTTCCACAATCTTATTCGTGCTTAATTCTGTATCCAGCTCAAAGCTTAGGACATCATGATCGCTTTTCCCCAAGGGACTTTCATGTTCAATTTCCTCTTTTAGAGATTCCCTGGTAAATACCAAATCCAACCTTGCTGCAACATCTTGTCCCCTGCACCTTGTTGGTGATCTCACCCACTGTGTCATCAAGTTATTTGTTGCTACCTTTAACAATTCTTCTGCCCACTCACCACCGTTCACCACTTCATAGTCTTCCCACACTATTTCTTTGCAATTAAAGTCTCCAACTATCATCACTCTATCCTTTCTGATGAGTTCTTGCTTCATTCTGTCTAGAGTATTTCTCATCACCATTTGGTACTGTTCATATTCCCAAGCACTGGTTCTGGGTGGTATGTATACTGTTATAATATTAATGTCCCTCTTGCCATCTGTTATAAGCATACTTATCACTTCCTCATTTCTCTTACTATAGTTCACCTCCTTCACTATCAGATCTTCCTTAGTAAGAACCATTATACCACCACCTCCTTTATTTTTTTCTATAATTTCTCCATACTTTGTAGTGTTTTACAACAAACCAGTCTAGCTTTATTTCGGGGCCTTAGCTTTGTTTCCACTACACACATTATGTCCGGTTCGTTATTTCTTAGGTAATCCATACATTCTAACCTATTAGACAGAAATCCATCTATGTTCGTGTAAGTCACTTTTATTCCATTCCTAGTCTCTTTCTTCTATGTAATGCCTATTCCGTCTGTTTTATCCACCACTTCTTTAGCCTCCCATTTCTCATCCTCCAAAAAAACTTGGTCTTTTCTCCTCTGTTCTTTTGTCATTCCTCTCCTTCACTTCAGTTACAAGCTCCTTCATTTTCATTCGCTCATCTTGTGACATATTTCTTCTTATGTAAATTGTTTTGGTTTCCTCAGAGTCCTTAAGTTTCCAAGCCCTCCTCAACAAGGCCTCCACTGCCACCTGAGACTTTAATTTCAATTTTAATGGTCTATTCTTGCCTTCCTCAAAAGCTCTCAATCTCACACTTTCTTCTACCTCAGCATATAGGTCCTCTTCTTCCACAGAGACCTTGTTCAGTAAAGACTTAATCCTGTCATTTTCCTTATCCCTCCTGTCCTGCCAGTTCCTGTTAGTTTCCTCCCGCAATCCTATTATGATCACACATTTTTTCTTTTCAGCAATATCTCTCACCACATACTCATTTTCCTTTAGTGCCTTTACCATTTCCCTCTGCTTAACCCCTTTATTTTCCTCTTCCTGCTTTTTCACTATCTCCCTAAACAATCTTTGTACCTCCTGATGTTCATGGTTCACTTCTTTCATCCTGGTATCAATTAGATTAAGGCATTCCTCTTTCCTCAAGTCCCCTTCGGATATTTTTATCTCCATTTCCATGAGTTTAGCCTTCATCTCTTCCCATTGTTTCCTTAGTTGTTGGTTTTCTTTCTCCATCTTTACTTTTTCCTTCAATAGCGCTTTATTCGCTAGCGTTAACAAATAGATCTCATTTTTTAACGAATCATTCTCGGCTAGAACTCTATCCAGTTTTTCTTCTATTGACAGAATGTTTAGGAACTTACTTACCATTGCCTGGATTCTTGCATCCATATCAAGTTTCTGCAGTTCTTTTGGCGTAGTAATAAAACCTTCAAAGTCTCCAGTTTGCCTGGACGCCATTTTTGTTATTGTCAGTTGATACGGCCAGAACGATCACCGTCCACACTCTCCTCTCAGGGATCACTCTCCATATCACTCATTTTCAACACTAAGAGACATTAGGACATTAACGGACACTAACTTAGAGTTACCCGGGCCCTGTAATACCATAAGTATTTTCTTTCTTCCCGTCCGCAGCCGGAGACGAGCCGTCCTCTCTCAGCGACGGCGACGCGACGTGTGTGTGTGTTTTCACGAATATTACAAGCCGGGACGCATGTAACTTATCTTTTGAGAGGGAGAGGGAGGAGGAAGGAGATGGGAGGGAGGGATGGAGAGAGAGAGAGAGAGAGAGAGAGAGAGAGAGAGAGAGAGAGAGAGAGAGAGAGAGATGGGAACAGTCTATGCCATTGGGTAATTTTAGACACAAGGTGGGACGCATGTAGCTTATCTTTAGTGATTGGTGGAGACAAGGATGGTGGGAGGAGCACTAAGATTTCAAGTACAGCATACGGCGTGTGTAGTTGGTATCCAACACACTATCACAACTGAACTGAAGAAAGCTCAGAAAAGAAATATGACGTCTACGTAGGCGTCACCATATATGCTACTGGGGCTTCATGACGCCCACATAGGCGTCACCATATTGAAGGAGTTAACAAACCTCAAACTCGCTTTAACGAAGTTTTATCCAGGTAATTTTTTCCAAGTTTGAAAGCCCCGCCGTATCACACAAGCTGACAGGCTTTTGAATACACAAGGAGCTGCTGATACTAAGGCCTGCCTCAGGATAAAATCCTGGGACACCTGTAGAATCAAGATCAAGATCAAGATCAAGCCTCTCATGGTCAACACACGCACCACTTACTCCCCTTTTCAAAACATAACACCATCTTGACTCCATCTACTGTCTACTATTTTCAAGTCAGCAAACTCTATTAAGAAGGCTGGTGAGATTGTATCTTTCTTGCAAGCTAAAAGAACCAACCACCTGAACTCGTGACTCTACAATGGATAAAATGGAAAGCCTTGTGGAAATGTGGTACATAAGTTTTGTATGCGGTACCATGATACACCCTTTGTTTACATTCCACAGGTTGCCAGTTAGTGCCTTTCCTGTTTCACTCTCCCTCCCTTCATAAATTTAAGATCCTCAACATTATAAAGCTACATACATACATACATTAGTGTACATTATAATGACTTAAATTAAACTGCCTAAATGTTTAAGTTCATGATTTTTACTTTCATTAAACCTTTCACTGTACTATGATGCACTCTCACTTTGTTTACCCTCAATGGAAGTTCAAGTCGGGGGTTAAACTTGTTATAATCGGTTCGCTTAACAAAGTTTCGCTTAACGAAGTGTTTTTTAGGAATGTAACCCCTTCGTTAAGCGGGAGTTGCTTGTATTTCTTTTGCACAGTACTTTACATTTTTTTTTTTTATACAACTATTTTCATGTATTTTAATTTCTGTAGAGGTGACTTTTGAGGTACTGGAATGCATTCCCTATTATTACATGTTATAATGGTTTGAGTATATGGTAATTTTGATTTGCGGTAAGGTCTTCAGGAGCGCATATGTACCGTATAACAAGGACTTAATATATATATATATATATATATATATATATATATATATATATATATATATATATATATATATATATATATAATCTTTCTAGGTTTATGAATATGGTTCCTTCCAAAAATACAAAAGAGAAGGATGCTACAGGTATAGTTGGTCAAGAAATGTAAAATATTTTCGCTTGAAGAGAAACTAGACATTGTAGCCAACGTCGAGGTAGGTGAGAAGCTCCCTAAAATAGGCGGATTTTACTCTATTAATGAGTTCACAGTGTGTAATAGGGTGGAAGGTAAAGATTTCATAAAGAATGCACTGCAGGAATGATAGATCAATATGGGAGCCCATATCGGGGAGTCTCAGGTGTCAGTCGTTGTGGGCCCCAGTCTCGGTCTTATTTATTACATAGGGTTCTATTATTTGGTTAGTAAGTTTTTGATATATAATAATAATAATAATAACAATAATAATAATAATAATAATAATAATAATAATAATTGGTTTAATCAGCCATAAGGAGCCTGGGAGCTGAAAATATACATCTTACCGGGGGAAATAACCTAATATTACATACTTAAGATTAAACACAGATACAGCACATTTTCTCAGTCCCTTTCCTGCACATTAAAGGTGGACCCATATATATATATATATATATATATATATATATATATATATATATATATATATATATATATATATATTACTGATCGAGATTCGAAATATCAAGATGTGAAGTTAACTTCTTATAAAGAAAAATGTAATTCGGACCAAAACTTTGGCAACTAACCTATATTAACTATGTTAACCTTGAATCTTTCACCTAAAGTACTTACCACATAATACATTATAGTTCATATAATAAATCCAGTTCATATAATGAATCCATTTCACCAGATAATATTCCATTTCTGCCACTAGACGGTTATTTTCATTATAAAATACATGTGATTCGGCACTGTCTGGGTGTGTTTCCTGTGAATTATTTTTTAGCCAAAGTCACTGATTTCTTCACGTCATCCTTCTTGCTTTTTAATGTAGAAATAGTAATCTGAGGAATACCTGTAAGTTTTTGTATTTCACTAACTCTGTAGCCTTTCTCCAGGAGCTGCAACACTTTATCCTTGTCCTCCACAGTATATTTGTTAATTTTTTTTCCCTTTCGGTAGTCACATTTTTCACTTCCGAGTTTTTTCACACTTTGTTGTCCTTTATTCCCATTCTCGCCCTTATCAACCTCCTGGGACTTTCCAATGGCTGTGGGAAACATGATGAATGGGATCCAGGTAGCCTTCACCCCAAGTAGACGACTTTGACCGCGCACGCCCGGGGTTTGAATGGCTGGGAGAGGCCGCGGGTGACTGGTACACACTACACTTCACAAGTTGCCGCTAGGTGGGAGAGCAATCAAAACAATCGCATCACCATGTGCCATGTTTGTTTTGATACAATAAAATGAAAAATAACGATCGAGATTCGTGTAATTTGATCAAGATATAAGAATCGTGGGTTTTTGATGGTGCAATTGAGATGCAAAATATCGAGATGAGATTGGTCGAGATTCGAGATTATATTGTGTATATATATATATATATATATATATATATATATATATATATATATATATATATATATATATATATATATACATATGTACAGTCAGCGCCTAAAGAGATGGCGCGAAACATCCTGCGCCATAATTTTCGGCGGGAATCAAACCACCTAGCAACAAGGATCAAATCTGCCGATTTTGTTGGCGTGTAAATAGTGGGCTCATACACGTGACCTTGAGCAGCTGATGAAGTGTAACTGTCTCAGTGTGAGGCATTACTTCATACGGGCTGGGTGTATCTGAGTGTCTATGTTGCACCACGTGTTTTTTTCTTACAAAGTTTGCATTGCTAACCCATCTTGTGCGTAGCAATGGGGCCAAGGAAGGAGCTGACAAAAGATCAAATTGCAGCTATAAGTACCCTGAGCCAAGTAGGAAAAGGAAATAAAGAAATTGCTGCTATCACGGGTGTTACACTGAGGGAACTGTAAAACACCCAGCAAATGTTATGGTATGGGGAGCATTTGGGTATCATGGCACTGGGACATTGGTTGTGTTGCCAAAAAATGTCACTATTAACAAAGATCGCTATCTTGAGCTTCTTGCCGAACACCTTGAGGACTGTTTCACTAAATGCAACTGTGAAATATTTATGCAAGACGGTGCACCAGCTCACACCGCCAAATTGATAAAAAATTGGTGTGACTGGGTCAACATTGAATACCACAAAGATTGGCCGGGTAATAGCCCTGATTTAAACCCGATAGAGAACATCTGGAGTTTGATAAAGTGCCGCTTACGTGGCCGTGACACGTCCACAGTGGACAAACTTATCAACCACATCTAGGAGATTTGGGAAAACCTGGAGCCTTCATTCCTACAAAACCTGGCTTTATCTGTTCCAAAACGTTTACAGAGTTGCCTGAAGAGGCATGGTAACCCAACCAAGTACTAGAGGAAAGATAAATACCATGAAAATAACTTTCTTTCTATTTTCTTTTGTTGCGAAGCGAAAAAACATGCTGCGCCAACGCCGGCTGACTGCTATATATGACTGTATATATATATATATATATATATATATATATATATATATATATATATATATATATATATATATATATATATATATATATATATATATATATATATATATATATATATATATATATATATATATATATATATATATATATATATATATATATATATATATATATATATATATATATATATATATATATATATATATATATATATATATATATATATACACACACACACACACACACACACACACACAGGTAAACCCTGCGTAATGAACATTCACAAAACAAATTTTCGCTACAATGAACATTTGCTTTTATTACCATCTGCTCGTATAACGAACACCAAGCTCGCTTTAACAAAATTTTATCCAGGTATTTTTTTCCAAGTTTGAAAGCCCCGCCGTATCATGCAAGCCGACAGGCTTTTGAATACACCATCGCCTCACGTAGACAAAACGCACACCACTCACGCCCCTACCCTTCCCCTCTCTTAATTCAAAACAAAATCAGGGTCCAGCACCAGCTCGTCATCTCACGCTCAACATGCCACCAAAACACCCTGCAACCAGCCATGCAATGTCACCTAGCATTGCTAAGAAGACCAGGAAGTCTCTTACTCTCGAAGTGAAGCTGGATATTATTCACAGACACGAGAGAGGCGAGAAAACTAATAGCATTGCTTGCTACCGTCTTGCCTCCATCTACTGTCTCTACTATTTTCAAGTCAGCAGACTCTATTAAGAAAACTGGTGAGACCGGGTCTTCCTTGTAAGCTAAAAGTACCACCTGAACTCATGACTCTGCAATGGATGAAATGGAAAGCCTTGTGGAAATGTGGTACATAAGTTTTGTATGCAGTACAATGATGCATCCTTTGTTTACATTCCACAGGTTGCCAGCTATCATATTTCCGCTCCACTCTTCCTCCCTTCATAAATTTCAGATCATCAACATTATAAAGTTACGTACATACATATGTGATACAATGATGCACCCTTTGTTTACATTCCACAGGTTGCCGGTTAGTGTCTTTCCCGTTTCACTCTCCTTCCCTTCATAAATTTAAGATCATCAACATTATAAAGTTACTTACATACATACATTAGTGTACAGGCAACCCCCGCTTAACGAAGGGGTTACGTTCTTAAAAAAACCTTTGTTAAGCGAAACTTCGTTAAGCGAACCATTTATAACAAGTTTAACCCCTGACTTGAACTTCCATTGAGAGTAAACAAAGCGACAGTGCATCATAATACAGTGAAAGGTTTAATTAAAGTAAAAATTATGAAGTTAAAAATTTTTGCAGTTTAATTTGTCATTATAATGTACACTAATGTATGTATGTACGTAACTTTATAATGTTGATGATCTTAAATTCATGAAGGGAGGAAGAGCTGAGCAGGAAAGACGCTATCTGGCAACCTGTGGAATGTAAACAAAGGGCGCATCATTGTATCACATACAAAACTTATGTACCACATTTCCACAAGGCTTTCCATTTTATCCATTGTAGAGTCACTAGTTCAGGTGGTTCTTTTAGCTTGCAAGGAAGATACGGTCTCACCAGCCTTCTTAATAGAGTCTGCTGACTTGAAAAATGTAGAAACAGTAGATGGAGTCAAGATGGTGGCAAGCAATGCTATTAGTTTTTTCGCCTCTCGTGTCTGTGAATAATATCCAGCTTCACTTCGAGACTAAGAGACTTCCTGGTTTTCTTAGCAACACTAGGCGACATTGCAGGGCGTTTTGTGGGTAAGTTGAGCGAGGGAAGACGAGCTGTTGGTGATGCTGTTATTGTTTTGAACAGGGGGAGTGAGTGGTGCGCATGTTGTCCACGAGAGGTGCTGGTGTATTCAAAAGCCTGTCAGCTTGCGTGATACAGCGGTGCTTTTAAACTTGGAAAGAATCACCTGGATAAAACTTTGTTAAATAGGAGTACTCACCCCCCTACCCTTCCCCTCTCTTAATTCAAAACAAAATCAGGGTCCAGCACCAGCTCGTCATCTCACGCTCAACATGCCACCAAAACACCCTGCAACCAGCCATGCAATGTCACCTAGCATTGCTAAGAAGACCAGGAAGTCTCTTACTCTCGAAGTGAAGCTGGATATTATTCACAGACACGAGAGAGGCGAGAAAACTAATAGCATTGCTTGCTACCGTCTTGCCTCCATCTACTGTCTCTACTATTTTCAAGTCAGCAGACTCTATTAAGAAAACTGGTGAGACCGGGTCTTCCTTGTAAGCTAAAAGTACCACCTGAACTCATGACTCTGCAATGGATGAAATGGAAAGCCTTGTGGAAATGTGGTACATAAGTTTTGTATGCAGTACAATGATGCATCCTTTGTTTACATTCCACAGGTTGCCAGCTATCATATTTCCCGCTCCACTCTTCCTCCCTTCATAAATTTAAGATCATCAACATTATAAAGTTACGTACATACATATGTGATACAATGATACACCCTTTGTTTACATTCCACAGGTTGCCGGTTAGCGTCTTTCCCGTTTCACTCTCCCTCCCTTCATAAATTTAAGATCATCAACATTATAAAGTTACTTACATACATACATTAGTGTACAGGCAACCCCCGCTTAACGAAGGGGTTACGTTCTTAAAAAAACCTTTGTTAAGCGAAACTTCGTTAAGCGAACCATTTATAACAAGTTTAACTCCTGACTTGAACTTCCATTGAGAGTAAACAAAGCGACAGTGCATCATAATACAGTGAAAGGTTTAATTAAAGTAAAAATTATGAAGTTAAAAAAATTTTTGCAGTTTAATTTGTCATTATAATGTACACTAATGTATGTATGTACGTAACTTTATAATGTTGATGATCTTAAATTCATGAAGGGAGGAAGAGCTGAGCAGGAAAGACGCTATCTGGCAACCTGTGGAATGTAAACAAAGGGCGCATCATTGTATCACATACAAAACTTATGTACCATATTTCCACAAGGCTTTCCATTTTATCCATTGTAGAGTCACTAGTTCAGGTGGTTCTTTTAGCTTGCAAGGAAGATACGGTCTCACCAGCCTTCTTAATAGAGTCTGCTGACTTGAAAAATGTAGAAACAGTAGATGGAGTCAAGATGGTGGCAAGCAATGCTATTAGTTTTTTCGCCTCTCGTGTCTGTGAATAATATCCAGCTTCACTTCGAGACTAAGAGACTTCCTGGTTTTCTTAGCAACACTAGGCGACATTGCAGGGCGTTTTGTGGGTAAGTTGAGCGAGGGAAGACGAGCTGTTGGTGATGCTGTTATTGTTTTGAACAGGGGGAGTGAGTGGTGCGCATGTTGTCCACGAGAGGTGCTGGTGTATTCAAAAGCCTGTCAGCTTGCGTGATACGGCGGTGCTTTTAAACTTGGAAAGAATCACCTGGATAAAACTTCGTTAAATAGGATTTTTTAAGTAAATTCCATTTTTATCTACGTACTTACCCATAATTATTAATTATTGCTTAAACCCCCTACCCCACAGCAAAGTTACATAATGTCCATTAGCTCGCAAGAGAACAATGAAAGAAAAGAACTTGAGTTCCCCTTTCCGTTCTCTAAGAAAAGGTGCACAGACCGTTTTCTACAACCCCTCGGTACCAGCCAGCCTTCCCCCACAATTCATACGCTTCTACTCTAAAAAGGTCAAAGAGGGGAGGGAGGAAGGGAACATGAATTATAATTAATAATTATGGGTAGGTATGTAGATAAAAATGGATTTTACTTAAAAAATCCTATTTGTTACTACACATACTATTACCCATAATTATTAATTATTGCCTGAAAACTGATTCCCAACTATAGGAGGGAGGATGACCATTCCTTTAACCAATCTGAAAGATTAGAAAAGAAAAACAAAAACAGAACCACGCTTGTGGAACTTACAATGAAGAGGTGAAGTCCTGGGAAGTGTACCACTGGCATCCATGTCCAATGGGAAGTAAAAGGGAAAAGAAGCAGCCCATCCAACATCCCACCAGGAAGGTCAACTAACTCAAAGCCTCCCATACTAAAGTACATAGAAATTATGTAGCCTGAACCCAATCAACCTTAATCAATAACCCTGAGAGCCGACACAAAAGGGCCCAAAGAAAAGGTATCTAGATATCTATGAGTTATATTCCGTAGATAAAAAGAAGCAAATGTAGAACTACATTTCCAAGGTCCCTGCTCGGAGGACGGTCGGAATACTCCTAATTTTCTTAAATAGGGTACTTGTAGCCACTGCCCTAACCTCATGTGCATTGATTTTCACGGAGTGCATGTCTTTCTCTGAAACATCCTGATGTGCGTGTTGGATAACCTGACATATCCAAAAAGAAATAGTGTGTGGATGTACCACCCATCGAGATTCGGAAACCGTGACAAACAAGCGTGAGCACCTAGGACGACAGTCCCTGGTCCTCCGAACTGGGCATAAAAACCAGTCACTCTCAGAATCCCCAACAGACTTAGCCAAGGCCAGAATAGAAAATTCTGACTGAGAATCATCCCCTGGAACTTGAATCTTAGCCAGAAAGTCTTCGGCTAAAGAGAAAGTCATCGAAGACCAACCCCTAGAGTGACGAACCTCCTCTGAAAGTCCATGGAGTTCGCTAACCCGACGAGCAGAAGCCAAAGCTAAGAGAAAAGAAGCTTTCAGAGTCACGTCCTGCAATGACGCTAAATGAAGGGGCTCATAGGGGGCCTTCGTTAAAGAATTCAAAACTAAAGATAAATCCCACGCAGGAATGCCTGGCGAGCGGGGAGGAGCCGACTTGGCAAATCCATATTTTGAGAGATATCCATGCCTGCCTGTCGGAAAATGGGGTCCAGAGCAGAGCGGTATTCCCTAATAGAAGGTAAGGATAAATGCTTTGTGCCCCAAAGGAAAAGAAAAAAGTCCGCCAAGTCTATCACATATGCCAAGAGAGGATGACAGCCCCTCGACTCACACCAACGACAGTAGATGGCCCACTTTGCCTGATACACACTGGCCGAAGACTGTCTGACTAGCAAGACCATGATCCCTGCAGCTTCTCGCGAAAAGCCTCTCTTTCAGAAGAGACGCTGGAGAGTCTCCACGCGTGAAGATGAAGTGTTGCTGGAGATTTGTGAAAAAGGTGTCGATGAGGCTGACGTAACAGCGAGTCCCATTGAGGCAACACTCTCGGGTGATCGACTAATAGACTCAGCAGCAGAGGGAACCAGTCTGCCTGAGGCCACTGAGGAGCAATTAGAGACACCCGAGGTCTCTCTGACCCGAACCCGAACCCAAACCGCGAATCAGGGAAGAGGGTGGAAAGGCATACAGATCTAAGCCCTCCCAGGGGAAGGCAAACGCGTCCTGTTTGCAAGCGTTCAGGTCCAGAAGTGGAGACACATACAGTGGTAGCTGATGAATTAAAGCTGTAGCAAACAGGTCCACCTGAGGTGCACCTCACACCTGGAAGACCCATTTGCACACAACTGGGTGTAGGGTCCATTCCAACCCCGCACACTCGCGGCTGAGGACATCTGCCACCGCGTTGTGCCGTCCTGGCACGAACTTGGGGCGGAGCAATACCTGATTGTCCTCGCACCACCGAAGAATGACCCCTGTCAGAACAGACAGAGACTCGGACCAAGTGCCCCCTGAGTTCCGTAGGTAAGCCACCACCGTAGTATTGTCCGACTTAAGATTCACTACTGTGCCCAACAAGGCCTGAAGGGCCCGGAAGACCACCAACATCTCCAGGTGATTGATGTGAAGGTTCTTTTCCTGTAGAGACCAGAGACCTGAAACAAGGGACTCCCCCACATGAGCACCCCACCTGTGCAGAGAGGCATCGCAAAACAGAGTCATCTCTGGAGGTGGCATCACAAAGGGGGCTCCTTGGAGAAAATGAGCTAGCTCCATCCACCAAAAGAGGTCTGCAAGGCATTGGGGAGATGGAGGGACCCGCCACCAGGGTGGGTCCGAAGCTGCTCTCTAGTGTCTCTTCAGGCACCACTGAAAGGACCGGGAACGAAGGCGGCCACCTGGAACCAGCCTCTCTAGGGATGCCAGATGACCCAAGAGAGACCTCCACAGCGACACCGGGGAAGCTTTGTCCTCGAGGAAACTCCGTGCCACAGACCGAAGGGGAAGGAAAAATCAGAGCCCTCATGGAGTCCAGTACCATGCCCAGGTTCTGCTTCCTCTGGCTGGGCACCAGGTCCGACTTGGATAGATTGACCTGAATACCCAGTCGATCGCACAAATGGGAAATAGCTTGGATGGCATTCGTGCACTCCTGTTGAGACGAACCCGTGATCAGCCAGTCGTCCAGATAGCGGAGGAGAAAATCCCGTGTTGATGCGCCCATGTGGACACTGGAGCCATGATTTTGGTAAAAACCTGAGGAGCGGTGGCGAGGCCAAAACACAGAACCCTGAATTGGAAGACTCTGTCCCGCCAAACAAACCTCAGGAATTTGCGAGAACGAGGGTGTATTAGGATTTGGAAATATGTGTCTCGGAGATCTGGAGAGACCATCCAATTCCCGACTTTCATGGACTCCAACACTGAAGCCACTGTCTCCATTCAAAAGGGACTGACTCTTAAAAACTTGTTCAGGGCCGAAAGGTCGAACACCGGTCTCCAACCCCCTGTTACTTTCGGAACCAGGAACAGACGTGCATAAAAGCCTTCCAACTTGTCCACCACCAGCTCTATGGCCCCTTTGTCCAACATATCCTGAATCTCTAGGTCTAGGGCCGTATGACAAATGGACCCCTCTACATAGGTGGCAAACTCTACAGGTCTGGAAGCCAATGGAGGGGGATGAAGAAAAGGGAGTACATACCCGTAATGCAGGGTCTTCACTACCCACTCCCCTGCCCCTATCTCCATCCACACTCTCCAGTGATGCTGCAGGCAAGCACCCACAGGAACCAGAGAGCCAGAGTTTTCCCTAGTGCAACCTCCCTCGGCCCTGGGAGCCTCCACTGCGAGCCCCCCAGGCGTGAAAGGGCCCCCCTGTGGGGGAGGATCTGATAACAGGACCCGATGGAAAGGGTCTAAGAAGGGACCCTCTCCTCACCTGCCCTCTTACTCTGTTTCCACGGGGTGTCCCGGCTGAACCCCTAACTGAAGAGGTCAAGCTCCTAACCAGAGAAGAGAGAGCACGCTGTTGGGAAGTCAAGTGTTCCATGTTCTGCACCTTGGCCACCATAGACGGGTCAAAGAGAAAATCAGAAAAAGGAGAAGACAAAAGCTGGTGTTTATCCACATCAGAAAAGGAACCAGGCAAGGTATCCACAGTCGCCTTTCTGTGTAACATATGAAGCCGACAACGTAGTTCTTCTGCAGGGCGAAGAAAATCTCTGTTGGCCCTGGCCAGAGAGGATAAAAAAGCCAACACTTCCTGCTGTGTGCCTGAAGAGTCTCCAGCCCAAGCGGCCAACACCTGGTCTATCCAAGAGGTGATGTCGGTCATGGAACCACACACTGATTCCTTCTGAGCCAAGACACAGGTGGAAACTGACACTATCTGGTTTCCCCCCTGCCTAAGACCACCCAAATCCTCATTAACCGGAGGAGGGACCCGAGAGGCCCCTTTGGTTAAATAAATTTCACTGGCACCCTTCTTCCAAATTCTGGGTAACTGGAAAGGAGATAAATTAGGTCTAGGGTCTTTCAGAGTCTTACCTTGGGCTTCCTCCCGAATAGCCTGGGCCAAAAGAGATCGAGGGATAGTCAAGGAGGGACAGCGAGTCTCAACTGATCCTTGAGCTCGCTCAACCCTCGTGAGAATCAACGAGGAAGGAGCTTCAGGAGTTGGAACCTGGTGAAAACTCCTCACTCTATCTATAATTTGTAGAAAAGGAGGATCACCCACCTGAGGATTAGACACCTCCTCCTCATCTTCCTCATCCACCTCATAAGTGGACTGGGGATGTTCAACCAGTCTGGAAGCTGAGGATCCTGGAACCAGATTGCTGCTACCAGGAACAGAAATAAAATGGCTCACCTCATCAGACATCTCTTGGGAAAGTGAATGGTCCCCCTGAGAAACACCACTGCAAGGGAGGGTATGGTGAGTAGTTCTGGTAGATGAGGCCAAACTAACCTCAACAGTCTAGTCATGAGGTTGCTTGGTCTGCAAACCCACCTTAGGAATGGCACCAGCGCTCAAATCCTGAGTGGGAAGAAAAGCATTAGTCAACCCAGCTTTTGAGGGGCCAGGGAGGGGTTCAATGGAATCTCCATTATAAGAACTGTGGTTGACTTCCCTGGGGAGAGACAAAAACTGGCTGTCCCACCTTAGGGCATGGTGACAGCTGTCCCTACCATCACTACCATTACCCTCCATGGGGTGAGAAGACAGCTGGTTGTCACGCCTTAGGGCATAGTGACAGCTGTCCTTCCCACCACTACCATTGCCCTGCTTGGGGAAGGAAGACAGCTGGTTGTCACGCCTTAGGGCAAAGTGACAGCTGTCCCTCCCATCATTGCCAACGGTAATGCCATAACCAGGACCTCCTTTGGCAGTAACTTGGCTGGTCTTAAAGGGCATGGGTTGTTTGTCAGACCTTTGGTTGTCACCTCCTAATTCTCTGGGAGGGGCAGAGAGGAAGTGCCCTGGGGCATAACACCGACTCTCTACCTCCATATCATGGGGAGAATGTTGTACTGCCATGACCATAGGAACCTGGCAGTCACCAAATCCACCCCCAGAACCAGCGAGGGCCTTCGTCAGAGCAACTGGCATCTTACCTGTATCAGTAGAGAGAACTGGAACATCAGCTGCTTGTGTTATTGTTAAAGCAGCCGTCGCTGGAACCATCTCGGCCCCGGGACAGGCTGCACCATCTGTTTCCTGAGATCGAAGGTCCACCTGATGGATAGGAGACTGAAACTCAGGAAATGGAGAATCCTTGGAGGAGGTAAGAAAAAGGGACAGTCTATCCAATGTCTCCTCCATTTTACACATACGTTTGTGTAGTTGTTGGGAACTCTGAGCCTTGCGCTTCCCAGGTGAAGACTTCCAACTTTCTCTACGCACCTTAACATTCTCCAAAAACCTGAGAAACTCATCATGAGACAAAGAAATGCATTTTTCACACTGAGATGTGAAACTGCAAGACTTGACTCTACATGACAAACAATCGTCATGAGGGTCCACAGACCGTGATGGTAACAATGTAGAACACTTACCACACAGCCCTTACCATGATCTTACACTTAACCAAGGCTCTAACTGAAGACAAGTGTAAGGCGGCAACCCAAAAGCCGCAGGAACAGGACAAAAAGCCGGCAGTAAGCGAGCTAAGGTAACACATGTAACCACTATGGCAGCAAAGAAGCTAATTAATTGTGGGGGAAGGCTGGCTGGTACAGAGGGGTTGTAGAAAACGGTCCGTGCACCTTTTCTTAGAGAACGGAAAAGGGAACTCAAGTTCTTTTTCTTTCGTTGTTCTCTTGCGAGCTAATGGACATTATGTAACTTTGCTGTGGGGTGGGGGGTTTAAGCAATAATTAATAATTATGGGTAATATTATGTGTAGTAACAAAGCGAGTTTGGTGTTTGTTAAACGAGCAGATGGTAGTAAAATGAAACCTTCGTTGTAGTAGCGAAATTTTGTTGTGTGAACATTCATTAGTGGGGGTTGCCTGTATAATTATAATGTTAAATTACCCTGCTTAAGTGCTTAACTTCATAATTTTTACTTTCATTAACCCCTAGCCGGCGGCAGTGGACGTTGGCTGTCTCCTAAAATGTGAATCGTCTATATATAGCTTCTGCCGCGTACTGGTGTGCAGCATAAATTTAGTTACACCGCATTTTGTTACGTTTTGACAGCATCTTTATATAGACTCTACCGCAATTTCGCGCCGTGTTTACAAGTTTCTCAAATCAAACTTTAGGCTTTAAAGTGAAATTTCTTTATATGTTTACTAGAATAATGGAGTCACTCACACCCACATTAAAAATGTGTCCAGGACTTGTGACCTGGATGTGGTTTCCTCCACCCTCCCAATTTTTTTGTTTTTGTTTTTTGCTTTTTCAGTTATGTGATGGTTTCCTCTCTTACTAACTCATCATCTAAATCATGCGCTAGAATCAGCTGTAAATCCTCATCAGTGATTCTCCTCCTTGTAGGAAGCATGGTTGTGCCTAAAATTCCCAAATATGTCCAAGAAATAATACTATATTGGTGGAATGACAGGCAGACAGGAGCACTCCACCCTGCCTGAAAGCTGGGAACAGAGTGTGGTATGAGTGTGAGAAGTCACGTACACCAAGGCCACTCTTGACTTGCCAGTTATCATTTTTGTGGCTCGGGGGCACTCACACGTGGCCGTCTATATATAGTCGATGCTTAGAAATACAAGGGATAAATTTTGGAGACGAGTCTATATATAGTCACCCCGCAAATTTTTGATACAATCAGGACCGTCTATATATAGTTCCACCGCCGGCTAAGGGTTAAACCTTTTACTGTACTATGATGCACTCTCACTTTGTTTACTCTCAATGGAAGTTCAAGTCAGAGGTCAAACTTGTTATAATTGGTTCGCTTAATGAACATACCTAAAAAAATTTGTATCTCAAAACACTTTTTCCCATTGATATTCCAGCCTTCCACAAAAAAACACCCCTATTTTTTTTGTGTCTGTTTTTAGGTAAGAAAAAGGTATTTGTAAATAATAATTATTCCACACAAATATAAACATAAAAAAAAGATAATATAAATAGATAAACTATTCTTAAAAACTATATTTATCTCGGAGGGTGCATTCCACAGGATGTTACTGCATTCCCAACCCTCACTTGGGACTGTCGATCAGCTGGAGTGTACAAATAAAGCCATCTATGGAAGATTGGTTACTCTAATAATGATAGGAGAGCTCATTGACAATCCTGTAAACACTATTTATTGAATAAATTAAGTTTTAAGTAGGAGAAAGAGAGAGAGAGAGAGAGAGAGAGAGAGAGAGATTCGTTTACATTATTTTCCTCTGTGATAACCATCAGTGGAGGTAGGAAGAGCTATGTGATATTTGTTTTACCTTTTCAGTTACATACATACTTTATCAATGCAGGAAAATATATGAAATAACAGCAAAGGTTTATTTAATGTTCTTACCTTGGAGACATGTTTTTGGCTAATGGTGGTAAATGGTGGTGGAGCAGGAGTAGGATCAAGGATGGCTAGGATGGGAGCCTGACAAAGTGTAGGGCTAGGAGCGAAGGGAGAGGGGGCGCTGAGATGGGGGCTTTGGGAGTGCAGGGAATTGATCAGGGACAATTGAGGTGTAGGGGAGTTGATTGAGGGTGTCCTGCCTTAGAGGGTGGGTGTTCTTGAGGTAGGGGATTTGGGTGGGAGGAGTGGGATGATGCCTCTTATTTTCCTCTTAATGTCTTAGAGGGAGTAGTACTTGTCATGCTGTAGTTCCTGCAGCTGCACTGCCTGTAGGTGAGCCTGACACTGCCTAGATGTGTTGTGGTAGCTGGGACTACAAAACAAACTGTGGTCCTCCCTGACACACCCATCATTGTCATGGAAGGTACTGCATTTACTACAGTGGGCATGCCCATTGCAGGAAATGATTCCTTGGCCAAACAAGAGACAGTGGGTGCAATGGATGACTGGGAGGGTATGGGGCCTTACATGATATACCATGCTCCCTATGGCCATCCTCTCCGGGAGGGGCCCACATAACTTAAGGCATATGGCCAGGTTGAGGACTGTCTGTCTGCCTCTATCATAGTTAGGGAGGCGTAAGATGTCAACAAATTGGGTAGGGCAGCCATCTAGTATAGTCACTTGGATAAATATGTCGCTTTTAGTCAGTTTGGGGGAGACTGGGTAAATCCTACCAAAGTCATAAGTAGGGTCATTATTAATGGCTACCCTACACTTGGCAGGCCATTTTCCCAGTCAAATCACTGACTCTTGGGGCTGCTCCCGGTTAACAAGGTTGGCCACCTCAAACTTAATTCCCTGGCCACCTCCAGTGATGGCCAAGGTCCTTTTGTTCTTTTTACCTTTTTGAAAATATTGATTCACAAACAGCCCTGGATACCTTGGTTGGGTGGACGAAGCATCTGCTTTCATCAAGGGATCTTTTAAGCACTATCTGCTTATGGATGGGAGGTGGGTGAGGGTGGGCTAGCAGATCCAGTACTGTAAGAAGGGGTGAATGCAGTCAGACATGCGTAGGAACAGGTAGCATATTCAGAAGCAGTTTTGGTTGATTTATTAGTCTTAACCAGGCGATGGTGTTCTTAAACGTTTGGTGTGGTGGAGGTATCCATTTTTTTTTTTTTTTTTCTTACGTTAAGGCCTAAAGCGCCTGTAGGCACACTTTAAGAGTGTATGGGAAGCGCTATTCAGCTTCTGACCATTAGTGGCACAGGCAATTTTATTCATAGTGGTACCCATATTAGGGCCCATATCACTCCCGAAGTTTATCATGGGTGTAACCACCTAGAACCTGGGTATCATAGTGACGTGTAGGTAACTTTAAACCACTCGACAAATGGTAAAGTGTTTAAGGCTGTACGTGGTGGGATTTGAACCTATGTGTTCGCCTGGTTGTATTCAGCCGGTGATGGTGGGATTGAGGTGCAGCTGGACTGCTTTTTTTGCCTAAAGTATTACCTCATCAGCATCATCCAGCTTTTGCTGCTGTCCATTGAACTTTAGTTGAACTTTAGGCTTGTCTTGGGGTGATATTTGAGCACTTTTGTCAAGATGGTCTCACTTAGTTGGCGGCTTAGTTGGTTCAGTACGCTGGCCAGAATGAGAGTCTGTTTGTGTGTTTTGTGCTCCTACACAGGTAATGGGGAAGGCCAAAACAGACCTGCGACAGAGATGGGACCTCAGCATTATTAAGCAAAAAAGGTCAGCAGAAGAAGAAGAAGGATCAGTAGCTCCTGTAGAGGACAAATAAAAGACAAGCAGAAAAAAAAAAAAATCCAGTTCACTAATTATCTCTACATCTAGCGGGAATGAGTTTTAATGGGAGGCAGCTTCGGTGTGTATGGTGATGTGATTGCAGTGCATTTGTTTACATTTTGGTGATTGGTTAAAAAATGGATAAACCAACCCTTACATCAGAAAATGAGTCAGTTAATATAAAATATAACAATTGGAAAATCAAATTATTGAATAACAAGCCACTAAATAATGAGAGAAACCTATACATATTATTTTTTTGTGCAATAATTGTGTTTATAAACATAGAAATATATAGGTTATCTTTCAAATATCCTTCTTTACAAAAATAGTTATTGGAACCAAACCCAGGCACAGCAACATCACTGCTACCAGATTCAATCACCATATCTACATCTAATATTTCAATCCAAATTTTACTTAGCTTACGATCAGTTGTATGTCTTTATAGCTTTATAAGTACGCATTTATGTAGATACAGTAAATACTCGATATACCAAATATCAGATATAATGGACAAAAAATCTGACCAGACAAACCCTCACTATAACAGATTTTTATCCATTATTGTTATTATTTTTTTTATTTTTTATGTAGAAGAGAGAGCCAGCCAAGGGCAACAAAATGAAAAAAAAAAAAAATCCATTTGAATGCTGATTCTCTAGAAGATAAGTAGAGAGTTAGCCAAAATTAGGGAGCAAATGTCTTGATACATCCCTCTTAAAAGAAGTCAAGTCATAGGAAGATGGATATACAGAAATAGGTAGGGAGTTCCAGAGTTAACCAGTGAAAGATATGAATGATTGAGAGTACTGGTTAACTCTTGCGTTAGGGAGTTGAACAGAATAGGGATGAAAGGAAGAAGAAAGCCTTGTGCAGCGAGGCCACAGGAGGAGGGAAGGCATGCAGTTAGCAAGATCAGTTGAACAGTTATCATGACAATAGCAATAAAAGATAGAAAGAGATGCAACATTTCAGTGGTGAGAAAAGAGGCTGAAGACAGTCAGTCAGAGGGGGAGAGTTGATAAGACAAAAAGCCTTTGATTCTACCCTATCTAATAAAACTGTGTTAGTGGAACCCCCTAAACATGCAAAAAATACTTCATACAGGGGCAGATAAAGCCCTTGTACAAAGTTAGCAGTTGGATGGGCAAGAAAAACTGGCGGAAACACCTCAGAATGCCTAACTCCATAGAAGCTGTTTTAGTAAGAGATGAGCTGTGAAGTTTCCAGTTAAGATTATGAGTAAAAGACAATCCAAGGATATTCAGTGTGGAAGAGGGAGACAGTTGAGTGTCACTGAAGAAGAGGGGATAGTTGTCTGGAAGGTTGTGTCGAGTTGATAGATGGTGGAATTGAGTTTTTGAGGCATTGAAAACTATTAGATATTTTCTGATCCAAATGGAAATCTTAGAAAGATCAGAAGTCAGGCATTCTGTGGCATCCCTGCATGATCTGTTGACTTCCTGAAGGGTTAGTCGTCTCTGAATGGACGTGGGAAGATACAAGGTGATATTATCAGCGTAGGAGTGGATAGGGCAAGAAGTTCGGTTAGAAGGTCATTAATGAATGATAGAAAGAGAGTGGATGACAGGACAGAACCCTGAGGAACACCACTATTGATAGATTTAGGAAAAGAACAGTGCCTGTCTACCACAGCAGCAATAGAACGGTCAGAGAGAAAACTTGAGGTAAAGTTGCAGAGAGAGAAGGATAGGAACTGTAGGAGGGCAGTTTGGAAATCAAAGCTTTGTGCCAGACTCTAATGTGACAGCAAAAGTTTCACCAAAATCTCTTAAAGAGGATGACCAAGACTCAGTAAGGAAAGCCAGAAGATCACCAGTAGAGTGACCTTGACAGAGGCCATACTGGCAATCAGATAGGAGATTGTGAAGTGACAGATGTTTAAGAATCTTCCTATTTAGGATAGATTAAAAAAACTTTAGACAAACAAGAGATTAAAGCTATAGGATGGTAGTTTGAGGGATTAGAAGGTCACCCTTTTCAGGAACTGGCTGAATGTAGGTAAACTTCCAAGCAAGAAGGAAAGGTAGAAGTTGATAGACATAGTTGAAAGAGTTTGGCCAGGCAAGGTGCAAGCACAGAAGCACAGTTTTTGAGAACAATAGGAGGTCCATAAGCCTTTGAGAGTTTAGGCCAGTGAAGGCATGGAAGACATCATTGCAAAGAATTTTGATAGAAGATATGAAATAGTCAGAGGGAGGAGGAGAAGGATGGACAAGCCCAGAATCATCCAAGTTGGAGTTGTTAGCAAAGGTTTGGGAGAAGAGTTCAGCTTTAGAGACAGAAGAGATGGCAGTGGTGCCATCAGGATGAAATAATGGAGGGAAAGATGAAGAAGTGACGTTATTGGAGATGTTTTTGGCTAGCCAGAAGTCTTGAGGGTAGAGTTTGAAAGATTTTGACATTTTCTATTTATGAAGGAGCGTTTGGCAAGTTGAAGAACAGACTTAGCATGATTCCATGCAGAAATATAAAGTGTGTGAGATTCAGGAGATGGAGGGTTCAAGTACCTTTTGTGGAAACCTCTCTTTCATGTATAGCATGAGAACAGGCAGTGTTAAATCAAGGTTTAGAAGGTTTAGGTTGAGAGAAAGAATGAGGAATGTACGCCTCTATGCATTCAGCACAAAGAGATGAGTCTCTGACACAGAAACATTAATCCTTCCAGGGAAAATTCAGCATAATACCTCCTCAGGTTCCCCCAACTGGCAGAGGCAAAACACCAGAGGCACCTCCACTTTGCGGGATCCTGAGGAGGGATTGGAGAAATAGGACAAGATACAGAAATGAGATTGTGATCAGAGGAGCCCAATGGAGAAGATAGGGTAACAGCATAAGCAGAAGGATTAGAGGTAAGAAAGAGATCAAGAATGTTGGGCATGTCTCCAAAACGGTCAGGAATATGAGTAGGGTGTTGCACCAGTTGCTCTAGGTCATGGAGGATAGCAAAGTTAAAGGTTAGTTCACCAGGATGGTCAGTGAAAGGAGAGGAAAGCCAAAGCTGGTGGTGAACATTGAAATATCCAAGAATGGAGATCTCCACGGAAGGGTAGGGGGACAGAATGTGCTCCACTTTGGAAGTTAAACAGTCAAAGAATTTACTATAGTCAGAAGAGATAGGGGAGAGATAGACAGCATATATGAATTTAGTTAGAGAGTGACTATTGAGTAGCTAGATGGTGGAAAACTTGGAAGATTTGAGAGCATGGGCACAAGAGCAAGTTAGTCATTGTGCACATAGACACAACATCCAGCTTTGGAACAAAAATGAGAATAGAGCAAGTAGGAGGGAACAGAGAAGAGGCTACTGTCAGTAGCCTCAGACAGCTTTGTTTCAGTGAGGAAAAGAAGATGAGGTTTAGTAGAGGAGAGGTGGTGTTCCACAGTTTGAAAATTAGATCTAAGACTGCGAAAGTTGCAGAAGTTAATGTAGAAAAAGTTGAGGGAGGTGTCAAGACATTTGTGGTTTTTATCAAGAGAGGAGTCCAACCTGGGGACATTTCTGGTCTTCTCCCCAGAAGGGGACTCCGAGGCTGGGTTTGGAGTGGCCATTTTTTTATTTTGAATTTTAAGTGAAGGATGTAAGTTTGGTAAGTGCATGTAGTTTTGAGTGAAGAAGGAGAGTTGTCTTTAGAGGGCAGATTGTGACTGCCCCCTTGTGTTGTGAGACACAAAAGGAAAACATTCAGTGAGATCACAGCTAGCTTTAATGGAAGGGTCACAGCATCCCCTGAACTAGTGCTATTAGACCTCGCTGGGAGTAAATTATCATTTTGGTAGGTGTCTACTACCTACACTAGGGCATCGTCCCATAACATATGGTCACAGGAACTCCACATGATGTGCCATGGAAGCAGGGCAGTGGCAGGTATAAACACCAGACAAACTTAGGGATATAATGGATCTGTCTGGTATTTCCATCGGATATAAAAGATCCTTGGGTATAACAGATCTTCGGATATAACGACAGACCCATATCGTATATTATATCGAGGGTTTACCGTAGCTGGCTGTACCTGGCTCACCAACTCTATTAATAGATCATGGTCTGCAGCAGTAATAGAGTTGGTTCTCTTTGTAAAATTCTCCATGTTGCTTTTGATGGAATGGTGAGGCAGTGTGGTCTGGAGTGCATGGCTCAATCAATTGAGGTGATGGTAAACAAACACTGCTACCACAACTAAATTGGGTAAATTCATTGTTTATTTTTGTTAAGCACCTTAATAATAAATGTATGAATGTGAGATAATTGACAAATCACATTGAATAAATAATTGTCTAATTTCCCAGATAAGATGTGCAGTTGACAACATGTATTTTTATTGTTTCCATGACAGAGTGATGTATTATATTAATTTTTATTTATTTATTTTTTTTAAGGTGTGAGTAACAAAATCTCCAAAATAGGCAGACTTTCCCTATAGTGAGGAATGTAACCATCTTTCTTACTATTTATTTCTATGAGAGAATTATGTTTGAATAATGCAACATCTCCAGAAACATAACCCTCACATTAATTGAGAATTGACTGTGTGTGTGTGTGTGTGTGTGTGTGTGTATATATATATATATATATATATATATATATATATATATATATATATATATATATATATATATATATATATATATATATATATATATAGTGTGTGTGTGTGTGTGTGTGTGTGTGTACTCACACTTTAGTTTATAGTATGATATATTGTAAAAGTCAGAATACATATGTAATTTATGTTAAACAGTATTTTATATGAAGGATTTTCTGAATAGTGATAGTCAATAAAAAATTGCCACTATGATAATTAGACATAAGATGTGAAACCTTGATGTTAATTGAAATGAAATCTTGTTCAAATTCACTGCCCTGATTATTGAGGTAACAATAGTATATGAAAGAATAAAGAAGGATGCTACCAGGAGAAAGATTGAGTGTCAAAGTACAAGTGTGCTTTTGTGTCTGAAATTTTATTATATTACAAATAGTAGATCAACTGCATGTATGTTGAATATAAGTAAGCTACATACATGGTAGTACTCATGGGACAAACTATACCAACCAGGAAATATGGGTTTTGACTGCTAATATAGCTGTTCTCCCCCCCACCCCACCCCACGTCGCTCTCAGCCCCGCCGAGGATGGGACAGTGTCAGTAGGGTTAGTTACACACACACTTGTCACCCACACCTCCCCTATCCTCTCTTCAACACTGCCAACTCCTTTTCCTGATCTTGCAGGTTTGAGTGTGATAGATTTTGTGAGAATTTCATAATACAGTTGCTTCTACATTTTGGTAAGTTTTATTGAATTAGATAATGCTAAGAAAATAATTTTGTGGAAAATAAAACTATTCCTTTAATCTATATGCTACTGTTTTCAAAATATAAGGTCAGTAACACTTGATCAGGGAAGGAGAAGCAAGTGTGTTTGAGAGTTTAGGTAAAGTGGCAAATCTACTGTTTGGAAGTTTTAGCCACTTTCACTCATTTGCTGTACTACCTGCACTACTCCCTAACCTGGTGACATTCAAAATTACCTTGTTATTCTGTGTGTCAGTATATTTGGAAATTAAACTATACATAGTGAGCTTCCCTTCCACACTATTTACATAAAGTGGGTTCAGTTTTTTTTTTTTTTTTTTTTTTTTTTTTTGTAATATTGAAAGTCACTTGTTTTGACCTTTGGCCTCCACAGTTCCAAATTGAATTTTGTTACATCACAGTGGTTTCAAGACATTCAGTAATTTAGGTATGCAAGTTAGATATCCTTCCTATGATATTCTTACATTTTCAGCCTTCTTTTGAGGCAGCTCAATACAATAACTGTGCCCTTTTATTTTATTTATTATTTATTTTTTTTAATGCATGCAACATTATATGTTTAAAGCATGGCTGATTCATATTTCATGATAACATTTCCAATCAATGAATGTTAGAGATAACAATGTATATTTGGTGATGTATCTGATTTTTTTCCCCCTTTATGGGAACATTCCAAAGAGTCTAAGCCACTGGTCACTTATTGTGGCACTAACCACTCTGATGTTAACAATTGTTGGTAATAATCCTTGATGTATCCCTGCTGTAATATGCACTGATTGGCTGTAGACAGGACGTGTGCCATGTTGTGTAAGACTGTAATGTGATGTTGTTCAGTAAAATGTATCCAGTATGTGGCCAACAGGACGTGCCACCAGGTAACAGCCCGTGAACATGGCCATAACTATTCTGGCATTAAGTAAATATGGTATTTGAAGTAGATATATCAATATGAAGCATTCTTTAGAATTTGTAAAGTAAGACAAGATATGAATGTAAATGAGTGTAAGAGAGATTAATCTATAGTAGTTTGTACAATATATATAAGTTAGGACAGTGTTAATGAAGAAAATTTTATTTGATACTTAGTATTAACCATTATCATATGTTTCTTGCTACAGATTTGATTTGAAAATCAAAACCACTATCTTGTTATATGGAGAGATTATATAAACCACACACACACACACACACACACACACACAGTGAATTTGGTCTGACAGTCTAAACAAACATGAAAATTGAAATACATATACCAAAAACTAAGGAACTCTCCATAACTGGCAATAATAATACAATTATTTTGAAAATTTATAGCAACTGTATTTTGGGAGTCATTTTCACTTTTTTTCTTGTACAACATCTTGGAAGTAGTTGGATTAAAAAAAACGGAATATCATTGCCAAATTCTTTATATAGTACTTCCTTACTGGAAGTATATTAACAAAATTAGCTAATTCAGTAATAACAATGTAATACATAGAATGATCTTGATAGGATACATTGGTACGTTTAGTTTTGATCTGACATCATTTTATCTTCTGTCCATAGCCAAGAACAAACTCAAGGCCCAATAGCCCCTAACGTACCATTTCCAACAAGGTTTGTTGAAAAGAAAAGTAGTGTAGAAGATTGGATTTCATGGTAATATAATCTAGAACCATCTTTATGATTACATAGTTTGCTAGATATACACAACACATTTAAAATTTTTATAAGCATATGAATAATTAGTATGCCAGTATTTTGAATATTTCTTTTATTACAGATGGAAAATGTTATGCTTCATGATGAGCATTTATTGCAATTTTATATTCATGTCATTCACAAGTCTCTATTGCATTGTGCACCAGTAACTTGAAATGTTGCAATTTATCTATTCAGTTAAGATTAATATTGCATATCATGCTGAACTTTATTTAGTGTGAGTAGCATGACTGTTCTTATTCTGTGCATTTTTTAGTAGTTCCACTAGTTCTAATTTAGTTACTTATGATTATGATAATTCCTTCATTCCAAGTTACAATTACTGTTTTGAATCCATGGGTGTTTGTCAGCACCTTGTTGATTTGCATGGAGCTGTGATCTTTCCAAGCAACCTCTTATTTTCAGTGCCATTTTTTATGCATTAGGAATTTACTCAGAAACTTTTACTTGTTTATAGGTGTGATTCTTCTCTGCAGAAATTATCCTGGATAAATTTTGTAATATACTAATTACTTGAATTCTTCATACATACATTATAAACTACTTTGATGTAGTTCCTTCTCTTGTCAAGCTTCATGCAACCATGAAAACAGACAACAAACAAGCATCTGTGTGGGTATTCATATAACACTACATTATAATCATATCATGATATGTATTAAAGCAACGATTTTTCACACCAGTGATCTCAGTATTTCATAATTGTATTAAAGTTTTGCTCTCCATAATACACTTGAACAGTATTTTTTCAAGACTTTTTTTATTGTTATCATTTTTTAATGATTTTTTAAATTTTTTATATATTTATTTTTTTTGTTTGCCATATTTCCATGCAGCTTTATCCTTTTTTTTTTTCCCACATTTCCATGCAGCTTTATCCATTTTATTCAAACCGAGGCATGAACATTTTATACTGTATGATCATACAAGAGGAAACCATAAAAAAAATATAAACTCTCCTCTTCATACCTGATTGGCAATGTAATTATCATAATACATGTGTGTATGCACTATGTACATATGTATGTATGTATGTTTGCAGGGTGCCTTGATTTCTTTTTGAGAGTGAATCAGGCCAGGCCACAGCTGGTTCCTGTTGTCTCCAACCCCCAACTCGATAGACAGAGATTTGGGTGGCTCTAACTAGACAGCAGTGTTATTTTAATGATTAAGAATGTGGTGGGTCAACACCTTAGAGACCAGGTCACTCACCCTGCCTGCTGAGCACTGATGGTACACCCTACGGTGGCTCACAGAAGCTCGGCCACCACTACCACCATGCAGTCCCTTTTTTTCTTTTTCTTTATTTCAGTAACTATCCACCTCAATATAAAAATGAACACTATAAAGATTAACTATAAAGATTAACACAGCATAAGCAATGAAACTTCATTGCAAATTTGTAAAATTAGTTTCATAGTTTTTTTTTTTTTTTTTTTTTTTTTTTTTTTTTTTTTTTGCTGATATGGTCGGGATCTGTGCCAGAATATGTGCTTTAATTTGATTTCAGATAGATTGAGTGCATATGAAATATGACAAGAAATAATGCTTTTGCAAAATAATCACAACTGCATGGCAGGTTTTATGCAAACTGCATCGGTTCTGCCCACTTGTTATATTAATTTATGCTTGATGCATCTTTGTCTGCCATCAGTATTCATAACTTTAGAATAAGGTTGTCATATCAAGCCATTTACATCATGTAAAGTATACTCTGGATCATTATATAGTAGTTGCATAACAAAATATTTAAAACAACATTATCCATATTCTATGCTTTGTATTTTCTATCTTGAATTTCTAATGTATGAAGTTTACTGATTTTATAAAAGTAATTTACTTCAGAAATGTATAGCTTCAAAATGTATGAAGAAAGTAAGATATTTAACTTTTACACAATGTATTGGGCTCATGTCTGAGTATTTATGTTTTATGATAGAACTGCTGAGATTCCTTCTTAAGTAGTTCAACATAGTTCCTTGATTTCTCTTGATTCATAGATATGATTTTGCAGTGAAGCAATAAATCCTTTTCAATAGAGGTAAATGCTTTCAATATAATGTAAATTGTAGGATTTCAGGTTAAGTAAGAAATGGTTATTTATAGTTCATGAAACATCCTCCCTTCATTACTCAGACTGAAGCCCTCATTTTGGCCTGCTGTAACACTCCTTCTTCATTCAGACCTGATGGTGTGGGGACCGTCTTGGCAGAAGAGAAGGAGCGCTTCCAACACATCAAGGAGAGACTAAGAGTCTTACTTGAACACCAAATTACAAATTTTATGTAGGTGCAAATTAATGTTAAGTTTGATACTTGAGGAACAATGATGATCTGAAGGACAATAATGTCCCTTTTTTTTTTTTTTTTTTTTTTTTTTTTTTTTTTTTTTTTGTAGTTGAAATACATCTCAAGAATCTTTGAGTTAGGTTTTATGAAGAACATATTTAAATTTTCATCATTGTCATTATTTTGTGATGCCTTATTCCATGCTGAGGAGGTCTATTCTAAGAATGTTCTTGATAAAATACTCTTCTCTATTTTGTTTAGCAGTTTTGAATGATTTGGGTTTGTTCATCCACCATATTCTTTTGTTGTGTGCAACTCTGCTTTACTAGTTGTATGATTACTTTATGTTGGGTCTTACCTTTTCAATTTTTTTTTTCATCTTTTCATCTTTTCATTGCATTATTCCCTCGAGTAATGTAAGATTTATATGTTTATAGTTCAGTAATTATTCAATATAGTGGACTTGTTAACTTGTCTCTTAAAAGTCCATTTATAATAAAAACAATATTCAGATCCTTTTGTGAATCCCTATCACTATCAACATGCACTGTGTCTATTTGATATTTTACTCCATTTCCAGGTTTCTTTTGCTTGTTACTGTCTGAATTAATATACCATTACATTCATTAAGTGCATATTTTACTTCAGTACTTAATATCCTTTTTGTCAGAGAAACCTAATCATCCTTACTTTTAGTTTTTTTTGCAGAGCTTTCATTCTCTTTCATTTTTCATAGATGCTTTTTTTCTTTTATTTATTTATTTGGTTTGAGGAGTGATGAATCCTAAAAGTAATACTGTGTTCATATTACCAAAATGATAATAACCAATAACTCTTGATACAACCAATGACTATAAATATCAAAGAATAACTACTACTAGCTTTTTTCAATTTCAACAAAATGCTTTATTTTAACAGGTATTGCTTCCCATTTGGTCGACCAGAAGGTGCCCTTAAAGCCACATTATCCTTACTTGAACGGGTAAGTACTTTGTTAGGAATAGCTAGAAAAACAAATAGTGAACTTCTCTTTCAAAATGGGCCGTTATTTCATACAAATGTCATACTTCATCTACATATTATGCAGACTTCTTTAATTCAGGTGTTGATGAAGGATATAGTTACTCCAGTTCCCCCTGAAGAAGTGAGAGGCATGATCAAGAAATGCCTAGAAAATGCTGCTCTCCTTAACTACACTCGCCTCTCCGCAGAAACCAGAATAGAGGGTTTGTTACTCATTATCACTATAGCAGTATGAATATAAAATTTTTTTTTTCCAATTATGAATATTCTTTTATAAATGCTCATTTTATCTGTATTGAAGATACTTTTAATGTTTTTCATCATAAATGTTGATTGAGTGACTAATGCTAAAGTAAAATTTTTTAATCCATAGGTGGTGAATCAACCCTCCAAGGTAAATACTTTTGCATGGTTGCTAGATACATTATTATACCAAAACTTTTCTTTGCTTCATAAATACTGTTTGCAGTAGCAACTGGGATAGTATGCATTATGAATGAATATTCCTTACTATTTAGTTCTCCCTTAAATTCACTCATTTGGAAATTAAAGATGTGAATGACCACAGCAAAGATTTAATTTTTTGCTTTTTAGCTTAGAAAAAAAAAAAAAAAAACAAGCATTGTGTTTTTTAATTTTTATTAAGCTTTGGATATAGCAGATCAAGTGTTCAAGGGTAGAAGACAGGAAAATGATGAATATACCTATTTATATATCTCTGTTGTCACATCCTCTTTGTAGAAGTCCCACAATACTTTTTATATCTTCCCATGCTCAAGTGCATTTTCTTTTATTGATCTTTTATATGTGGAAAAAGTGGTGCCCATAGAATTCATGTATATTTTCAATATTTGGAACTTTGTAGCTATATATGATAGAATGTAAAAGGTAATAGAAAAGGAAAAAAAATATATTGTTTATGTGGAACATGTTCACCATCATTACTAACACCAAGTGTAATACAATTCTGTAATTCTCAAAAATATTCTAAAATTGATTTTTAGTAAATCCTGCAATCATATCAGTTATCTTGGCTTGCATGTCTTCAAAATATTGAGATTTGGTTGAATAAACCTTAGTTTTCATATGTTCCCATAAAAAAATAAGGTGTATATAGAGGCCAAGAAAATGGTCAATTTCTTCATGTCCATCTGTTTGAGAATATTGATGTAGAAACTGTCTAAATTATAGAACAAAGTGACAAAGAGCACCATCTTGTGGAAATGCTATTCTCTATCAATCCTAACCATTCAAATTCAGGAATATATATATATATATATATATATATATATATATATATATATATATATATATATATATATATATATATATATATATATATATATATATATATATATATATCTGTCACCATTAACAGTACACCCTTTCAAAAGAATGGCCATATAACTTTTTTTTTTAAATAAAAATAAAAATAACCTGAGTTATTTGTGTTCAACACTGATGTGGATAAAAAAAAAATAAATACATTTTTCTAATTTTGTTTAAAGATTTTTTCTATCAGTTAGTTACAAAGTTTCAAATGTTTTAAATTTCACACAGGATGTGCCTCTTCTGAAACACCGTAATTAAACACTTCAAAATGTTTGTTTCTTTAGTGTCTGTTGTAAGCTGAGGATGTCCCTCATCATTCCATTTCTTCCCCAGTACTCTAAGTATTCTTCACTGTCAACAGTTATATGGCTTGATTTTCTATTCATTTCACCATTTTAGTGAAACTCTAATATTAAAACTATGCAATTGTGGCGTACATATTTTCTAGGCAAATCACATCACCTCGGTATTCAAAAAACAAACATACCTATTTGTTAACCAAAATAAGGAGTGGTCAAAAAACATAACTTTCCCTAACATAAAGAAATGTCAAACACTGAATCCATTATTCAGTGCTTTTAAAGACATGTGAGGCCTAACCTATGTTGCCATTTATTAATTTCTACTGAGAAATAGTAGAAGAAGAACAGAATTACCAATTTGTGCAATGTGATACTCTTGTTAGTGAGAATTTTAATTTTCGATGTCACAGACTAAATTGTTAACAGTCAAAAGAGTATCATTGATTGTTGTGTAATTAAGTATTTTACATGCACATAGCACAGGTATTTTGCTTTGTGATCTATGTATAAACCTACCCTGGGGTGTTTGAGACACTTTTCTTTGCCTCTTTTTGTGGTAGCATATGCACTATACATTTCCACCATTGACTGTTTATTCTCCTACTGGCCCACTGGTGTATATAAATTCTTACAAATGAATACCTAGATTGTTACTTTACACTATTCATCTGCCTTGCAATTCATCCTGACATCTCATTAATGATACAATATTATCACTGAACATGCTGCGAGAATTACAGAGATCTGCAAAATTATCTTATATTTTATGAATTAAACAAAAGATACTACATATCATCATATTGCAAGTGAGCACCATTTATTGGAAATAAGAAAATGTGCAATAAAGACTTAATTCTGTGGACCTATAATAACTTGAAAATACATGTACCCATGCTATTTTCATTTATGCAATCTTATATATATATATATATATATATATATATATATATATATATATATATATATATATATATATATATATATATATATATATATATATATATATATATATATATATATATATATATATATATATATATATATATATATATATATATATATATATATATATATATATATATATATATATATATATATATATATATATATATATATATATATATATATATATATATATATATATATATATATATATATATATATATATATATATATATATATATATATATATATATATATATATATATATATATATATATATATATATATATATATATATATATATATATATATATATATATATATATATATATATATATATATATATATATATATATATATATATATATATATATATATATATATATATATATATATATATATATATATATATATATATATATATATATATATATATGGTGGCATAGTGGATAAGGTGGTGAGCGTGGGATGTGACAGACGTCCACGCGTAGGTTCAAATCCCACCACGTACAGCCTTAAAACACTTTGCCATTTCTCGAGTGGTTTAAAGTTACCTACATGTCACCATGATACCCAGGTTCTAGGTGGTTACACTCAAGATGAGCTTGGGCGGTGATATGGGCCCTAATGTGGGTACCACTATAAATAAAATTGCCTGCGCCACTAATGGGCGGAAGCTGAATAGCGCTTCCCATACACTCTTCAAGTGTGCCTACTGGCGCTATAGGCCTTACCGTAAAAATATATATATATATATATATATATATATATATATATATATATATATATATATATATATATATATATATATATATATATATATATATATATATATATATATATATATATATATATATATATATATATATATATATATATATATATATATATATATATATATATATATATATATATATATATATATAGATAGATAGATAGATACACACACACACACACACACACACACACACACACACACACACACACACACACACACACACACAGAAAATAAGGAAAACTTCAAAACAGCAAGAAATGAATATGCTAAGGTGAGAAAGGAAGAAGAAAAGAACTATGAAAAGGACATTGTCGAAAAATGTAAGGAACAACCAAAATTGTTCTACAGATTCATAAATGGAAAAATAAGACAAAAAGAAACAATAGAAAAGTTAAAAGGAGAAAACGGAATGGTGGAAGACCCAAAAAGTATGGCAGAACTGTTAAATAGTAAATTTCATGAGGTCTTTATTAAGGAATCCAAATTTGAAAGACCACAGGGTAATAGAGAGACTGTCTATATGAAAGAGATTAAAGTAACCAAGCTTGAAATAAAAAAGTTGATGACAGAATTGGATGAGGAAAAGGCAATGGGACCGGATGAAGTCTCAGGCAGAATACTGAAAGAATGTAGGAAGAACTAGCAAGTCCAATATACAACATCATAAAATGCTCAATAGAAAATGGAACAGTGCCAGTGGAGTGGAAAAGAGCTGAGGTGGTTCCCATATATAAGAGCGGAAGGAAGGAAGAACCTTTAAATTACAGGCCGGTATCACTAACTAGTGTAATATGCAAGATGTGTGAAAAAGTAATAAAGAAGCAATGGATCGAGTTTCTTGAAGACAACAAAATATTATCAAATAGCCAATTTGGTTTTAGAAAAGGTCGGTCATGTGTGACAAATTTATTGAGTTTCTACTCTAGAATAGTTGATAAAGTACAAGAGAGAGGGATGGGTTGACTGTATTTATTTAGATCTAAAAAAGGCTTTTGATAAAGTGCCACATGAAAGATTACTATGGAAGTTAGAGGAGAAGGGTGGCTTAAAAGGAAGCACATTGAGATGGATGAAGAATTACTTAAGGGGAGAGAAATAAGGACGATAGTTAAAGATATGAAGTCCAAGTGGAGAACAGTAGACAGCGGAGTGCCACAGGGTCAGTATTGGCACCAATACTTTTCTCGTATATATAAATGACATGCCAGAGGGAGTGAACAGCTACATAAATCTGTTTGCGGACGATGCGAAACTGTGCAGAGTCATTAAACAAAAGAGGATTGTGAAATACTACAGGAAGACTTAAACAAGATCTGGAAATGGAGCAAAAATGGGAGATGGAATTCAATGTGGACAAAAGCCATGTCATGGAAATGGGAAAAAGTGAAAGACGACCAGTGGGAATCTATAAGATGGGAGATGGAGTAGAACTAGAAAAAGTAAAAAGGAAAAGGACTTGGGAGTGACAATGGAAGAAAATAATCAACCGGTTAGCCATATTGATAGAATTTTCAGAGAGACGTATAATTTGCTAAGGAATATTGGAGTAGCATTTCACTATATGGACAAGGAAATGATGAAGAAATTGATAAGTACTAAAATAAGACCTAGATTGGAATATGCAGGAGTTGTGTGGACTCCCATAAAAAAGAAACACATAAGAAAATTAGAGAGACTACAAAAATGGCTACAAGAATGGTTCCAGAATTTAAAGGGATGGCATATGAGGAGAGACTAAAGGCAATGGATCTACCAACCTTGGAGCAGAGAAGAGAGAGGGATCTGATACAAGTTTATAAATTGATTAACGGAATGGATGAAGTGGATAATGAGAAACTGATCCTGAGAGAAGAATATGACTTTAGAAGCACAAGATCGCATAGTAAGAAACTAAGGAAGGGACGATGTCTGAGAGATGTTAAAAATTTAGTTTCCATAAAGATGTGTTGAGACTTGGAACAGTTTGAGTGAGGAAGTGGTATCAGCAAAGAGTGTACATAGTTTTAAAGAAAAATTGGATAAGTGTAGATATGGAGACGGGACCACACGAGCATAAAGCCCAGGCCCTGTAAAACTACAACTAGGTAAATACACACACACATATATATATATATATATATATATATATATATATATATATATATATATATATATATATATATATATATATATATATACACACACACACACACACGGGACATCGATCGATGGATGTGGTTGCTGAGCTCCAGAGCAATCATCTCTAATTCTACAGTTACCATTGCCTAAGAGTAACCAAGGTGGGAAAGGAGCTGGTAATGTTTGTCCCGTCTCCATATAGTCATGTTAACTGTTGATTAGCAAAATAATGTCCAGGGAAGGTAAATATAAACTGTAGCCTGCGTTTGAGCCATCAGCTGGTTTGTTTACATCTGCGCAACATGGCGGCCGTGAACTCGAAAGATGAATCAGACTTCACAGGATTTCAAGGAAACGAGTTATGACAATGTAATGAAAGAGTGTGCCGATATGAAGAAGGAAAATGAAGCACTGAAAGAGGAAGTTAAGCTAATTAAAGTGAATTGCGAAAAATGTGGAGAATCTCTAGGAAAAGTGATGGAGAAGCAGGCTGAATGGAAAAAAAGTCAGGAAGTGGAAAGAAAGGAGGTAAATTACAAAGTTGCAAGTCAGGAAAAGGAAATCAAAGAGTCTGGGGAGAAAACTTTGGGCCTTGCTGAAATTATAGATCAACAGATCATAGAAGAGAAGATTGCTGAGAAAGTGGTGAAGGTTATTAAATCAAATGAGACATTGGTGAGGGAAACTGTAGACAAAAGAGATGTGTGGTGATATTTGGTGTGGAGGAGGATAAGACACCGAGTAAAATGGAGAGAGAAAAACATAAAAAGGTGATAAATAATATCATTAATGTGGTGCAGGAGGAGGAAAAGACCTAGTACAAGAAATAGAGGACTTCCATAGAATTGGAAAGTTCACAAGAGAAGGTATGAGGCCAATAAGAATCAAACTTAAGTCACAAAAGGATGTAGATGAATTGGTGGAGAAGTCATGGAGGCTAGCCCAGCAGGAAACAACAAGGAAGATTTGGTTGAGAAGAGATCTCGGTGAAAAGGAAAGAGAAATGTTAAATGAGTTGAGAAAGGAGGCTTTGAAAAAAAATGAAGAGAGGACAGAAGAGGAGAAGAAAGAGTTTTCTGGAGAATCTTGGATATGAGACTGAGGAAGTGGTTCATAACCCAGAAAAGTACAGTAAGAAAGGACTAAAGAAACTTACGTATGAGCGGAATGTAATGTATTCCAACATAAATGGAGTGATATCGGGATTTTAGAACTCAACGATTACTTGAGGGACAAGAACCCAGATATTGTGGGTCTTACTGAAACAAAACTGAGAGAGGAGAAGACCTGATGATGGTTGGAGAAGGAAATATAATGTTTGGAAAAGAAATAGAGTAGGTAAGATGGGAGGAGGAGTGATGTTGCTGGTTAAAAAGATATAAAGGTGGATCAAGTGAAAGAAGGTATGGGAAAGGCAGAAGTGCTAAAGATCAGAGCAGAAACTAATGAAGGAAAAAGAGGCACTACATAGTGGTGTACGTACCACCTAAGACAAATGCATGGTCAGTACAGGAATATGAAGAAATGATAAGTGATACAGGAACATGTCTGGAAGAAATGTTGGGTGGCTGTGAACGAACTATAATGATGGGAGATTTTAATTGTAAAGAGGTGTGTTGGGAGGACTGGTCAATGGAAGGATCAGAGACAACATGGGGAAATACACTATTGACACTGGCAATGGAAAATGTGTTAACTCAGTGGGTCAAAGAAGATACTAGGTTTGGAGGAGAGGAGCATCGTCAAGACTGGACTTGGTCTTTAGTACAGAGCCAATGGTCATTGAGGAGATGAGGGTGGAGTGCCCTTTAGCAAAGAGTGATCATGCAGTTTTGGAGTTCAAGGTGATAGATGAAGAGAAATCTAGAAGAAATGAAGAATATAAAGTGGGAAGATGGAATTATGCCAAGACAGATTTTGGAAACCTAAAGAAATTCTTTCAAGAGACAAATTGGATGAAATTCAAGAGTGCTAAGGAGCAAATGAAAAGTGGAAGGAATTTATAAAAATATACAAAGGGTGAGAAAAATTTGTACCAATAAGACAACATAGAGAAGTTGGAAAGCAGGACTGGTTTAACGATAGATGTGAAAAGGCTAGAACAAGAAAAGAGGATGCATGGAAGAGGTGGAGAAGGAAAAGACGGATTAAGCAGTGGGAAAGTTACAAAAGAGCAAGAAATGAATATGTGTTGATTAGAAGAGAAGAAAGAAAGAAACAAGAAAAGGATATAATTGATAAATGTAAAGACCAACCAAGGCTTTTTACAGACATGTGAACAACAACATCAAAAATAGAAAAGTATTGAAAGTTTAGAAGTAAATGGAGTATGCAGTGAAGATCCCAGGAAATGGCAGAGGCTATGAATGGATGCTTTCGGAAGGTATTCACAAAGGAGACTGCTTTTGACAAACCACTGGTAATGGAACAGAAAGGGATTATGAAGGAGTTTCAAGTAACTGTGGAGGAGATCAAGAATATGATGGGGAGTTTAGAAGTGAGAAAAGCTGTGGGACCTGATGGGGTATCAGGATGGATTTTAAGAGAATGCAGGGAGCAACTGGCAGAAAAAGTTTGTGAAGTAATTGATGCCTCATTAAGGGAAGGTGTAGTGCCCCAAGACTGGAAAAGAGCTAACATTGTCCCAATCTATAAATCAGGTAACAAGAGAGACCCATTGAACTATAGACCAGTGTCACTTACAAGTGTGGTAGCTAAGATGTGTGAGAGGGTGGTGAAGAATAGATGGACAGACTTCTTGGAGAAAAATGACATACTTTGTGAGTGTCAATTTGGTTTTAGAAAAGGGCGTTCATGCACGACAAACCTGATATGTTACTATTCGAGGGTGATAGATGTAATACAGGAAAGAGATGGTTGGGCTGATGGAATATATCTGGATTTAAAAAAGGCCTTTGATAAGGTACCACACCGGAGACTGATCTGGAAACTTGAAATGGTAGGAGGAGTGCATGGCAGTTTACTAAAATGGATGGAAGACTTTTTGGTAGGAAGAGAAATGAGAACAATAATTAAGGACAGACCATCAGAATGGGGCTTGGTGGAGAGTGGAGTTCCACAGGGATCAGTGTTGGCACCAGTAATGTTCGCGGTCTACATAAATGACATGGTGGATGGGGTGTCCAGTTATGTGAGCCTATTTGCAGACGATGCAAAATTGTTAAGAAAAGTGAGATGTGACAAAGATTGCGAACTACTCCAGGAAGACTTGGACAGAATATGGAAATGGAGCTGTACATGGCAAATGGAGTTCAACACGACAAAATGCAAGAAAATAGAGTTTGGCAAGAGTGAAAGAAGAATCAGGAGTATGTACAAGATAGGAAATGAAGACATAAAACCAGTCATGAAGAAAAAGACCTTGGGGTGACAATTACCAATGACCTATCGCCAGAGAGACATATAAACAAAATAATTGGAGAAGTATTGAACTTATTGAGGAACATAAGAGTGGCGTTCGTATATTTAGATGAAGAAATGATGAAGAAAATAATTACTGCAATGATAAGACCGAGGCTTGAATATGCAACAATACAGTGGGCTCGAACTTAAAGAAACACATAAGGAAACTAGAGAAAGTACAGAGGGCTGCAACAAAAATGGTGCCTGACTTAAGAGATTTGACTTATGAAGACAGACTGAACAGAATGCAACTTCCGACCCTGGAAAACAGAAGAAAGGGAGACCTGATAGCAATATACAGAGTGATGATTGGCATGGAAAAATGGATAGGGAAGATCTGTGTATGTGGAATGAAAGAATGTCGAGAGGGCATGGGAAAAAACTAAAATGGCCACTTATAGGAGAGATGTGAAAAATATAGCTTCCCTCATAGAAGGGTGGAAGCATGGAATAGTTTAGACGTGGAAGTGGTCAACGCAAGGAATATTCATGATTTTAAGAAAAAGCTGGACATTAATAGATATGGAGACGGGACAACACGAGCATAGCTCTTTTCCGTATGTTACAATTAGGTAAATACAATTAGGTAAATAAATACACACACACACACACACACACATATATATATATATATATATATATATATATATATATATATATATATATATATATATATATATATATATATATATATATATATATATATATATATATATATATATATATATATATATATATATATATATATATATATATATATATATATATATATATATATATATATATATATATATATATATATATATATATATATATATATATATATATATATATATATATATATATATATATATATATATATATATATATATATATATATATATATATATATATATATATATATATATATATATATATATATATATATATATATATATATATATATATATATATATATATATATATATATATATATATATATATATATATATATATATATATATATATATGTGTGTGTGTGTGTGTGTGTGTGTGTGTGTGTGTGTGTGTGTATTCACCTAGTTGTATTCACCTAGTTGTAATTTTACAGGGCCTGGGTATCATACTCGTGTGGCCCGTCTCCATATCTACACACATCCAACTTTCCTTTAAAACTATGCACACTCTTCGCTGATACCACCTCCTCACTCAAACCATTCCGCACTTCCACACATCTTTGTGGGAAACTATATTTCTTCACATCCTTTAAGCATATTCCCCTTGGCTATCTTTTTACTGTGTGATCTCGTAGTTCTATTTAAGTTTTCCTCTCTCCACATCATTTGCTCATTATCCACTTCATCCAGTCCGTTCAACAGTTTATAGACCTGTATTAAATCTCTTCTTTCTCTTCTTTCTTCCAAGGTAAGCAAATTCATTTCTTTTAATCTCCTCATAGGTCATTTCTGCCAATTCCGGAATCATTTTTGTTGCCATTCTCTGCAATCTCTCCAACTTCTTTATATGCTTCTTTTTATAAGGGGACCAAACCACTCCAGCATATTCCAATCTTGGTCTAATTACCGTACTAATTAATTTCTTCATCATATCTTTATCCATATAATGAAAGGCTAATCCAATATTTCTTATCAAATTATACGTTTCTCCAAACATGTTATCAATATGAGCCTCAAACTGCCCATGGTCTTGTATTATCACTCCCAAATCCTTTTCCTTTTCCACCTTTTTCAACACTACTTCTTCACCCATCTTATATGACCCTCTTGGCCATCTTCCACTCTTCCCCATCTCCATCACATGACTTTTGCTCAGATTAAATTCCATTTCCCACCTCTTGCTCCACTCCCAAATCTTATCTAGATCTGCCTGTAAAATTTCACAATCTTCACTCTTCACACACCTACACAACTTCGCATCATCCGCAAACAAATTAATATAACTGTTTACTCCCTCTGGCATGTCATTAATATATACAAGGAAAAGTATTGGTGCCAGCACTGAACCTTGTGGGACTCCACTCTCCACCACCAACCAGTCCGACTTTGCATCCCTTATTACCGTTCTCATCTCCCTCCATCTCAAGTAGTTTTCCATCCACTTTAACACTTTTCCTTTCAGTCCTCCATAAATCTCTAATTTCCATAGCAGTCTCATGTGAGGTACCTTGTCAAAAGCTTTCTTTAAATCCAAATATACACAGTCCATCCATCCCTCTCTCTCTTGTCAACCACTCTTGAATAAAAGCTCAGTAGATTTGTTACACATGACCTCCCTTTCCTAAAGCCAAATTGATGATCCGATAATAACTTATGATCCTCCAGGAACCGTATCCAATATTACTTTATCACCCTCTCACAAATCTTACCGACCACACTTGTTAGAGACACAGGTCTATAGTTAAGAGGCTCTTCCTTACTGCCTTCCTTATAAATGGGCACCACTTCAGCTCTTTTCCACTCTACCGATACTTCCCCTGTTTCTAATGAGCACCTTATAATATCATATAATGGATCAATCAATTCTTCTCTACATTCCTTCAATAATTTTCCTGAAACTTCATCTGGTCCCATCACTTTATCATCTTTAAGTTCCTCCAACATTTTATATAACTCCTTTTTAGGTATCTTAATGTCATCCATGTGCACATTTCCTTTTACATTCTGAGGCTTTACAAACATCGTTTCTTTAGTAAATACTTTCTGAAACCTATTATTTAGCAATTCTGCGATATTCTTAGGGTCATCTACTATCCCTTGCTCTCCTTTTAACCTTTCAATGGACTCTCTCTTTTTAAGTTTACCATTTATGAACCTGTAAAACAATTTTGGATGTTCCTTACTCTTGTCTACAATATCTTTTCAAATTTTCTTTCTTCCTCCTCCTTACCCTCACATACTCATTTCTCGCCACTCTATAATTCTCCTTATTTAGTATATTCCTGCTCTTTTTCCATCTTTTCCAAGCCACATCTCTCTTTTCCTTAGCCTTAACACAAGTTGCATTAAACCAATCCTTTCTTCCTTCCTCTCTCTGCTTATACTGTGGTACAAATTTCATAACTCCTTCTTTGTAATATTTCATAAAAATCTCATATTTTTTTTGCACTTCTCTGATTTGTAACATCTCCTCCCAATCTAATTTTCTGAAATAATTTTTCAAACTTTCTGTGTCCATCTTTCTATAATTCAATCTACCACTCCTGTATGTCTCGTCTTTCCTTCGCTGTGTTGTTGCTATCTGCATTTCCATAACCACATGATCACTCTTTCCCAAAGGACATTTGTATTGTATATCTCCACATAGGTACACTTCTCTTGTTAACACCAAATCCAGTCTAGCCGGTTCATCATCTCCTCTATATCTAGTATTTTCCTTCACCCTCTGTTCCATCATATTTTCCATCATTAGATTAAGAAATCTCTCTCCCCATGCTTCCTCTCCAACACCACTTACTAGATTTTCCCAATCCACCTCCTTACAATTAAAATCTACTAGTATCACCTTTCTTTTTCCAGATAATACACTTTCCAAACTCTGTAAAGTATCCTTGATCATATTGTCGTATTCCCTTAATGTCCAAGAATTTGTTTTAGGAGGTACATAGGTCACCATGATTATTAATTCTTTTCCATGACTTTTTATCCTTATGCTTATCACTTCTGCGTCGTTCTTCCCATACCAAACCTTATCCACATTTATTTATTTCTTCGTCATAATCATAACTCCTCCTCCACCTTTGCTCTCTCTATCCTTTCTCCATATATTATATTTATTATCCAAATTTACCTTTGTTTTTTCATGTAATTTTGTCTCAGTCAAACACACTATACCAGGCTTCTCCACCATCATATAGTCTTGCAATTCCAATCTACTTGACAGTATCCCATCTATATTAGTATACATTACGGTCCACCCATTGCTCCCTCTAGGGGTTTCTCCGCATTCCTTCTTTCCACATACCACTTTCTGACTCTCTCTCCTATAACTCTCCAAAAAAACTTTTCTTTTTCCTCCTCAGACCGCTCATCATTTTTCCTTCTCGCCTCTTCCAACAATTCCTTATATCTTCAACTCTCTTCCTCATTTCTATTCTTTCTCACAAACACCTCTTTACAACCTTCTATCTCTCTTAACTTTGATGTTCTGTATAGGATATCCTCCGCAGATTGTTGTGACTTCAGTACTACTTTAATTGGTCTGCTCACTCCCTCCTTATATGGACCTAGTCTATGGATCTCTTCCACTTCTTGTAGGTCTTTTTTTTCATCATCATTTAGATTTTTGAACAGATCTCTTACCGTTTTTAATTCTTCCTTAATTCTCTTAGGCTTATATGTTATATTTTGTTCTTTCATCTCAAATATTAACATACTCTTCTTCTTTTCTGCTATTTCTCTTATCAATGTTTCCTTATTCTTCATAACATTAACCAGTTCCTTAGACCTTTCTTTTTTGTCTTCCTTCAACTGATCTTTAATTATTTCTTGTAATCCAATCATATCTGCTTCCCTCGACTCAGTCCATTGTGTTTTCTTCAGTTCCCATTCCCTTTCATACCTTTCATTCTGCTCACTAATCATTTCCTTAAAGTCATCTTTCTCCTTTACTACTCTCTCCATTTTCTCCTCCAACCATCTCTTGTATTTTTCAACCTCCACTCTCAAGTGTGCATTCTCATCCACCAATCGTGCAGCATAATCCTCACATTTTCCTAGCATATAGCTTTTATATACCTATAAGGAAACTCACTACACTTATTACTCACCTGAAATAGTACTACCATCTTATCTTAATCAATTTATACATCTTTATATCAACATGTGATGCCGGCAGATGATTATGAAATTATTTTAGAAAATATTGAAATTTGCAGTAAATATAGCAGATCAAAATCATACAAGCAACCCATCCATCTGTATTATAGGTCAGATATGTATCAAAATTTATGATGCCACTAGCATATGATGAAAATTCAGCCATGGGGGAAGAACACATCTTTCTCTAAAACAAACTGTACTTTCAAGTTGAAACAATAAGGCTATTTACACTTAATTATATAACTGTTATTACTTTTCTGGTCACAGAGGATCTCAGTGGTGAGAATGCTGTGTCAGCTAGCAGAAAACTGGATGACCTAATCCACTTGGCAGAACTTTGTGTTGACCTCTTGCAGCAGAATGAAGAACATCATGCTGAGGTATGGAGATAAACTCAATCAAATGTTTAGTGTACATGTCCATATTTCCAACATCAACTTTTAAGAAATGTTAGAATCAGAATTCATATATATATATATATATATATATATATATATATATATATATATATATATATATATATATATATATATATATATATATATATATATATATTTATTTATTTATATATTTATATATATATATATATATATATATATATATATATATATATATTTTTTTTTTTTTTTTTTTTTTATATATATATATATATATATATATATATATATATATATATATATATATATATATATATTTTTTTTTTTCCCATGTGATGGGATACTGGCCCAGGGCAACCAAAAAAGGTGATAGAAAAAAGGCCTACTGAGGTGCCAGTTCTCAAACAAGTTGATGTAGTTAGAAGATTACATGGATGGTATAGGAGTCACTTTTTTATTTATTTATTTATTTATTTATTTTTTAGTGATGAATGTATGTGTAGTTAGATGAACAGTAGAGTCAGCACCTACAACTATAGCATGTTTGTACCACAATTTGAGATCTTGTGATGGTCTCCTGGAGTAAGGTTTCTTCTGTGATATTTGATCACTTTCTCCTTCACAAAATTTGCATATGTACTTGTTCACACTTGTTCGCCCTATGCTAGTCAAATGGTAAATTTGGTAATTTTATGGCGTCCTTTTTTTAGACCAATTATTTGAGCAATTCTCACTCGTTAAATCCTTAGATTTCGACATAGTGTGGCAAATAGAGCACTACTAACCACCTAAGTCATTTAAATGCAGAGGCCCGCACAACTTCACTCTACTACTGCCAGAGACAGCCTGAAAGTGGGTTTGTGTTTGGCCTTGAGCGGGAAAGATTCTGTAACATAGAATGGTAGCAAATTTTTGTCTGACATTACTTCACTTTCATAAACACCATTCTTTTTTTTGCCATAAATACATGACCACATATCCACTTGGTTGTATATTTTTGTTTAGTACTGTATATATATATATATATATATATATATATATATATATATATATATATATATATATATATATATATATATATATATATATATATATATATATATATATATATATATATATATATATATATATATATATATATATATATATATATATATATATATATTTATATATATGAGTTCCAGAGTGGCTTTCATATATTGATTTTTTTGTATAATGAGTCGCATTTTACACGTAAATCGCCTAATTTGTTCCAAGCCCTACGAAAACACCACATTACATTTTATAATAAGGGTAAAACCAGAATGTAATAAGAGCCAAATACATATGAATCATTCAATATACCTAACCTAACCGTTAATACCTGTAAATGAAGTAGATAATAGAACATAATGCAATAATAAATGAAAAATAATAATACGAAAATGTGGAACCTTACCTTTCGAGTGAGGCGATGTCCGAAAGCGAAAGTAGCGGCAGAGGAGGAGGGCAAACTGCAGAAAATATAGAAAATGGCATGAAACATTAACACTTAACTTTAAGAAACACTTAAAATTATTATTATTATTATTTTTTTTTTTTTTGTTTCTAAATTTGATCAGTTAAACACAACACTTAAATTATTTTTTTCTTTTTCCAGTTTCTAATTTTCATCAGATTCTTCTTCCCTTCTCGGTTTTTTCGGATGACTTTGACCTTCACCGTGACTCACTAATGGCCTCTTTATAAAATAACGATCCAAGGAACTTTGTTTCTGCCTACTTTTCAGTATCTTCCTGAAATGACTCAGGCAAATGTCATTAAACTGTGCATGAAGACAACCTGTGTGAACCTTTTCAGGGTGTTTCTTTTCTATGAATTCTGCCACTTTATGATACGAAGATAGCATTTCCTTAATTTCTGCCATTGTCGTAGTCGTATCTTTGTCCTCCTCGTCGGAAAAGAACTGTTCCTGAAGGATGTTCGCTTTCAGGGCCTCCAACTCCTTCAGGTCATCCGTCATAAGCTCCTGTTTATGTTCCTCGAGAACCTCATTAATGTCCTCCTCATCGACGACCAGCGCCATTGATTTTCCCAGTAAAACAATTTCCTCAACCTCAGGTTGAGGAGCAACTTCAGGAGCGTCAATGGCTTCACCTTCTTCAAAAACCTCGAAGTCTCGTGTGGAGACGGCATCAGGCCACAGTTTCTTCCACGAAGAGTTCAAGGTGTACCTTGAAACCTCCTGTCAAGCTTGATTGATTAGCCTCAGGCATATCAGAATATCAAAATGTTCCTTTCAGAATTCACAGAGGGTGAGGTTGGTGGCTTCAGTGATTTCAAAACGTCTCTTGAAGAGATGTTTCGTATACAGCTTTTTAAAATTAGAAATCACTTGCTGGTCCATGGGCTGGAGGAGTGGGGGTGGTGTTAGATGGAAGGAAGAGAACCTTGATAAAGGAATATTCTGGGAGAATATCATCCTTGAGGCCAAGAGGATGAGCAGGGGCATTGTCTAAAACCAGCAGACATTTCAGAAGGAGGTAGTGGTTTTCTTCAAGATATTTCTTCACAGTCGGACTGAAAGTGAGGTTTATCCGCACTACAAAAAACTGCCTCGTTACCCAGGCTTTCGCATTAGCCCTCCACATCACCGGAAGCTTCTCTTTTAGCACTTTGTGGGACTTGAAGGCTTGAGGATTCTCCGAATGATACACCAGTAGGGGCTTAACCATACAATCACCACTGGCATTGCCACAGAGAGCAATGGTAAGCCTGTCTTTCATAGGCTCATGCCTAGGCAGCTTCTTCTCTTCTGCCGTGATAAAGGTCCAATGAGACATTTTTTTCCACAAGAGCCCCGTTTCATCACAGCTGAAAACTTGCTGGGGAATGTAGCCTTCCTGGAGACTCAACTCGTCGAATTCCTTAACAAAGGCTTTTGTGTCAGAGCTGGCAGCGTCCCCATGCCACACCACCAAATGAATGCCAGTCCGTCTCTTGAATTTCTCAAACCACCATGTGAAGCCTTGAACTCTAGGGATGCCAGCTGCGATGTCCCTTCGCCTGTATCGTCTTCTGCCTGACCATGCATGAGATCATCGAAAATGGCGCTGGCCTTGTGGCAGACTACAGTTTCAGTTATCGTGTCTCCAGCGATTTCCTTTTCCTTAATCAAGAGGAGAAGTCTCTCCATCTCATCATGGAACTGGCTCCTCTTACTTGAAAGGACAGTCATGCCCTTAGAAGGTGTTGCTGCTTTGATGGCTTCCTTCTGTTTCAGGATTGTGCCTATCATAGACAGATTTTGGCCATACTCCTTCACAATGACACTCAGCTGCATGCCACATTCATACTTCTTGATTATCTCCAGCTTCGTTTCCATCCTCTTCTTCTTTCCTTGAACATCAGGAATATTCTTGGAACCCATGGCTATAGAATTACGGGTTGAATAAAGCAACACAAAAACTGAACAATAGCTAATGCCGTAACGAAATAGTGGCGGGAATTTCAAGTTTTGTTTCTTATCTTTCGTATGCTGAATATTTTTTTCGTAAAGTGAAGCGAAAAAATCTTCACATATCATTTCGTAAAATGAAATTTTCGTATACAGAATACAGTAGGTCCTCGTTATACGGTAGTTCTTTATACAGTAAATTCACAGTTACAGTATTTGGAAATTACTACCCTCAATTCGATAAACAGTAAGAAAAATTCACAGATATGGTATCCATTCATGTCATCTGAGAGGGCCCAGCGCGGGGGACCAGGGGTGATGATGTCATCCACGCCACACCTCCCCGCCAATGACAGTACTGACTTTAACTAGACCACCCTTGGAGCCTATTATATCTTCCCCTCCCCCCCTTTTTTTAACTGCATTACATATAACTTACATGCATTACTAATTAGATGAATAAATGGAATATTAAAGGGTCTAATGTAAGCACAAATATATTCATAATAATCATGGCAAACACTAAAAAACTACTACCAGTGGCGAACCATACAGCAACTGATAAAGGGCACAGATGGGCCTGGCAAGCCCACTATCAGTGAATGGTGGAAGTCGTATAACATCAAGCACACCTTAGATAACATCAAGTCATCGTGGGACAAAGCGAAGACGTCTACCATGAACTTGGCGTGCCACTGACAGTACTGACTTTAACCTGACCACCCTTGGAGCCTATTATCTTTTCCCCTCCCCCTTTTTTTTAACTGCATTACATATTACTTACATGCATTACTAATTAGATGAATAAATGGAATATTAAAGGGTCTAATGTAAGCACAAATATATTCATAATAATCATGTAAGAACCATGCAACAACTGATAAAGGGCACAGATGGGCCTGGCAAGCCCACTATCAGTGAATGGTGGAAGTCGTATAACATAAAGCACGCCTTAGATAACATCAAGTCATCTTGGGATGAAGTGAAGATATCTACCATGAACTTGGCGTGCCACTCACAGTAATGACTTTAACTTGACCACCCTTGGAGCCTATTATATATATATATATATATATATATATATATATATATATATATATATATATATATATATATATATATATATATATATATATATGAAGATAACCGTCTTTTTGTGGGTCTTCTCTCTCCTGTACCATGTACGCTATAGATGCCCTGTTTTTCAAGTCATGCTACTCAACTACAGCCAGTTGACCCTCAAGTCTGCAAGGAAACTACAAAGACTCCACCTCCAACAGGCTAAGTCTTTCTGTGACTTGGAGTTTTTGTTAAGATGTAAGTCAAAAGGTGTTTTTCCTAGGTTTTTATTTTTCAAAAGTAGCATAAAAAATTTAAGTAATAGCAAACTATATGTGTCTATCCTCAACAAGTGTCTAAGTTTTGAAATTAATAACAAGTGTAAGAAATTTAATAAATTAAGTAAAGAATATAACAATAATTTGCAACATTTTAAGAGGAGTGTTTCATGGTTGGATTATAGTGTAGTGTTGGCTAGTATTAGTAAAGATAATTCCAGCAAAATAGATAATGTCAAATTCATTCATAAGAAAAAGTTAGCAGCCTTAGGTGTGTCCCAGGAGAGTGAATTAGATGCAGGTAAAGTCATTTTTAATCTCTCTGATAGGGTGTTGGATGAAGAAGAAAAACAGATTCTTAAGCTAGGTTTACAATTTGGTTTTCCTGCAAAAAAAGTCAACTTTGTCAATCACTATTTATATTATGAGAAATTTATATAACAAATTTCTAAATAAAAAAACAATAATGAACAATTTGATGAAGTACTTAATAAAATTAAACTTTTATCACATGAGTCATATAAGGATAAATCAAATAAAAGTAACCTCAATCTTGACTTGCTAGAAACCCTTAGAAAGGATAAAGATATAATTTTCACCAGGCCAGATAAAGGTAAAGGAATAGTCATATTAAATAAATCTGATTATGTAAACAAAACTAATGAAATTCTCAGTGATGACACCAAATTTAGAAAATTAAATGGTGATTGGTTTAAAATTGTTCTCAAGTTAGAAGATAAACTAAATCGCTTGCTTAGGAGTATTAAAAGTAAAATACCTGATTCATGTTTTGAGTTTCTATATGCATCTGGTTCACTCCCCGGGATATTATATGGTTTACCCAAAGTACACAAGCAAGGTTATCCTATAAGACCTATCCTAGCAGCAACAGGTACCTTCAATTATAATTGTGCAAAACTTTTAGTTCCCATTTTAACTCCCTTAACCACTAATGAATTCACAGTGAAGAACTCAATTGAATTTGCAAAGAAATTACAGACACTTAAGTTTACGGATTCCCTGTTTCTCGCTAGCTTTGACGTAAAATCTTTATTTACAAATATCCCCCTTATTGAGACTATTGACATTTGTGTAGAAGAGTGCAAGAGATTAAAATTGATTCCTTATGACCTAACTCCTTACTGGAGTTGGCTGTGAAGGAGTCCATTTTTATCTTTAATGACCAATTGTATCAACAAATAGATGGAGTAGCTATGGGTTCCCCTTTGGGACCAACATTAGCAAATACTTTTTTATGCTATCATGAAAAAAGTTGGTTATCTGATTGTCCATCTGAATTCAAGCCAATTAAATACAACTGCTATGTAGACGATTGCTTCTTAGCATTTAAATCTAAGGAACAAGCTCATAAATTCCTTCAGTATCTAAATAATAAACTTAAAAATATATCATTCACTTCCGAGTTTGAGACTAATAATAACCTCCCATTCCTAGATATAATGGTCATGAAGAATAATGGATCTCTTTCCACGGATGTGTTCAGGAAGGAAACTTATACGGGTTTGGGCTTGAATTTTGAGTCATTTGTCCCTTCCCTTTTCAAGATAAATTCCATCAAAACGTTACTACATAGAGCATACAATATTTGTAGTACTTGGCCTTTGTTCCATAATGAACTTGAAAGACTAAGAAATTACTTTCATATTAATGGTTATCCCAAAGACCTAATAGAGAAACAAATTAAGAAGTTTATCACAAATAAATTTGTCACTGACAATTTTGTGGAGGATAAAACCAAAGAAGTTAGATACATTACATTACCCTTCTCAGGACAATTTGGTTACCATTTACACAATACAATGCCTCATTTACTCAAGAAACATGTTCCGAGTGTTGATTTTAGATTTATTTTTGTTAATAAAAATACCATAGGTTCTCTATTTAAATTTAAAGATGCTATTCCTACTCCTTTGTGCTCAAAAATTGTATATTGTTTTAGATGTCCGGACTGTATGTCACGGTATATTGGTTCCACCTGTCGGAACCTTAAAATTCGAATTTCTGAGCACTTGGGAGTATCGTAAAGAACAAATGCTCGTATCACTGAGCCTAGTTTCTCAAATATAAGAGAACACGCATTACAATGTAATCATGGTTTTACTGATCAGGACTTCAACAAAGTATAGGGCATATTGTAACTCAGACCTTAGGATAGCGAAATCTTTATTTATTGTAAAAGAGAAGCCAGAGTTAAATGGTACAGAAATAGCCACCAAATTATTAATTTTCTCTTAATGTTTTCGAACTTGGTGAGATAGTGTCATTATAGCATAGTTAGGAGTCGTAGGTTCATATACATGTACTTTGTTTCAACCAATTAGCATTGAGTATTTCGTTCAGGCTAAAATATTTCTGTAATAGACTAACTGTTGTACATCATACATTTAAATTTTTCTCTTTTTGTGCATTAGCTATGACAGATTAGAATTTTGTACTATATTTTGTATTGGATAGGAAATTCTTAATGAACCAATTACATTTTGCCATCTAGTGAGTAGGAGCCTATAAATACTGGTAAGCCAGTCGCCCTCCCCACTTAGCTGTTGGAGGAACAAGTAGCAGGACCACTGCATCTGGTCATTTTTTTAACATTTTACGTGTGGTTTTACAGCCCCCTTTTGTACCTGAAGATGGGATATGTACTTTCCCGAAACGTTGTGAAGTGGATATAGTGAAGATAACCGTCCTTTTGTGGGTCTTTTCTCTCCTGTACCACGTACGCTATAGACGCCCTGTTTTTCAAGTTATATATATATATATATATATATATATATATATATATATATATATATATATATATATATATATATATATATATATATATATATATATATATATATATATATATATATATATATATATATATATATATATATATATATATATATATATATATATATATATATATATATATATATATATATATATATATATATATACACACACACACTGAGAGATGTTAAGAAATATAGTTTCCTGCAAAGATGTGTTAAGACTTGGAACAGTTTGAGTGAAGAAGTGGTGTCAGCAATGAGTGTGCATAGTTTTAAAGAAAAATTGTTGAAGTACATGAGACTTACCTCGGGTCAGTTGAAGTGTGCTTCGTAATTTTATAAGGCACGTCGCCTCTGCTGGTTGGGAGCTCTTACATGAGAAAGCTTTCATCACGTCACACCTCAGACTTTGAAGTCATACGATCACCCACATGCCATGTAATCCCAAAAATTTGGTACTTAACCGGGAGGGAGAGGAGGGCATGTAAGCGCTCCCAACCAGCAGAGGCGACGTGCCTCGTAAAATTATGAAGCACACTTCAACTGACCCAAGTTAAATTTCGTGTACTTCAACAATTTTACCTCGGCACCGCCCTCTGCTGGTGGAGCACTTACATGAGGCTTTGAAGCCATGCGGGTGTCGTATGTGTATGCTGTATCCCACCTCTGTGCCTTCTAAACAATACTTAGAAGTAAGAATGGAAAAGGAAAGTATGATTGTCCCCAAACCTTCCATTTTACTTATAACTCCTGCCACTTGCAAGTAGTAATACATATGCAACAACAAATCAATGACAATAATAAGAATAATGACAAGGTAAATGGACAACAAATAACAGAGCCCTAAATTGTAAGGACTAGTACTTCATCATAGCCCATGAAAAAAGAAGCTGTAGAGACATACCAAAATTAAACTAATGTTATGAAACAGTGTTCAACCACATTTGGTTATTCCTGTCATCCTTAGGCCAAGACGGCTTCCTGGAAAGTATCTGCAATCGGAATAATAGTCTTGTCATAAAACTTTGCAAAAGTACTTTCATTAGTCCAACCTGCTTTTGCCATAATGCATGCAATTGGCACCGCCATAGCTTTGGCCTTTGATGCCGCCGCTGGCCTAGTACTACCTGCCGTAAACCTAGAAGTATAAATACCAGTCAACTGAAGCATAGTTTTAATCCACCTAGCAATTCTTCGTAATGATGTTTTCCATGCCCTTGCTGGCCTAAACCCTCGGAAGGCTTATGGACCTGATGGGGTCCCTCCTATTGTTCTCAAAAACTGTGCTTCTGTGCTTGCACCTTGCCTGGCCAAACTCTTCCAACTTTGTCTATCGACTTCTACCTTTCCTTCCTGCTGGAAGTTTGCCTACATTCAGCCTGTTCCTAAAAAGGGTGACTGTTTTAACCCCTCAAACTACCGTCCAATAGCTTTAATTTCTTGCTTGTCTAAAGTTTTTAATCTATCCTGAATAGAAAGATTCTCAAACATCTGTCACTTCACAATCTGCTGTTGATCGCCAATATGGCTTCCGTCAAGGTCGCTCTACTGGTGATCTGGCTTTCCTTACTGAGTCTTGGTCATCCTCTTTTAGAGATTTCTGTGAAACTTTTGCTGTTGCGTTAGACATATCAAAAGCTTTTGATAGAGTCTGGCATAAAGCTTTGATTTCAAAATTGCCCTCCTATGGCTTCTATCCTTTTCTCTGTAACTTTATTTCAAGTTTCATTTCCGACCGCTCTATTGCTGCTGTGGTAGATGGCTACTGTTCTTCTCCTAAACCTATTAATAGTGGTGTTCCTCAGGGTTCTGTCCTGTCTCCCACTCTCTTTCTATTATTCATTAATGACCTTCTTAACCAAACTTCTTGCCCTATCCACTCCTACGCTGATGATACCACCCTACATCTTTCCATGTTCTTTCAGAGACGTCCAACCCTTCAAGAAATCAACAGATCACCCGGGGACGCCACGGAACGCCTGACTTCTGATCTTTCTAAGATTTCCGATTGCGGCAGAAAAAATCTAGTAGTTTTCAATGCCTCAAAAACTCAATTCCTCCATCTATCAACTCGACACAACCTTCCAGACAACTATCCCCTCTTCTTCAATGACACTCAACTGTCTCCCTCTTCCACAGTGAATATCCTCAGTCTGTCCTTTGCTCATAATCTTAACTGGAAACTTCACATCTCATCTCTTGCTAAAACAGCTTCTATGAAGTTAGGAGTTCTGAGGCGTCTCCGACAGTTTTTCTCGCCCCTCCAACTGCTTACTCTGTATAAGGGCCTTATCCGTCCCTGTATGGAGTACTCTTCGCATGTTTGGGGGGATTCCAGTCACACAGCTTTGCTTGATAGGGTGGAATCGAAAGCTCTTCGTCTCATCAACTCCCCTCCTCTGACTAACTGTCTTCAGTCTCTTTCTCACCGCCGAAATGTTGCATCCCTTTCTATATTTTATCGCTATTTTCATGGTAACTGTTCTACTGATCTTGCTAACTGCATGCCTCCCCTCCTCCTGTAGCCACGCTGCACAAGGCTTTCTTCTTCCTCTCATCCCTATTCTGTCCAACTCTCTAATGCAAGAGTTAACCAGTACGCTCAATCATTCATCCCTTTCACTGGTAAACTCTAGAACTCCCTCCCTGCATCTGTATTTCTGAATTCCTACAACTTGTCTTCTTTTAAGAGGGAGGTATCGAGGCATTTGCTCCCCTAATTCTGGCTGACAGTTTTGGGACTTTTTGAACTCTTTGGAGAGCCAGCGCTCAAGTGGGCCTTTTTCTAACTTTCTTTTTTTTGCCCTTGGCTGGCCTTCTTCCCTACGTAAAAGAAAAAAAAAAAAAAAAAACATTGTGTCCCTGGAAACGGCCTTGTGTGGTTTAACAAAACTAATGAATAAGAAAGCCTTGCTGTGCGGTACATCCTGTCTAAGTGCCTCCGTCCTGAGGATGTACGTTTGCAGTGTCTCACACACACACAACCTAGGGTCAGCCAGGTATGCCTGGAATTTCACAGTCTGCACATTAAATTTGGGCCTACACTGTTTAATGGTACCCCCCAATGGTAAAGTAATTGAGTTCTGGTTAATCAAAATGCCATCCAACATGAGCAAATGAAGTGTCTGAACCCTGGCTGCCTGAGTCAAAACCATCAACATCACCAATTTTAGAGTTAGTTCTCTGAGGGACAATTCTTGAAGTGGAGACATAGATTTTAATTTCTGGAGCACAGACCCTACATCCAATGTCTCTGCATAATGTGGTTTAGGTGGTCTAAGATGAAAGACACCCTTCATAAATCTATTAACCAATGGATGGCAACCTGCTCTACACCCATCCACCACGATACTAATCGAAGACAAGGCACCTCTAGCTGTTTACAGAGTCATACCCAACATTCCTGTGAAATGTTTCTGCTAAAAAATTTATAATGTTGGCCAGGGAGGGAGCAAGGGGACTGATATTCCCTCTAATAGAAAATTGGGACCACTGTCTAATGTGTGGCTGATACTGCTTTCCTGTGCCTGGCATCCAGGAAGTGATGATAATGTCTGCAGCCTTTGCATGAATACCCTGTTGTTGTAAGGTGTCCCGGATAGACAGCATGCCATCAGTTTTGTGTACGACATGACTGGGTGCTCTTCTTCTGACGCTGGGTGAGTTAGCACCCCTTTTTTACCCCATGATGAGTCGGGGGTGATCTGTAAGCATGCTGAGCAGCATCCCCATCCAAGGCTGCGACATCCAAAAGGGCACCACCATCCAGACACTCGCTCTCTCTTCCCGGATCTTTTGGAGGCACCTAGCAATAAGCGAAAAGTGTGGACATAAATAGGGGAGGTCAAACTGGGCCCAGTGAACAGAGAACGCATCAATGTATGTCGCTAATGGGTCTGGTTTCCATGAACAGAAGGTTTTAATCTGAGTATTGATCCTAAAAGCAAAAAGGTCAATTGAGGGAGTGCCAAAAACGCTGCAAAGAGAAAGGAACACATCTGAGTTTAGTTTCCACTCCAGCTTGTCATTCACCTTATGCGAGGCCAAGTCTGCCTTAATGTTGCGGTTGCCTGGGATGTGCGAACATGTAACCCATGCACTGTTCGCAATGCACCAATCCCAGATTATGACTGCAATGTTGTTACATGTAAGAGACTTTGTACCCCCCATCTCATTTACGTATGACACTGCCGTAGTATTGTCACAGAAAATTTTTATGTTTCTCTCTGAGTTCAGACTCGAAAGTTTGGAGTGTCAACAGGATGGCTTTAAGCTCCAGGACATTGATGTGTAAATGTCTCTCTGCCAGGGACCAACTGCCATTAATCGTATGCCGATGGAGGCAGCCACCCCAACCCTCAATTGACGCATCAGTGAAAATCTTGACTTCCGCGCTAGATCTGAAAATTTTTCGGTCTTGCTTAGCGACATTTTTGATTCACCACCTTAGTTCATGTTTCATCTCTTCTGTGATGGACATGCGGCAGTCAAAGTTACCTTTCATTTCCTTTAGAGCTAGAATTTTAGCAGCTTCCAATTGCCTATAATGAAGCTAACCCATTTCAACCGCTGGGATGGCCGCCACGAGTAAACCTATGACCTGAGCAACCTCTCTAATTCTAGCTGTGTCTTTGCCCAAAAGACCATCACATGCTTGAATAATTTTGTCCCTTCTGCGTACCGGCAGAAAAACTTTCATACCCTCAGTGTCAATGATGTTGCCGAGATATTCACAACGTTTAGTTGGAGTTAAAGCTGACTTTTTTACATTAACCCGTACAGCATCAGAGATGTACGAGATACGTCGGCTACTCTGAGCGAACCGGGCATCAGAGACGTATGAGATACGTCAGCGAGCTTTCTCGTGTTTTCGGAGGTATTGTGTCCTCAAAACCTACCATTATACTGCCATCATGCACTGTAGACATTGCTCATGCTGCCTCCTCGCCCCTGCTAACATGAATGCTTCCTGTATTTATTTATTACAATTCTGAACTTTAGCAGTTTCTGCTGCCTTCAGGTAGGTGTAGCGGGAAACTGAAGACTCAACTCCGCTAATATGAACAAAGCGTAATTTCCATTACTTACTCTTACCATTTCATTTGTTTTTGGTAACTGTTATATTGTGGTAGTGAAAATTTGTATGACAAATAAGAATTTTCCAATCGTTATAAGGAAAAATAAGTACATATTACTCGGAAAATATTTGCACCGTGAAAGGCAACACTCTCGCGATATCTCATGTCTATTTTTATCCACAAGCACTCCCAAACAGCAAAACATGACATGTTGTTTTTCTTTCAAGTCAGGAACGATATTATGCATGTGTCCAACTCGGGGATCGACTGGTGAGAAACGAGGAAGCGAATAAACTAGTCACATAAGGCTTTGCTAAGTCGCTAACCTTAGCGCAAAATATCTCGCACCAATTAATACCACTTCCAGTCAGTTCTGGGAGGAATGACTGTCATTTTCATTTGTTTCACATCATTTAAGACTGGTTTAGCAAAAAAAAAAAAAAAAAAAATCCATGATGTGGCCAGCACTGGCGAAATCACAAAGTCTCAAATCTGGTGACGCTGTACGGGTTAATGCAGAACCCCAACTTTTCAAAAAAGAGGGTGGTGTCCTGAATAGAAGAAAGACATCCAAGAAAGGAATTGCTACAAATCAGTGTGTCATCAATGAAACTAGTAATAGTATGACCTTATTTCCTAAGCGTTGCAAATACTGGTTTCATCAGTTTTGTAAAAATCCTAGGTCCTTCTGCAATACCATTGGGCAGGCAAGTGAATTTGTATAAAACACCCTTACAAGTAAAACACAGAATCTTTGATGTTCCTCTGCAATTCTAATTGAGTAATAAGCGTGCCTCAAGTCCACTAACGCCAAAAAAATTATCCTTGTTTATGAGCCTAACTGCTTGCTCAAAGTTCTCCATTTTAAAATGTCTGTAAGGAATGAATTTGTTAAGCTTTTCCAAATTAATCACCAACCTGTGCTCCCCGTTTTTCTTCGCTCTCAGAAAAATGGAGGAGATAACCTGATCATCCTGTCTTTCCGTTACACAAATAACCTGAAGTTTTAACAGTTTACCGATCTCATCGTCAATGAATTTCTGTTCATCCCTGTTAAACCTATACTCCAACTCATGATGGAATAAATGATCAATGTTATCAACATCAACACTAAGGTGACAATGTGACACACTGTCTAAAATAACTGGGTCACTGGTTATGTTTTGCCATTCCTGCACAAAATAATGGATTCTACTTGCCTGAAAGCAGTCACTTGCCTCCTCATTTACCGGGGTCTTCCAGTGCCCCGGCTCTTGGAGTTTTTTGATTCCGAGTCCAGCCGCAGAGAGGATGAACGTTGGTTGCCCCTGAAGCTTGACCTCTGTCGACCATATGGCTGGAACCTTGAAGCAAAGCCCCTCTGCGTCTGCCTAGCCCAGGGAATCCGCAGGCGGCTGTTAGCAGCCCTCCAAGACAAGACTGGTTTTCTACAAGAAATCTTGTTCCTCAACTTCTCCGCGTCTTCAGTCTGTTTAGTGGACTGGGAAACATCGTCCCCAAACAGAAACCTGGTCACCAGCACCTTTTCTGAACACAAGTGGGCGTATTTGGGGTTAATTTCACGTTTAAGAACAGCTCGACGAGCGAGGTTGTTTTTGTAGTTAGCATTACCCAAAAGTGCCAGTGTGCCATTAATTAACACCACTTCCTGTGCAACAATTGGGTTTTGTGTGTGCTCAGCCACTTTGTTGAGAGTCAGCAGTGACTTCGTAATAACTGTAGAAGCACCCAGGATATCCTTACTTACATCTTTGAGGCGAAAGTCATTTCTCTTTGCCTCTCCCCTAACTGCATTGCAAATTTGTGGGTTACATTCCACTGGGGCAAGCGCCTGGCAATTGTTAGGTCTCTTGATATCATCATCCTCAAACATGTGTTGGTTCTCATCAGCCCTCATACCTTTACTGAAGAGATGATTCACCATGTCAGCTACCTTGGCATCAATGTCCTCTGACACGGTATCTGCTGGTCCAAACACCTTGACCCCAAGCATCAGGCCGCTTCCCAGAGGGCCCTCGTCTGACACTTCCCCTTCTTTCATGTCACGGGGAAACTCACGGAACCCGGAGAAGTCGTGCGGATGGGTAGGCGAGCAAGCGTGGGAAGTACTTGCGCCTTCATTCACAACACAAGTCCTAGGAGGCGAGGTCCGTTGCTTCTTAAGGTTATCTACCTCGGCCCTGAGGTCAGCCAAAGCCTCAAGCAGCACAGACCACGGCACTGGTGGGTCCGTTTCCTGCCTTGGGTGTTTGTTGTGCTCACGCCAGCTGTCCCTCCCAGCGCGCCAGTCTAACATACACGTGTCTCCCTTGGTGGGGGAAGGCTGCGCCAAGTCCACATTCTGCTGTTGCACTGAAGAGATCCTGCGGTCCCCACCTGGCCGGTCACTCGTCTCGTCGTCCGAAGAAGACAACATGGCTGCCGGCTGCCAGAGGAAAGGCCCAGCGAGCCGTGAGCTCGTGGCTGATGCACACAGGTGTAATATAATCACAAACTCGGCTCAACCCGCTCCCAAGGGATAACGGGAAGAGGGCAAGTACCGGCGTGACAGGTGACAATGCCTTGGAAGAACCTCAATAGAGCTGCCGGGGAAGACACGCCAACCGCTGCACACGTCTGCTCGGTGCAAACGCGCAAAAGCGACTGAGGTGTGACGTGATGAAAGCTTTCTCATGTAAGTGCTCCACCAGCAGAGGGTGGTGCCAAGGTAAAATTGGATAAGTATAGATACGGAGACGGGGCCACACAAGTGTAAAGCCCTGTAAAACTACAACTAGGTAAACACACACACACACACACACACACACACACACACACACACACACACACACACACACACACACACACACACACACACACACACACACATAATGAGAAACTTATCCTGAGAGAAGAATATGACTTTAGAAGCACAAGATCGCGTAGTAAGAAACTAAGGAAGGGACAATGTCTGAGAGATGTTAAAAAATTTAGTTTCCCGCAAAGATGTGTTGAGACTTGGAACAGTTTGAGTGAGGAAGTGGTGTCAGCAAAGAATGTACATAGTTTTAAAGAAAAATTGGATAAGTGTAGATATGGAGACGGGACCACACGAGCATAAAGCCCAGGCCCTGTAAAACTACAACTAGGTAAATACACACACACACACACACACACACACACACACACACACACACACACACACACACACACACACACACACCAGAGAAACACATTAACAAGATTTTTTTGAAAACATACAACATGCTTCAAAATATTGGCCTTGCATTCCACTACCTAGATGAAGGAATGATGAAGAAGATATTATGTACCTTAATAAGACCCCAGTTAGAATATGCAGCATGTGTCTGGTCACCGCATATGAAGAAAAATGTGAAGAAGGTGGAAAGGGTACAGAGGCTGGCAACAAGGATGATACCAGGACTCAGGGAGTTAGACTATGAGGAAAGACTGAGGAAGCTGGGGCTGACCACATCAGAAGAGAGAAGAACAAGAGGAGACATGATAACTATGTATAAATTGGTGAACAAGATTGACATACTGGACAGAGAGTTGATAAAGGTGACCACAAGTAATCATCTCCTAGGACATGGAAAAAAGTTAATAAAGGACATCTGTCTAAATGACGTGAGAAAATACAGTTTCCCGCATCGTAGCATTGATAAGTGGAATAAACTGAGCAGTGATGTCGTTGACGCGGTGTGTATCAGTCAGATGAAAGAGAGATATGACAGGAATGGATAAAGAGACAGGTCACAGAGAGCTTAGCTCGGGCCCTGTAATACACAAATAGGTAAATACACACACACACACACACACACACACACACACACACACACACACACACACACACACACACACACGGCTAAGAGCGGAAAATGAAGAACTGAAAAAGGAAGTAGCTAACTACAAGAAGCAGATGGAAGAAGGACTCGATAAAGCCGAGAAAGAAAAAGAGAAGCTGAAAGATCTAGTAAACAAAGAAGAGGAAAGAGTAAAGAATGTGATTAAAAAAGAAGTACAAGCATGGAGAGTCCAAGATAAGAAAAATAAGGATGATTTTCAGGAGGTGATTCAAGAACAATTAAAAGAAAAAAGAAGAAAATATGACAAACAAAATGAAAGGAGTCCTCAATAAGAAAGAAAATCTAGTTAGAGAAATTGCAGAAAAAAAAGAAGAATGTAATCGTATTTGGAATAAAAGAAAAAAATATAAAATATAGACCAAGAAGAGAAAAAGAAGAAATGAAATCAGTCAAAGACCTACTAAAAAAGATAAACAACAAAGATAGGCAGAACTTAGAAGAGGAAGTAGAAGAAATACAAGACCAGTTAAAATACTACTAAAATCACAAGCAGCAACAGAAGAAATATTATATAGAACAACAAAACTCAGAGAAACAGAAGGCTGCAAGGATATCTATATAAAGAAAAATAGAAATGAGGAAGAAAGGAAGAGATACAACGAACTGGTGGCAGCAGTAAGGGAAAAAAAATTATGAAAGGTCAGAAGAGGAAAAAAAGGAATTCTTTTGGAGAATTCTAGGAGACAGGATAAGAAAATGGTATATAAAAGAGAAGGAAGAGGAAAAAAGTGGAACAAGTTCAACTAAAAATGATAAAGGCAAGAGACTAAAAATGATGTACTCGTATATGAATATAGATGGAGTTTTATCAAGTAAATTAGAATTAAAAGATTATATAAAGAAAAACAATCCAGATATTGTATGCCTGGCTGAAACAAAACTAAATGAGGCAATCAAAATAGACTTGGATAATAGGTATAATGTATGGAGAAGAGACAGAGGGGGTAAAGGAGGAGGAGGAGTCATGATAATGTTAAGGAAGGAGATGGTGATCAATCAAGTGGAATGTGGGAAAGGAAAAGCAGAAGTACTGTATGTTAAGATGCATATTAGTAAAAAAGAGTTAACAATCATTGTAACATATGTGACACCAAAAACAAATTCATGGACCAATCAAGAATATAAAGACATGATAGATGACACAATAAGGAGTCTAACGAGAATTGTTAAAGAAAGGAGAAAAGTGATATTAGTAGGAGATTTCAACTGTAAAGAAGTGGACTGGGAAAATTATGAAAGTGGTGTGGGGGAAGAAGCCTGGGGAGAAAGATTCCTGAACCTAATGATAGACAATATGATGGACCAGAGAATAAAGGAATGCACAATATTCAAAGGAAACGACGAGCCGGCGAGATTGGACCTAGTTTTTACTAGGCGTATACAAATGAATGATGATATAAGATATAAGTGCCCATTGGGAAAGAGTGACCATGTAATATTAGAAATGGATATAGAAGAGGGAAAGGAAGATAGAGATGATTCATACAAAGGAGACCGATTAATTTACAGAAAGGCTTATATTGAGAATCTCAAGAATTATTTAAAAAAATAAACTGGGAGGAGATGGAAAACTCAGAAACAATGGAAGAGAAGTATAACTTATTTTTGGAAATATACAAAACAGGAGTCAGGGAATATGTCACGAAATATAGACCTAAAGAAGAAGGAAAGAAAGATTGGTTTAATGCAAGGTGTGCTAGGGCAAAGGAGAAAAGAGATGGAGCATGGAAAAGGTGGAGGAGAAATAGAAATCCAGTAAATAAGGAAAACTTCAAGGCAGCGAGAAATGAATATGTTAAGGTGAGGAAGGAAGAGGAAAAGAACTTTGAAAAGACATTGTCGAAAAATGCAAGGAGCAACCAAAATTGTTCTACAGATTCATAAATGAAAAAAATAGGTAAAAAAAAAACAATAGAAAGGTTAAAAGGAGAGAAAGGGATGGTGGAAGACACAAAAAGTATGGCAGAACTATTGAATAGTAAATTCCAAGAGATCTTTATTAAGGAATATAAATTTGAAAGGCCACAGGATAATAGAGAGACAGTCTATATGAAAGAGATTAAAGTAACCAAGCTTGAAATAAAAGAGTTAATGAAGGAACTGGATGAAGAGAAGGCAATGGGACCGGATTTAGTTTCAGGCAGAATACTGAAAGAATGTAGGGAAGAACTAGCAAGTCCTATATACATCATAAAATGCTCAATAGGAAATGGAACAGTACCAGTAGAATGGAAAAGAGACAAGGTGGTTCCCATATATAAGAGCGGAAGGAAGGATGAACCTTTAAATTACAGACCGGTATCATTAACTAGTGTAATATGCAAGATGTGTGAAAGAATAATAAAGAAACAATGGATTGAGTATCTTGAAGACAACAAATTGATATCAAATAGCCAATTTGGTTTTTTAAAAAGATGGTCGTGTGTAACTAATTTATTGAGTTTCTATTCTAGAATAGTTGATAGAGTACAAGAGAGAGAGGGATGGGTTGACTGTATTTATTTGGATTTAAAAAAGGCATTTGACAAAGTGCCACATGCAAGATTACTATGGAAGATAGAGGAGAAGGGTGGCTTAAAAGGAAGCACATTGAGATGGATAGAAAATTAATTGAGGGGGAGAGAAATAAGGACGGTAGTTAAAGATATGAAGTCCAAGTGGAAAACAATAGAAAGCGAAGTGCCGCAGGGCACCAAATACTTTTCCTCATTTATATTAACGACATGCCAGAAGGAGTGAACAGCTACATAAATCTGTTTGCAGATGATACGAAACTGTGCAGAGTTATAAAGCAAAAAGAGGATTGTGAAATTCTGCAAGAAGACCTAAATAAGATCTGGGAATGGAGTAAAAAGTGGGAAATGTAATTCAATGTGAACAAAAGCCATGTCATGGAAATGGGAAAGAGTGAAAGACGACCCGTGGGAATCTTTAAGATGGGAGATGGTGTAGAACTGGAGAAAGTAAAAAAGGAAAAGGACTTAGGAGTGACGATGGAAGAAAACAATAAACCGGTAAGCCATATTAGAATTTTTAGAGACATACAGGGTGTTTCACGAGTTGTGGTATTTCCTCAGGGATATGATAGTTTGAGTGATGCTGAGTAAAAAATACTCTATACACATATAGTGGTTTTTGCTTTATTTTATAAAAAAAAAAAAAAAATGGTAAATGAAAACTAAGTGTGGCGAGCGGCCGGGTATGTGTTGCTGGGACCGCTCTCTCGTGCGGGACACAACCCGTGCGGCGATATGCCTGTCTCTAGAGAAACATTAATTGAAAGTATACACTATGTGACTTGAAATCTTTAGAAAGGCTGCATCTAAAATGTTTCAATAATTTCATTAGCATTTAGAATACAATGCAATCATGGCAAACAATCGTGGACCATGTCAGCACTTTATTCACCCAACACCCTCCCAAAAGACTACATGGCAACTCAACGCAAACGTCAGTGTCGTGCGGCTCGTGCCTGTGAGCGAAGTTTATTCCTCCACGCTACATACTGTAAGATGACACTGACGTTTGCGTTGAGTTGCCATGTAGTCTTTTGGGAGGGTGTTGGGTGAATAAAGTGCTGACATGGTTCACGATTATTTGCCATGATCGTCCCACCACCACTTAAGGCGGCGTCACACTAGTCAAATTAAGATCTGTGATTTCAAATCAGGACTTTAATTATAAAATTTAATTTCATGTTAATTTGAATGATGTTATAATCTCAAATTAATATAATCTTGATATATATATATATATATATATATATATATATATATATATATATATATATATATATATATATATATACACACACACACACACACACATAAGGAAACTAGAGAAAGTACAGAGGGCTGCAACAAAATGGTGCCTGACTTAAGAGATTTGACTTATGAAGACAGACTGAAAAGAATGCAACTTCCGACCCTGGAAAACAGAAGAGAAAGGGGAGACCTGATAGCAATATACAGAGTGATGATTGGCATGGAAAAATGGATAGGGAAGATCTGTGTATGTGGAATGAAAGAATGTCGAGAGGGCATGGGAAAAAACTAAAAATGGCCACTTATAGGAGAGATGTGAAAAAAATATAGCTTCCCTCATAGAAGGGTGGAAGCATGGAATAGTTTAGACGTGGAAGTGGTCAACGCAAGGAATATTCATGATTTTAAGAAAAAGCTGGACATTAATAGATATGGAGACGGGACAACACGAGCATAGCTCTTTTCCCGTATGTTACAATTAGGTAAATACAATTAGGTAAATATACATACAGTAAAACCTCGCATGACGAACATCTCTAAGGACGAACAATTCGGGAGACGACCCAAAGATTTGTCAGGGGGACGAACGATATTTTGGGGGACGAACGCGGTTAAACGGCTCGCCGGCTCGCCGGCAGTTGAGCCGTTTCTGCGATTGCCAACCCGGCTATCACACAACAACAAAACAAAACATAAACACAAAAGAAAATAGAAATAGGAACATACGAAAAATATTGCATAACATAATCTCCGTGCCACCACAATTTTCTCCTATTTTTCCTGGGCATGGTGATGTTACCGGCGCGCTCTACTGTAGCTTCCTCGGCTTTATCCTCGCTGCTCTGGTGGCTCTCAGCGTTGCTGTCATCATCATCCTGGCCATGTCTAGGTACTGCAGATTGTGGCACATGCATCGCAGCTGTTTCCTTGCTCGCCTGGCAAGGAACACCGCCCTACTGCCCGCTCCTCTCACACTGAGCATCACCTCCGAAGATCAAAGGAAATTCTTGGCCACGTACCTTTAACTTCCCTTCTTGGAAGTCCAAACTTGCTCCCACATGCGTGAGGAAGTCAATCCCCAGCAGGCAAGGGTCTTCCAAAGGCAGAGACGAAGACTGGCAATCTTTCCATGTTTCCCACGCCAATGTTCACTATAACGGGGCCCCACTTAGCGGCACTGACTTGTGACGCTACACAGCTGTTGTGTAGCTCTAGCACGCTGCGCACATCCAAAGTCCTCTCTCATGACTGTCTTCTCGGAATCTTGTGTGTCTTCCTCCCCATCCTCCTCTCCTCCATTCCATCATGCCATCAACGTCCAGTCTCTCAAGTAAATAACTTTTTTTCTATCTATATTATAATTTTGATAGCATTTAGGTAAGTAAAACAATTTAGGCTTTTTATAATTATTTCGTTCATGTCATGCATACATTAAAGGTCTATTTTGAATGGGTTTTATGGACAAAAAGTATGATTTTTTTGGGGGTCTGGAACGGATTAATGGTATTTCAATACATTCTTATGGGAAAAAATTGATTCAGGGGACGAACAAATCGGGTGACGAACAGGATTTAGGAACGAATTATGGTCGTGAGCTGAGGTTTTATTGTATATATACACTAAGTCCTCGTTATACGGTACATACGCGTTCCTGAAAACCTTACAGCATATCGAATTTACCGTATACCGAACCCATTATAACATGTAATAATAGGGAATGCGTTCCAGCACGTCAAGTCACCCCTACATAAATTAAAATAATCATTAAAAAGAATAAATAAATAAAAAGTAAAGTACTGCGCAAATGAATTAAACATTATATGTTTTTATATACCTTTCAATCGCTATGTATTCTATCAGATGATGTCCGTCATGAGGCTAAGGGACAGTATGGATTTCAGCCCTTACTCATCTTCTGCTGAGTGGGCAGACAAGGATAAGACGTCGTCGTCTGCACTGTTAGAAGCAGATGTAGAAGGGTCAGCTGTAGCAGGGTCGTCACATTTCAATGGTTTGAAGAAGAAAGAGGATATTGAGGAAGGGCCAGCTGTAACAGGGTCGTTAGGTGTGATTAGGGATGACATGTCTGACTGGCATGAAGAACGAGTAGATGGAGGACTGTTTAGTTTTTCTTGTTTTTTTCATCATAGATTTCTTGATAAATCTTGACACTTTTCTCTACGTCATGAACCACTTTGCTACTCCTGGCAGGATTTGGGTCACGTTTCTTCAGGGTTTCCAAAGTTTTTTTTCGGTACCACCGAGACATAGTCTAGAGTTTTTATGTACAGGCCACACTCAGGTTCTTCTTCCTCGTCTCCCTCTTTTCTGCCTCCTGTGATGTCTTGTCTAGCTCTATAAGTTCATCATTTGAGAGAGATTCAGCATGGCTTTCCAAAAGATCTTGAACATCATCATCATCAACTTCATCGAAGCCAGCCAGCTCTATGGCACAGATTTACTATGTCATTTCTGATCGCACCGATGTCATCTTCAACGAAGCCTGAGAAGTCATGTGCGCATTCTGGCCATAATTTATTCCACGCCAAGTTCATGGTAGACGTCTTTACTTCGTCCCAAGATGACTTGATATTATCTACGGCGTGCTTGATGTTATACAACTTCCACCATTCACTGATAGTGGGCTTGCCTGGCCCATCAGTGCCCTTTATCATTTGTTGCATGGTTCGCCGCTGGTAGTAGGCTTTTAGTGTTTGCCATGGTTATTATGAATATATTTGTGCTTACAATAGACCCTTTAATATTCCATTTATTCATCTAATTAGTAATGCACGTAAGTGATATGTAATGCAGTTATAAAAAAAAAAAAGGAGGGGAAGAGATAATAGGCTCCAAGGGTGGTCAAGTTAAAGTCAGTACTGTGAGTGGCACGCCAAGTTCATGGTAGACGTCTTCACTTCATCCCAAGATGACTTGATGTTATCTAAGGCGTGCTTGATGTTATACAACTTCCACCATTCTCAGTGGGCTTGCCAGGCCCATCTGTGCCCTTTATCAGTTGCTGCATGGCTTGCCATGATTATTATGAATATATTTGTGCTTACAATAGACCCTTTAATATTCTGTTTATTCATCTAATTAGTAATGCATGTAAGTAATATGTAATGCTGTTAAAAAAAAGGGGTGTGTGAGGGGAAGAGATAATAGGCTCCAAGGGTGGTCAAGTTAATGTCAGTACTGTGAGTGGCGTGGAGATGTGGCGTGGATGACGTCGTCACCCCTGCTCCCCCACGCTGGGCCCTCTCGGATGACATGAGCAGATACTGTATCTGTGAATTTTTCTTACTGTATATCGAATTGAAGGTAGTAATTTCCAAATACCGTAACTGAATTTACCGGATAAAGAACTACCGTATTACGAGGACTTACTGTATATATATATATATATATATATATATATATATATATATATATATATATATATATATATATATATATGTGTGTGTGTGTGTGTGTGTGTGTGTGTGTGATATATGATATATTGGTTCTGGCCTAGCAGTGAAAAGTGGTTCACTTGTTTGTTTACATTTGTGTGACTGCGATGTTCAAAGGCAGAACTTCCAAGGAACAACTGGCCAAGATGAGCTGCTCTGTTGTTTGTGAATGGACAAAGCTGTTTGAAGAGTTTCTCAGAGAGAGCAATAAAGGCCCAAAATAACAGCGACTTGCTGGGGGTGAAGGGGCTGCCATGTTTGTTTACAGTTGACAAACGTGACAAAGGCAGTAGCGAGCTTGTGTGTGATGATGACCGGCGACGAAAGTTGGCAGAAAGTTGACGGAAAAGTGGTAGTGTGACGCCGCCTTTACTGTTGTGTGTACATCCCAACCACCCCTTGTACTGTTTATGTACCATTTTTTGTTCCAGATTTTACATTTAATGAGCTTTCAGTCATTGTTTTCTTAACCATTTGGGTTATGCACATGTCTTTTCTCAATTTATATGGGGTTGGGAGAAGAAATTCTGCATATCCGGATATTTCACATATCCGGTAGGGCTTTGGCTGCTATAATCCGTATACGCGGACGATTACTGTATATATATATATATATATATATATATATATATATATATATATATATATATATATATATATATATATATATATACAGTAAGGTCCCGAGTTACGTCAGAGTTACGTTCCTGAAACATGACTTAAGTCGATTTTGTACGTAACTTGAGTTTGTGTACTTTCAAAGCATATTATCGAGTTTTCAACCAATAATTTGTTATGGTTATTCAGGTAAGTAAAAGGTTATATTGTTATATTGGTATATTATTTACAACTATGTAGGAATATATTGATTAGGGCCGCGAACACGAAGGACTGCAAGTTGCCGAGAGGGGCGGCCTGAGGCCGCCAGGAGGGTGGGCAGGTCGAATGTTGTGACGCCCAGGGCGGACAGCTGGGAACTTTGTGGAGTGCGGTAGGAGTAGAAGCGTTAAATAAGTAAAAGGTTATATTGTTATATTATTCACAAGTATATAGGAATATGAAACACAAGCTTGTTTTTGTTGTTGATTAGGGCCGCGAACGCGAAGGACTGCGTGTTGCCAGAGGGGTGGACGCCTGAGGCCGCCAGGAGGGTGGGCAGGTTGAATGTTGTGACGCCCAGGGTGGACAGCTGGGAGCGTAGTGCAGTGCGGTGGGAGTAGAAACGTGGGCAGCGGGGCAGGAAATGCAATAGGAAAGGGCAATAGGGATCAGCAGACAAGTGCAGACGGTGCAAGTGAGCTGCGAGTGTCGTGTGGCCCAGGCGAAGGCTCCGGAGTTGTTATTGTTGTGATAGGTGCGTGAGCCCTCAAGGTCGTCAACCTCCCCGTTGTCATGGTAATGGGTTTCCCATTTTCTTCTTCACTCCCTTACACACAGCTGCTGCCTCCCTTCTCATGTCTTTTAATTATGTCCACTTTTTCTTGTAGCGTAATGGTTTTCCTTTTCTTAGCATCACTGCTATCACTCAGGAGTTTTTTTTTTTTTTTTTTTTGTGCCATTGAGCAAGATAGTCAGCAAACGCAGATGTAGGAACACTTGCCAGGGGCGACGGTGTGGTGGAACTGAGGTACGTAGAGTGTTATTGTATTCAAGCATGAGGTGGGCGGTGTGGTGGATAACCACTAGTGACGCCTGGCGGCCAACAATAACAATAAACCTCGCACTTTACGATTCATAAATTTTCAATTTTTTAAATCTTAAATTGTCTTATAGTGGACTGACGTAAGTGCGAATTTGACGTAACTCGAGACCGATATAACCCGGGACCTTACTGTATATATATATATATATATATATATATATATATATATATATATATATATATATATATATATATATATATACAATGGAGACTCAATATAGTAAGCCCCCACACTTGGCAAATTAATTAGTCTGGCGAAACTACCACCAAATGCGAATTTTGGCAAGCACGAGTTCTTTATACCATATAAACTATCTAAAAAAGGCCTGTCAGTCAGTCTTTGGTCATTGCCAAAGTCCCTCTTCTGATATTTAGAATACCATCTTTTGAGCTGAAATAATTTTTTTTTTGCCTTCACATATTAGAACACATGTACAAACCAGACCAATAAACAATAAGTAAATCTAATAAGACATGATATAAAGGCCAAAATTCGTTCCCACGCTAGCAGAACAGAGGGTAGCACAAACAATATGCCTAAAGGGGACTCTCACACTGTGTTCTGATAGGTTTAGAGAGAGATCTGACGTCACCGGGGAGCTGTATAGTTCGCTGTGTGGCCGCCAAGTTTGAATGCAAATCGCCAAGCATGCATTTGGTGGTCCGTTGCCACCCTATCACCAAAAGTTTATTTCGCCAAGCTGAGATTAACCAAGTGTGGGAGCTTACTGCACTCTTTTTTTTTTTTCTATGCACGAAAGGAAACTGGCCAAGGGACAAATGTCTTGAAACCTCTCTCTTAATCTCTTAAAAGAAGTCAAGTTGTAGGAAAATGGAAATACAGAAGCAGAGAAGGAGTTCCAGAATTTTCTAGTGAAAGGCATGAATGATTGAGAGTACTGGTTAATTCTTGTATTAGAGAGCTGGACAGAATAAGGATGAGAAAAAGAAAAAAGCCTTGTGCAGCGAGGCTGCAGGAGGACGGTAGACAAGTAGTTAGCAAGACTAGTGGAGCAGTTAGCTTGAAAATAGCAATAAAAGATCGCAAGAGCTGCAACATTCTGACATTGATAAAGAGATGACAGTGATAAAGAGATTGAAAACATTCAGTCAGAATAGATGAGTTGATGAGATGAAAAGCTTTAGATTCCACTCTATCCAACATAACTGTGTGGATGGAGCCCCCAAGACATGCAAAGAGTACTCCATATAAGGACGGATAAGGCCCTTGTACAGAGTTAGCAGTTGGAGGGACGAGAAAAACTGGCAGAAACACCTTAGAATGCCTAACTTCATAGAAACTTTTTTTTTTAGCAAAAGATGAGATGTGAAATTTCTAGTTTAGATTATGAGGAAAGGACACACCAAGGATATTAAGTGTGGAAGGTGGGGGCAGCTAAGTATCATTGAAAAAGAGAGGATAGAATGTCGAATTGATAGGTGGAAGAATTGAGTTTTTGACACATTGAACACTACCAAATTTTATCTGCCCCAATTAGAAATCTTAAAAAGATCAGAAGTCAGGTGTTCTGTAGCATCTTTATGTGATCTGTTGGCTTTCTGAAGGGTTGTCTGTCTTTGAAAAGATGTGGAAAAGTGTAGGGTGGTACCATCAGTGTAGGAATGGATAGGGCAAGAAGTTTCATTAAAAAAATCATTAATGAATAATTGAAAGAGAATGGGTTATGGGACAGAACTGTGACGACCACTGTTAATATATTTAGGAGAACAGTGGCTATCTGCCATGTCTGCAATAGAAGAGTCGGAAAAGAAACTTGAGATAAAGTTGCAGAGAGAAGGATAGAAACCTGAGGAGGGCAGTTTTGAAATCAAAGATTTGTGCCAGACTATATGAAAAGCTTTTGATATGTCTAACAAGACAGCAAAAGTTTCATTGAAATCTATAAAAAGATGACCAAGACTTTGTAAGGAAAGCCAGAAGATGACCAGTAGAGCAGCCTTGACAGAAGCCATACTTGCAATCAGGCAGATGATTGTGAACTAACAGACATTTGAGAATCTTCCTATTGAAGATCAATTAAAAACTTTATAGACAAGCAAGAAATTAAGATTATAGGGCGCTAGTTTTAGATATTAAAATGGTCACCCTTTTTAGGAATAGACTGAATGTAGGCAAACTTCCAGCATGAAGAAAAGGTGGAAGTTGATAGACATAATTGAAAGAGTTTGGCCAGGCAAGGAGCAATCATGGAAGCACAGGTTGTGAGAACAATAGGAGAGACCCATCTCTTCCATAACCTTTCTGAGGATTTAGACCCGTTAGGGCATGGAAAACATCATCACGAAAAACTTTAATTAAATACATGAAATAATCATAGGGAGGAGGAGAGGGAGGTACAAGCCCAGAATCATCCAAGGTGTAGTTGTTAGCAAAGGTTTGAGAGAAAAGTTCAATCTTAGAAGCAGATGAGATGCCAGTTGTGCCATCAGGATAAAATAAAGGAGGGAAAGATGAAGAAGTAAAGTTATCAGAGATGTTTTTGGCCAGATAATAAAAATCTTGAGGGGAGTTGGAGTTTCAGAGATTTTTACATTTTTATTTTTATTTTTTTTATGAAGGAGTGTTTGGCAAGTTGAAGAACAGACTTGGCATGATTCCAGACAAATATAAAGTGCATGAGATTCAGATGATGGAAGTGTCTTTTGTGGGCATGAGAACAGGCTGTGTTAAACTAAGGTTAGAAGGTTTAGGTTGACAAAAAAGAATGAGGAATGTATGCCTCCATGCCAGATACTACTACCTCTGTTATGCGTTCAGCACACAGAGATAGGTCTCTGACACGGAAACAGTAACCATTCCAGGGAAAATCAGCATAATACCTCCTAAGGTCCCCCCAACCGGCAGAGGCAAAATGCCAGAGGCACCTCCACTTTGGGGAATCTTGAGGAGGGATTGGAGAAATAGGACAAGATATGAGGTTGTGATCAGAGGAGCTCAATGGAGAAAATAGGGTAATAGCATAAGCAGAAGGATTAGAGGTAATGAAAGATCAAGAATGTTGGGTGTATCTCAAAGTTGGTCAGGAATAAGAGTATGGTGTTGCACCAGTTGCTCTAGGTCATGGAGGATAGCAAAGTTGTAGGCTACTTCACCAGAATGGTCAATGATGGGAGAAGAAAACCAAAGCTGGTGGTGAAAATTGAAATCTCCAAGGATGGAAATTTCCATAAAAGGATAGAGGGACATTATGTGCTTCAATTTGGAAGTTGAATAGCCAAAGAATTTAATATAGACAGAGGAGTTAGAGGAGAGATGAACAGCACAAATAAATTTAGTTAAAGAGTGACTATTGAGTCAAAGCTGGATGGTGGAAAACTCAGAAAATTGAAGAGTATGGACACAAGAGCAAGTTAAGTTGTTGTGCATATAGATGCAACATCCAGCTTTGGAACAAAAAGACAGCTGTGTTTCCATAAGGAAAAGGAGATTAGGTTTAGCTGAGGAGAGGTGGTGTTCAATAGATTGAAAATTAGATCTAAGACTGTGAATGTTGCAGAAGTAAATGAAAAAGTTGAGGGAGGTGTCAAGAGTAATTCAACCTATGGACATTTTTATTCCCTCCCCAGAATGGGACTCCGAGGCTAGATTAGGAGTTGCCATCTTTTTATTTTGAGTGAAGAAAGTGTGTGTAGTAAATGCATGTAATTTTGTGAGAAGGAGGAAGGTTTTCTTTAGAGGGCAGGCTGTGTCTGCCCCATTGAGATCTAAGACATAAAGGAAAGCGTTAAACTAGATCACAACTAGCTTTAATGGAAAGTTCATAGTACCCCTTGAACTGATCCAGACCAGAATGGGTCTGGAGCAGAACTAGTGTTATTAGACCTCTCTGAGAGTAAATTTATAAGTATGCAAAACTTACTGTATGTCAGTTGAAGTATGCTGGTAATTTTACGAATATCACCTCTGCTGCTTTGGGGAGCATTCACATGAGATACTGCCACACCACGCCGAACGCCAGACTTTAAACCCTGCGACCACCCACATGACATAAAACATAAGAAATAACCACAAATGTGTAACACAATACAAAAATGGAAAAAGAGGGGGGAGAGGAGGGCATGTGAATGCTCCCCAAAGCAGCAGAGGTGATATTCGTAAAATTACCAGCATACTTCAACTGACCTACAGTAAGTTTCGCATACTTATAAATTTTACATCACAAAATCACCTCTGCTGTGGGGAGCACTCACATGAGGTTTTAAAGCCATGTGGGTGTTGCACCTGAAGTTTGGTCATGATTTCAATCTTGGAAAATCAAACCATTTCCTGATTGCCTGTAGCCAAAAGTTTAATGTGCATAAACAACCCAGAAATGACATAGGAATTGACAAACCAAATAGCCTCTGCAAAATATCCATGTGCCATCATAACCTTCCAAGGGTTGAGGTATCACCCCCAACAAAGAGATCAAGTCATGACAAAAAAAGAAAATATAAATACATCTTGAATACATAAGTACACACCTAAGTCCAAAAAACAAATCCACAGAAAACCTTACTGGTCAAAGTGCAAAATAGCATCCTGAAAAGGGTCTGAACCTGGAACAATTTGTTTATCATAGAATCTAGCAAAAGTGGCCTCCTGAGTCCAACCAGCCCTCTCCATGATCACGTTGACAGGTACTGCCAAAGCCTTTGCTTTTGAAGCTGCTGCTGGTCAGACACTGCCTGCAGTGAAAATATTGGTATCAATACCAGCCATGCCCAACATCATCTTAATCCACCTAGTGATGGTGTCCTTAGAGACAGGTTTATGTGGTTTCACAAAACTTAGGATTTACTTATTGTCACCCTGTGAGAGATTGTGTCTGAATTTCGCTGTTCTATGAATGTAAACAGCATGGTCTCACACACACAAAGGCTAGAATCCTTCACGTAAGGTGTGAAAGTAATACGTTGAATGTTGAAATTAGGCTTACATTGCTTAATGTTATCCCCCAACTGGACCGTAATGGAAGATTCTGCCGTGTCAATGCCACAGAACATAAGTAAGTGAAGGGTCTGAATCCTAGCAGGCTGAGTCAGTGTCATCAGCATAACTAGCTTAACCCGTAAGAGGTCAACCACATACATGTACGTGGAGTCTTTGCTTACTATCTGTGGTCAATCACGTACAAGTATGTTCGCCCCTTTCTCGGTTTCCATGCATTTGAAATTCCCTCCAGCTTCAATATTTATGTTCTTTGAAGTGTCTAGCATATATCAGCACAGTTTCCCGCCATTCTGACATGGGTTAGTCATCCCCCTCCCCCACCCCTCCCTGCCGCCTTGCCTTGGCGTGACCAAAGAAAACGGAGCGACATTTGGTATTACTGTCATGAATGTGATGTAGCTCTATGCATTGAGCCTTGTTTTGAAGAATATCACACCCTGCTGCAATACTAAAAAGCTTAGATACTGAAAGAAAAAAATAATACAATATTTTGTGGTAAACTGAGCAAATTATTTTTTACATTATATATACAGTATTTACAAATAGTTTTTGTATTTTCATTTTATAAAACATGGGTTAATTTATGAATATGTAACCATTATACACATGTCTCGTAGGAGAAAAATGTCGATAAAACGATTAAAAAAAGCCTCATTCAGAAGTTGTACGTCTGGCAGCATCATTGAGCGAGGTAAATTTAAAGCTCCAGCTGGACATTTAAAAATAGCAATTTTGAACTTTAACTCTTATTTTTACTTTTCTATGCCCATGTTGAGTTATATGGAATTAAAAAAGAAAGTGGAATTTTTGGTGACCTGGACGAGTATTCGGAGGTAAATCAATGCTGACCTCTTACGGGTTAAAGGTAAGTTCCTTTAGTGAAAGTGAGTGTAGGGAATACCAGGATCTTAATTTTTTAAGCACCGGTGAGACATCCCATGTCTTGTTATACTGTGGTGCTGGTGGCTGCAGATTGAAAATCACCTTAAAAAAAATCTAATGACAAGTGGATGGCGACCCACTGGAAATCCATCCATCAAAATGCCCAATGAGGACAAGGCCCCTCTCGCTGTGTTAATGGAATTGTAACCCAAACCCTTGGTAAAGTGAAGCATCAAGAAGTTGATAATGTCTGGCACAGTGGGATTAAGGGAATTGATATCCCCTGCACCACAAAACTGTGATCACCTCTTGAGATGTGTCCGGTACTGCTTCTCTGTGCCTGGCTTCCAAGATGACATAATGATCCTCGCACCCTCTGAATGAATGCCTCATGCTCGAAGGGATTCCCGGACAGAAGACAAGCCATCAACTGAGTGTGACCCATAAGAGGATGACTCTCTGCTGAGGAGGGGTGCGTCAGGATGTTGTTCGATTTTCTTATCAGCCAGGGGTGATCGATTAGCATGCCAAGAAGCATGCCCATACAAGGTTGTGATGTCCAAAAAGGAACCACGATCCACCCCTTTGCTTACTCTGCCTGAATTTTCTGGAGGCACATAGAAATTAATGAGAATGGATGAAACAGGTAAGGAAGTGGAAAACTCGACCAATTGAGTGAAAAGGCACCATAGTATTCTGCTTCTGGGTCGGGTTTCCAGGAGCAAAATGGGATGATCTGTCAGTTAAGGCGTGATGCAAAAAGATCAATAGAGGGGGGAGCCAAAGACATTGCAAAGCAATCTAAAAATAGAGACGTCATATTTCCAATCATGCCAGCAGTTAAGTTTGCAGGACGCTGCATCAGCCGCCAGGTTGTCTTTTCCTGGGATGTGGTGTTACGTTCACCAGTTAAATGGGTAAGATTGGCATCGGGGAGCCGGTGAACAATAACAATAAAATAAAAAAAAAAAAAAACACTGCAGGTTCAACTGGTGAGGAAATGCAAAGGGGGGCACTTAAGAAGCTATTTAGTAACCCAATGACAATGAAACTGACATACACATAGATATAACATGAAACACATGAAACTGATATATATATATATATATATATATATATATATATATATATATATATATATATATATATATATAAAACAGAAATAAATACAACAATAAAGAACCCAACTTAATACCTAACAATAATACTAATCCTATATGGAGGCAATGTGGAAAAACGGACGAGGGAAGTGATACTTATGAAGTGTCGCAGTGGTGAAGTGTTGGGTGAGGTGGATGTCACGGTAGTCCAAGAGGCGTTGTGTTCACTGGTTGAGGCCTTGACCTCGACTGACTTCCAGAAGTCAGGGAGCTTGCTTAATACTTCTGCTTGAGTCGAATGGGGCCGCGTGAATCCAACTTCGGGACAGTAGCGGGGCTTCATGAGACGATGACGTGGAGGGTTCATGAGACGGTGACGTGGAAAGTTCATGAGACGGTGACGTGGAAGGGGAGGTTGCGGAGGAGGTGATGGTAGTGGAGTATGTTACGGGCGGGCCGTAACATTTCCTCCCCCCTAAGACCTCCGTAATGGGCTCATGAAGGAGGTGAGACGGGAGATCTTGATAAGGCATCAGCAATGATGTTGTCCACCCCCTTGATATGGTGGACTTCCAAGTTGAAGGGTTGAGTTAACAAGGCCCACCTAAGAATGCGTTGGTTTTGGTTCTTCATGGCGTGAAGGAAGGCCAGAGGGTTGTGATCGGTGAAGAACTTCGTAGTTTGAGGACCAGGATGAAGGTAGCACTCAAAACGTTGGAGCGCCAGGACGAGTGCCAGAGCCTCCTTCTCGATGGTGGAGTAGTTGAGTTGGTGTTTCTTCAGCTTGGCAGAGTGATAGGCGATGGGATGGAGGATGCCGCTTGTGGGATCCGCTTGTAGAGGACAGCACCCACTCCAACTCCACTCACGTCCACTTGTAGATGGAAGGGCGGGAGTGATCTGGCGTCCAGACCACTGGCTCCGAGGAGAGGAACGCCTTGAGATGTTGGAAGGCTTGGTCACAGGTCGGGGTCCAGTGGAAGGGGACGGAAGTGCTGATAAGGTCCGTCAGGGGGGCGGCCAGGGTGGAGAAGTTCCTACAGAATCGTCTGTAGAAACCAGCCATCCCCAAGAACCTCATGAGAGCTTTCCTGGTGGTAGGGACAGGGAAGCCAAGGATGGCCTCACGTTGGCTCTCTTGGGGCAAACCTTGCCGTTCCCACCACATGTCCCAGGTAGACCACCGTAGACTTCCCGAAGGTGGACTTGGCCAGGTTGATTGTAAGACCGGCTTCCTGCAACCGACCCATCAGCCTCCGAAGACGGGTCAGATGTGTCACCCAGTCGTCCGAAGTCACCACCAGGTCGTCCAGATAGGCAGATGTTCCCTCCAAGTCCTGGGTGATGTAATTTATAGCCCTCTGGAAGGTGGCGGGAGCATTAGACAAGCCGAAGGGCATCACTGTGTATTGGTATAGCCCGAAGGGGGTGATGAAGGCGGATATTATTCGGGCCTCGTCCGAGAGGGAATCTGGTAGTAACCTTTAAGTAAATCTATAGTGGTTACAAATTTGGCTACTCCTATGCTATCTATAAGGTCCTCTATCAAGGGCAATGGGTAGGAGTCTGGCACCGTCACTTTATTTAATTTCCTGTAGTCGGTGCAAAATCGACTACTACCATCTGGCTTAGATGTTAACAGGCAGGAGAAGCCCAGGAGATATACTAGGTTCTGCAAGGTGATGACAGAGCAGATAGTCTACCTCTTTTTCATCAAGTCTCTTTTAATGGGTGAAATGCGATAGGCTGGTTGTCTTATAGGCTTGATGTCATTAGATATTAATGTTATATCATGTTGGATAGTAGTACAAAGTCCTGGAAGGTCACCTGTGATTTCTGAAAAGTCTAGCAATAACTTTTTAAGATCAGACTGTTGTGAAGGTGTTAAGGAAAGAAAACCTCATCAAGGTTGGACATGATTTGGCTGTTTGAAGGGCGTCCTTTAGGTGATGAGAAGAGGAATTCGATGTCGGACTCTTCCTCGGGGGGCACAGGACCAGACTCCTTCCCTACCAGACATACAGGTACAGTGCGAGACAAGTCGTCCTCTGGTTCTCTGGAGTGGTAAGGTTTCATTAGATTAATATGAACTAGTTGGGAATCCTTACGACGGTCAGGAGTGTGGACCACATAGTTTAATGGACTTAGTTTTGAGCCACAACATAAGGTCCCATGAACTTACTGTGAAGAGCATTGCCTGGAGTGGGGAGAAAAAGTAAAACCTTGTCTCCTGGTTTGAAACTTCTCATGACAGATTTGGGAAGAGAATTTTGTTGCATTTTAGTTTGAGATTTGAGGAAGTTTGATTTAGCAAAAGATCTGACTTCACTGATTTTATTCTTAAGGTTACTGATGTAGTCAGACACACTGGGGCTTGAAGGAGTATTTTGAGTAAACCATTGATCCTTTAATATTTTGAGAGGCCCCCTGATCTGTCTACCATAGAGTAATTAAAAAAGGGAGTAACCTAAAGAATCTTGAGGAGATTCTCTTAAAGCGAAGAGAAGGAAAGATATACTTTCATCCCAGTCTCCTTGATGCTCCAAGCAATACTTCTTCATCATAGATTTTAATGTATGGTGAAACTGCTCCAGACAGCCTCGGGATTGGAGGTGGTAAGTCGATGTTTAGCTCATTCACTATCTGTTGGAAAAAATTGCTAGTGAAGTTGCTACCCTTGTCAGACTGAATTTGTTTTGGAATTCCTACCGAGGTGAAAAAATGTATTAGATGTTTTACAATGGTCTTTGATGTGATGTTCTTAAGAGGGAATGCTTCAGGGTACCTGGTAGTGGGATCCATGAGGGTTAACAAATACTGATTCCCTCGTTTGGTTTTGGGTAAGGGCCCTACGCAGTCCAGAACGATCTTTTCGAAGGGCTCCGTCTGAACTGGAATAGGCGTCAGAGGAGCTGGCACAAGGCATTCGTTAGGTTTACCCACAATTTGACATATGTGACAATAGTGTGACACATCCTTTTTCATTCGTGGCCAAAAAAAATGTTGAAGAGCCTTCTTATAGGTTTTTTGGATACCTAGATGACCTGACAATCCATCATGAGCTAGTTCTATAATGGCTGGTCTTACAGACAAGGGGATGACAACTTGATGTGTTTCTGACCAGGTGTCTAGTTGTTTCAGTTCAGGAGGGTTGTAGGCATGCATCAGGACTCCTTCCTGATAATAAAAACAAGGCAATTTAGACATATCCTTTGTCTCACTGGCAACATGTCTGATCTTAGCCAAAGTGAGATCCTGTTCCTGAGCATTAATCAAATTCTCCTTTGAAATGATGTTATTGTACAAGTTGTCAGTAGAGGCAATCATTGGTGGAGGAGGTGGTGAAAGGGCAGGGGACTTGGACTGAGACCTGGTGACTGCACACACTGGGAAGAAGTGAGGGGATGTTTCGTCCAGGGTCTTAGTGGGACTTTCTGTTAAGGGAGAATCAAGAACAATTAAGTTTGGAACAGCCAAGTTACCCGCAAGATCATTACCCAGTACAAGATGTACCCCGGTACTGGCAGTTCACCAGGTTTAATGGCTACCACAACCTCTCCTGAAATGAAAGGGCACTGTAAGCTAATTTTAGCCAAGGGATAGGAGAGCTGTGATTCGAGACCTGTAAGGATCACCTTCTCCCAGTGAAAGCCTGTTTGATGTTAGGGATGACATCTTCCCTTAAGATGGATTGGGCAGCACCTGTATCACGCAGAACCTTGACATTTATTGCCTTGTCTTTACCATCAGTCAGGGACACTTTACCTTGATACATGTACGAGTCATAAAGTTCTAGAGGAGAGTTGACATGGTTAGCTAGGGCCACTGGTTTCTTGTTCTCAAAGGTGTTAGGTTTAGGGGCCACAAAAGAAGGTTGACATTGAGAGGCCTTGCAATTTGGGTGTCTACATTTTTGGATCGTGTGACCTGGTTTCTTACAGTATGTACACCAGGAGGAATTATATGCATTTGGCAAGAATCCGGTCGGCTTACCACCCACACCCTTAAAACTTTCTCCAAAGGAGGATCTAACATTAGATGGTGAACCACGACCTCTACTACCCAGGGATCCCATCAACAAAGCAAAGGCATCAGCCACTTTAGTGGCAGACATAAGATCATTCTCTCCCCATTCTTCCACATGCCTCAGAATATTAAAGGGTAACTTGTTTTTCTATTCTTCCAGGACCATTAGATTGAGCAACTCCGAAAAGGTGGTAATGTTAAGGGCGGCTAACCATTTCTTAAATTGTTTTAGTTTCTCACTAGCAAATTCAACATAGGTGTGAGAGTCTGGTTTCACATGGTTTCACATACTTTCGGAACTGTTGTCGGTTTTCCGTCAGAAGTGATAGAGTAGGCGTCTAGAATGTTACCTTTGATCTCTTCATACTCTACCTTATCACTAAGGCCGTTGTATACCCTATAAGCTTTTCCTACTAGCTTAGGGACAAGGAGAGACACCCACTGATCCTTGGGCCATTTATTCCTATTAGCAATGCTCTCAAAGGCGCGAAATGACCCATCAACATCAGATTCATCAAAAGGGGGAACTAACGGAGCAGCTGTAGCAGGATTAAAGCTTGCTAACTTTTTCTTTATATCTATTTCTTCCCTCTAAACTTAGCGTCATTTCGTAGGGTTAACTCCTGAATTTCTAACTCTTTCTCCTGCCTTTTAAGTTGTAACTGAAATTTTCTCTCTTCCTTTCTGCTTGTAGTTGCATTTGTCTTTCCTGTAATTCTCTCTCTTTTCTGCCTGTAGTTGCATTTGTTTTCCTGTAGTTGCATTCTCTTTTTCTGCCTCTACTTGCATTTCTTTCTTCTTTTCTGCCTGTAGTTGCATTTCTTTCGCTTCTTTTCTGCCTGTAGTTGCATTTGTTTTCATGCATCCGGTATTCTAGTCTAAGCTTCTCAATTTCCCACTGACTTATCCTACTCTTATCCTGTTCTTCCTGGGGACTGTGTATTATAGTCCTCGTAGAGGCTGCTGACATGGGAGTTAACTCTTCTATGGCATTTCCTAGCAACTGACCTTCTTGCACTAGATGTTCAACAACTACATTCTTAATGACCTCTTTAGTCATCTGAGACGTGATGGGAACATCAAAATGTTTAGCGATGGCTTTCCATTGGTCCTTTTTATATTAGCACCTTTAAGTTGTTCCAGAGAAGGGTCAGCACAAAAATCTTCAACGTTAAACTGAGCGGAAGCCATATTAAATAGATGTTAAACAAACAACAAAAAAAATGATAAGCGAATTACTTAAGTGAGGAACTTGGCAGAGTGATAATAAAGGCAACCTTGGAAATTACCTAGATTATACTTAAGTAAACACTTATGAGTACAATCACTAATGAGGGGTAAACTAGAGAATTACGGCATTAAGAGGATCCGGATTACTCTAGTTACGAGACTTGAGAGTGAGGAGCGAATTGTACTGAGACTTGTTATTGATAAGGAGGCGGATTAGTCTGAGGGACTAGTTAAGATGGCCAATTTTAACTTGCGAGAAAAATGATCCGCAAAGTGAGGGGATTGAGGGTTCGCATGAACATATGACGATCCCAACACTTGGATAACACTTATTACACACCTGCCTATGATAAAAAAATAGAGATAAGTGCTATCGGTGAACACGCCTTTCTACCTGGTTTCCTGCTCTGCCACTGCTATGCGATCCCAATGAAAGTCACGAAGCACTTTTAACCCAAAGGGATCGCACAAAGGTAAATTTAAACCACACACAGAGTAAGTCACAGAAAAAAAAAACATCAAATTCACAACAGCACAGAAACACATAAGAAAATAATGTAATCACAGAAAAAAAATCACTGGAAAAATGGAACACTGAACAAGGGTTATAATAGTCCTGTCACGGTCGCCAATTGTTACGTTCACCGGTTGAATGGGTAAGATTGGCATCGGGGAGCCGGTGAACAATAACAATAAAAAAAAGACACTGCAGGTTCAACTGGTGAGGAAATGCAAAGGGGCACTTAAAAGCTATTTAATAACCCAATAATGAAACTGACATACACATATATATAACATGAAACATGAAACACACATACACACACACACATATATATATATATATATATATATATATATATATATATATATATATATATATATATATATATATATATATATATATAACACAGAAATAAATACAACAATAAATTACCCAACTTAATACCTAACAATAATACTAATCCTATATGGAGACAATGTGGAAAAACCGGGACGTGGGGAAGTGATACTTATGAGTGTCGCAGTGGTGAAGTGCTGGGTGAGGTGGATCCCACGGTAGTCCAAGAGGCATTGTGTTCACTGGTTTAGGCATTGACCTCGACTGACTTCCAGAAGTCAGGGAGCTTGCTTAACACTTCTGCTTGAGTCGAATGGGGTCGCGTGAATCCAACTTCGGGACAGTAGCGGGGCTTCATGAGACGGTGACGTGGAGGGTTCATGAGACGGTGACGTGGAAGGGGAGGTGGAGAGGTGGCGAATGAGGTAGAAAGTGGAGGAGGTGATGGTAGTGGAGTATGTTATGGGCGAGCCGTAACAGTGGGAACACATAACTCATGCATTGTGAGCTGCACAACAGTCCCAAATGAGGATAGCAATGTCATTACATGATTTTGATTTGATGCCACCCATTTCATTAACATAAGTAACCACCGTGGTGGTATTGCAAAACACCTTAACATGCCTGTTGCTTAATTCCTGCATAAATACCTGCAGAGTGAACAATATTGCTTTAAGCTCTAATTGATTAATATGCAAGGAATGTTCCTCCAATGACCAACTACCCCTTGTAGACCGCAGGTGTAGGTTTCCACCCCATCCTACTGAGGAGGCATCTGTGAACACCTCAATGTCAGTACCAGATCTAAAGATGTCCCTTTCCTTGGTGGCTGCATTAGTGCACCACCAAAGAAGTTCGGTCTTCATATCTTCTGAAATAATCATCATCGTGTCAAAATTCCCATGGGCTTGCTGTAATGCTGCAATTTTGGACTTCTCAAGTACCCTGTAGTGCAGTTTACCGAATGGGACCGCTGAGGTGGCTGCAACCAAAAGGCCAATGACACGAGCCACCTGTCTAATCTGAGCTACATTGTTGCACATAAGTGCTTCACAAGCTTACATTAAAGTCAACACTCTGCGAACTGGGAGAGAAATTTTCATGGTCACAGTGTCAATAATATTGCCCAAATACTCAATGCGCTGAGTTGGGACCAAGACTGATTTATCCTCATTAATACAAAACCCCAGTTTCCTTAAAATATCAATAGTGTCCTGCACACATGACAGGCAACCTGCCCTTGAGCTACTGCAAATAAGGGAGTCATCGATGTACCTGGTAATAGTGTAACCCTTATTTCTCAGAGCCGAATAAATTGGCTTCATGAGCTTGGTGAAAATTCTGGGGCCTTCTGAAACCCCATTAGGGAGATAATTGAACTGGTAAATAGTATCCTGCCAAGGGAAACAGAGAAACCTATGCTGTTCTTCTGCGATCTTAATGGAGTAATAGGTATGCTGTAAATCCTCAGAAGCCAAAAAATCACCAGCATTAATAAATCTAACAGCTTGCTCAAAGTCCTCCATTTTGAATTGTTGGTATGGGATGTGTAAATTAAGTTTCTCTAAGTTCAGGACCATCCTATATTCCCCATTCTTCTTTCTCCTAAAAAAAAAACGGGGAAAATAACCTGTTCTGTCTGTCTAACTGTGACAGAAATTACCTTAAGCTCAAGTAATTTTAGAATTTCACCAGTAATGATATCCTGCTCCACCTTACTAAACCGTTACTCTAAATTAGACGAAAATAAATGTCTGATGAGCTCCACATTAATATTCAGATGGCAACGTTGTACATAATCTAAGATAATGGTAAGCTTGCACCACTCACCAATGAATCTGTGAAGTCTACCACCTTCAAAATAATCACTTGCCCGAGTTACTGCCGGGGCCTAGAGCTGCCCCGGCTCTTGTTGTTTTTTTAGTCCATGTGGTGGAACCCCTGGGAAGCCTGTTGAGCACCCCTGAAGGCAGATCTCCGAAAGCCATAAGGTTGAAATCTGGCAGAGAACCCCCGGGAGGAAACACTGTGCCCCAGGCCTCTCCTCCTGCTGCCAGGAAAATGCCACGAGAAGGGCGTCCTCTTGCCTGTAATGGTAGACTTCAGCTTGACTGACTTCTCTATCTGCTTTACACTCGTGGACACATCATTCCCAAAAAGAAAGCGAGTCATCGGTACCTTCTCTGTGCAGAGATGTATGAACTTATGATTAAGTTCTCGTTTCATGACGAACCGTCTAGCTAAGTTGTTACGGAAGTTAGCATTACCTAACAAAGCCAAGGCACCATCAATTAAACCCACCTCCTGGACCACAACAGGGTGATGTTCTTCCTGTGCCACCTTGTTCAGGGCCAGGAGCGACTTGGTAATAATAGTCGCGCCCTTAGAATGTCCTTACTCACCTCCTTCATACGAAAATCGGTCTTCCTGGCCTCATCCCTCAAAGCGTCTAAAATCTCAGGGTTGCACTCCACCGGGGCCAGGGCAGGACAATTGGAGGGCCTCAACACGCACACATCCTCACAAATAGATCTGTGGTCCTCCTCACGCAAACCATGATCGAAAAGAAAGTTCACCATGTCCGCCACCTTACCGTCAATCGCGTCCAAGTGCACCTCAGGGGGGGGGGTCAAACACCTTTGCACTGTGTTGCAAGGGCCCCTCAACAGGGGGCGGCAGTCCAACATCTTCCTCATCACAATTGGCTTCATCCACAAACCCAGAAAAACTGCCAGGGGAGTCCATCGTATTCGTCCCCCGAGAGGGGCCGGCACCCTCATTCGCTGCCCAAGGCTGGGGAGAGGGAGAGGCACTGGGGGCCACAGGAGCCCGTGACACCGAGGGGGAGATCCCCCTGTCGGCCTTGAGCATGTTGATCTCACTCCTCAACTCGGCGAGGGCATCCAAAACCAAGTTCCACTGTGGGGCAGAAACCTGTGTGGTTGTGGGCTGAGGGTTGGTGGCGGCGCTGTCTGCACCCTTGAGGCGAGAGCCATGACGGGACAAGTGCTGTGACACCCTCCCGCCTACGGAGACTGCATCACCATGGTCTGTGCCACTGTCCCTGCTGCGGCGGTCCTGGGATGAACCACTGGCCCTCTTGTGAGCCAGAGAAGGCGCAAGAGGCACGCTGGCCCGCTCAGTCCCAGAGTCAGAGGACGACATGGGGAAACAGCTGGACGATGGCTGCAATCCAAAACAAGCCGTAAGCTCGTTTGCATGTAACTAATGTACATGAAAACTATCATTGAAGGCACTATACCGCTTCCAACTCGGATCATGGATAGTAAGCACTGTACCTGCTGTGACAGGTGACGTGGCCACGGAAGCAAGAAAGGAAGCGAAGGGGAAAGAGGACAAATCCCAACTGCATGTCCGCCTGGCGTGGCGAAATGTAAGCAACTGACATTCGGCGTGGTGTGGCAGTATCTCATGTGAATGCTCCCCACATCAGAGGTGATTTTATGACGTAAAAGTGTAGATTAAACGAATACTTACCAAGTGTGAAGTTTGATCTTGATTTCACGAACATATAACTGCGTCACTGAGGTAGTAAATGAGATGCTTGTATCACAAGTTCCACGTCAGTCCTTTAGACCATAGGTTTGAGGAAGCAGCCAGTATACACGTGTGCAAAGAGGCTATAGTTCCAAAAAGATCGAACAAGAGTAAAGGGATGGGCAGGGAGGGCGTTTACTACCTCAGTGATGCAGTTAAATGTTCGTGAAATCAAGATCAAACTTCACACTTGGTAAGTATTCGTTTAATCTACAATTTCACTTCACGACATTTAACTGATGTCACCGATAGTAGACGAGAGCTTTAGAGTGGTTCCTCAAACCTACTATGGCAGTGAAAAGGATTAAGGAAAAATAGGGGTCCAAAAACAGCAGTAACAATCTTTTTCTCCCAAAACAAAACCAAAGTAACAAAACGAATCAGAATCAGAGAGCTATGAAAAAATTGCTCTCAAAAATTGTCCAAGGTGGCTGATAGGTCTCTTGTAGAACCTGGTAAAGGTGGATTCTGGGGACCACCCAACAGTGAAGATAATGGTGGCCAGGGGGAGTTTTAGGGCTGCCTTACTGGTTGAAGCTGACCTAGTAGAGTGAAGAGAGATGTTGAGGTCAATGCCAGCAGATCGCATGATATCTTTTGTCCAACAACGCAAAGTGTCATGAGGCTACCCTTATTGGAGGTTTCATGGTTAGAAAGAAGCCCTTGAAGGGCACAAGTGAGCTCTAGGTAACTCACAATGGAAGTGACTATACACAATCTCCTGTCAGTGGGATAAGAGAGAAAAAACAGTTCTGACATATGGTTACCTGGCCTTGATGTTTTTAGGGATCAGCTATTCTAAAAGAGACTCTAAGCTCTGAGATAGTCATGTTTTTAATGTCTAATAAATGCAAAGTTTGATGATGTTGACCGGAGAGTAGAAGCATTAAAATAGTTAATTTTCTCGATAACTGGATAAGTGATAATTCCTCATTGGGTCCAAGACCTGCAATGTAATCTAAGACCAAGTGAGGGTCCCAGGTGGTACAGTATTGGGGAAAAGATGGTTTCTCTTGGAAGACTGCCTTCATAAATCTGACAACCAAGGGATGCTGTCCCACAAGCTGATGATTGATACTGGCTACTACTGAAATAGCTGACCGTATTGTATTCATTGAGCTGTAGGTTCGGCCTGTTTCTTTCTTAGATTTAGATAAGAGATAGTCTAAGAGAATATTTAAAGGTGGCTGAAAAGGATTAATTTTCCTGCCGAGGCAAAAAGACAGCCAGTTTTTTATATGTGGCCCATATTGAGTCCTAGTGCTTGCCCTCCAGGAACTAAGCAAAAATCGGGCAACGTCTGACAATAAGCATTGACTAATGAAGGATTCCCTGATAATAGCATTGCTGCTAAGACCAACCCTTGGGCCTGAGGATATGTGAGGGTTGGATTTTGCGGTGGCACTAGAGGATGTTGAGGGAGGAGAACAGGGGCTGCCGCTAAGAGGTGGAGAGCTGCTGGAAACCAGACTTGTGTTGCCCACAAAGGTAGGATCGACATGACTGTTGCCTTGTCTTCCTGAATTTTCTTTAGAACTTGGGAGATTATACTGAAAGGGGGAAAAGCGTACAATTTCTTATTGGACCAGGTCAATGTGAAAGCATTAGTATGTATAGCACATGGGTCTGGCTGCCATGAAACATAATCAGATAACTGAGCGTTAATTCGGGTGGCAAAGAGAATCAACCTCAGGCATGGGAAAAAGCTGACATAAGTTATAGAAAATATGGGGCTCCAACATTCACTCAGCATCTAAGTTTTTCACACGAGATTCCTTGTCTGCCTCTGAATGATGTAATCCTTGTATATGTTGTATTGACAGGATAATGCCCCTCGACTCGGCCTAGACAAAAATCTGTCCGACTATCGTGTTAAAACTAAGCTTGATACCACCACAACGATCTAAACAGGCAATTGTGGTGGTATTATCAGAGTGGATGTGGATGTGAGCGTCCTTGCTATCCTTGTGAAGGGACTGTAAACCCAAGAGGATAGCCTTCAATTCCAAACAATTGATGTGGTCCAGTTCGTCATGAGCCCAGTGACCCCCTAGTCTTGGCATCCCTGACCACAGCACCCCAACCAGTCAGGGAAGCATCACAAAACATTTCAAGTTGGTAGGGACAGGCAACCAACTCCTGGGCATGACAGTCCAAAAGAACATGTGAGCTATAATTGCCGTGGTGGTTAGCAAGTACCCTTTTGCGCACTATTTCTAGGTATTTATATCTGAGTGGGGCCAACTCTACAGCAGGGTCAGAAGCTATGGCCATACCTATGAAAAAGGAAAGTGCAAGTAAGGAAACATCCCTGTTCAGAGGGAGCAAGCCCTGTACCTCTATGCGTTCTTTCTTACGGGACGTCAGGTGAAAGTCGTGTTTACAGAGTTCAAAATTACCCCAAGAAATTCTATCTCTTGGGTGGGTGTTAGGACTGATTTATTAAGATTCACAGTGAGCTCTAAGGAGTCAAGAAGATGCAAGGCATAAGTCACATGAATCCTCAGTCTCAGTGGAGTCAGCAATAAAAAGACGATCGTCCAGATAACAGAACACAGTTATTCGCAGCTTACAAAGGTGCGAGAAGACAGGTTTTAACAGTTTAGTGAAGATGCGGGGTGCAGAAGTAAGACCCTGCAGTAGACAAGTGAAGCGAGACTTCTCGTTACGCCAGAAAAATTGAAGCCATTTCCTGTCCTCGGGCCGAACATAAACTGAGAAATAGGCATCTGTCAAATTTATAGACATGAAAAAACAATTGGGGAGGATTAGAGTTATCACATCCTTGAGAGTGTCCAGTTTAAAGTGAATGTGTTCAACATGATCATTAAGTTCTTTTAGATTCAGTATGACTCTGGCAGTACCATCCTTTTTGAGAGTGGGGAACACATTAGAAAGGAAACCGTGATCCCCTGGTGGACATAATTCTACTATAACATGTTCAATAAATTTCACCATGGCAGTGTCCAGGGCAACACTGTCTGCAGTAGACAAATGTAGGGGACCTGGAGGTTTACTCTGTATGGGAACATTCACAAAAACTAGATGTTTCCCATGAACCACATCATGAATCCATTTATCAGAAGACAAAAGGTGCCACTGTAACTTAGCATTAAAGATCTTACCCCCACGGAAATTTGCAGGAGTGTTAATCAAAGTAGGTACAAGAGGGCTTACCGAAAGTGAGCTCACTGGGGAGTTCTGTGCACCGGCCTCCCCTTCCCCTGGGGAGGTCTCTGGCCTAAAAAAAATCCTCATCTGGGACCGTGGGCATGCCTGTTGTGGGTAGAAAGGCTGGAAGGGGTGTCTACTCGTCTGCCGAGGTGGGGCAAACTGTTTCCCAGGATCCTTGTGAGGACGGAAGGAAGGCCTCCCAAGTTTCTTAGACTTGTGGATTTCCTCACATTTCTTGATGAAGTTGTAAGGGAACAAGCCATCCTGGCCCACTTCACACTCCCATTTGCAGACCTCTTCAAGAGCAGAGTCACTTACATGAATCCGTGCCACCTCTTTCCTCAGCTGATTAATGTAGTTGAGAGCAGAAGCAAGGAGTCTGAAGCTGTTATTAAGGACCTCAAGGTAGCAGGTAATGGGGTTAATATGTCTATCACCAATATCGCTTATGCAACATGCAATAGGGACTAAAGCCTTCACAAACAGGCCATTAGTGAGGGAAAGCTGGATGTCCACTAACTTGCCCCCAATGGTTATAGCTTTGGTGATAGCAGAGATGGTGACTTGCACCTTTAAGTTCGGCACATTGTTAGGGAGCTTGATCCTGTCTCACGTCTGTTTAACACTATCAGAAGAGGGCCAGTGTCTCAGACTCAGGTTGAGGATGGAGGCCAGGCACTCAGACAAAGGGTCATCCAACTCCTCACCATGGAAATGGCCTGCAAACTCCTCGAGAGCTTTTGGAAGGCGACGTCAGCAATAGGATCACCTTGAGGTTGACAGGCAGTGAATGTGTCGAGATCATCCAGTGGGTCAGACACAGACGCCTGAGATGGACAGTCAGGAGCTGTAATGGCCTCATCCTCTGACGAAGAAATGTCATGGAAACCACTAAAGTTGGCACTGTGTCCCAGGGGATACCTGAGGACCTGCTGACTTGTCTAGTTTCTTGATGAGGCCACTAATCAAAGAAGACAGACGGCCCAATTTGGCGTCTTGTGGTGGAGATGCGGCTGGTATGTTTACATCACTTGGGCCCGCCACTGGGGGAGGAAGATGACTAAGAAGCACAGGCAGTCAGAGGCAGGGAACTGTTACCTTCCCCGGAATCTTTCCTCCGCTTGGCTGTACCGTCCAGGAGGTCCTTCTCACGACGTTTCTCCTCAGAGGAAGAGGAGGAAGGACGCCGTAGGGTTCCATGGCCCTTGTCCCGGTCCGACATAACTCTTCCAGAAAAAAAAAAAAGAAGAAAATGGTGGGTAAAACAACAAGTAAACAAAATATGTACTTGGATCATCCAAGTATATATCACCATAGCGCTAATATATGTGTCCTAGAATCACGTGTGTAATCACAGTAGCGCTAACATATATGTCCTTGGATCATATATGTGTATCATAGTAGCGCTAACATATATGTCCTTGGATCATATACCGTATTTTACGGTTTGCAAGACGCTGCATCTTGGAAGACACACCCTAATATTTGAAAGAAATTTATAAGAAAAAAAAGTCATTCTCATACAAGAACACATTCACCATATACCCGACCACTGAATACAAAAACATAAGAAGCAAGGAGTCTGCAAGACACTATTGTTTCAGCACTCATTGCAAATTTGCTGGAGCACTCACCACAAATTTACAACTATGTAAATAAAAACACCATAGGCAAATATGTATACACAGTGAAACAGTCATCTCTTCTTGTTTTAGTGGCGAGCGACGGCATGTTTTGGACATATTGTTTACATTACGGAATCACTTGTCCAATCGCCGAAACTGAACTCGTCAGTGCTGCAGTTCGTATTTATTTTACTTTGCAATCATGTTTCACAGGCTTTATCAATGTGAATATAATTCACAAGTGGAGTTTTGACTCTTGCTTGAACGAGTAAGCCATTTGAATGTTCTATTAATAAAGGTATAAAGACACCTGGCATGTGTGTGCGTTCGTGTGCATGTACGTGTGTGTTGCTGAGACCAGGGAGCAGCCCATTTTCTCCACATGCCAAGTAGGCTGCAGGAAGAATTGTGGTATTGGAAATAATTGTAACACCTAAGTACTCAGTTTACATAATATAAAAGGCTGAATTAAAAAGTACTTAAGCTAACATCATAATTTAATGACTCAACATACAAATCCAGGTCGTTATCGGTCAAGTATTCAAGCTCACTTGAGGTTAGGTGTTGCTTTACAATACAACATTCATCTTGGAAGACGCACTAGTATTTTTCAGGGTATTTTTTTGGAAAAAAAAGTGCGTCTTGTAAGCCGTAAAATACGGTATGTGTATCATAGTAATGCTAACATATATGTCTTTGGATCATATATGTATATCATAGTAGCGCGACCTGAAAAAGCTGGAAGTGAAAACCACGCCGACCGAAGTGCAGACAGAAGACCGGTCGGACCACGTGGAGTCTAGCAGTGAACTGATGGGGAACTGGCGATACGAGCATCTCGTCTACTACCGGTGACGTCAGTTAAATGTCGTGAAGTGAAATTATAGTTTTGGTAAATGTGTACTACCTCCTCCCATAAATAGTTGAACTTAATTTGCTCCTAATGGTTGTTTGAGTATCAAAAAGTTTGACTATTGATATCTATAAATTGGGTAATTTGTTCTAATCTTAGCAAAACCTGATGTGTTTGATTTTTTTTATTTATTTATTTATTTTTTTAAACTTAACCTTAGTGAAGGCTGGTGATAGACAATGTAGAAGATGAGGGAAGAAGGGTGGGGAGGAGGATGGAGGTCATTGGAGGATGTCATCATTCATGAAAACATCTGGTATGATTCCTTTGAACCCACTAGTGGAGGGATGTGGCTCACTAACACTTGTATTTTCACTAGATTCCTTATTTGCACCACCAATAAACTTTATTGGTGTCATTGTATGTTTCTAAATGAAAAACTACCAACAGAATGAAGAATATTGTTTTTCGTAAGACTGGCAGGATTAGGGATTTCATTTCCAGTAATACCATTATCAGAACGGGACAAAGGTGTCGGTGTGGAGAGAGAGGCCAGAGCTTTGTTTACAACCATGTTTGTGGCCATTTCATTACTAGATATTTTCACCACTAATGAGCATTTAATGTTAATGTAAGTTTATATATGAAAAATTCCAGACAGAAAGCACGTGAATATTATTCTGAAGACCACAGCAACACAACTGCAGATAGGCTAGGGAGCCTTTGTTTACAACCACGTGTTTGGACGTTCGACTCTCAAGTATTTTTATTTTCATTTATTTATATATTTTTTATTTTTTGAGTATTAGATTGAACTTTTGTGTTTGGGTATTAAAAAGTTTAACTATTAAGATGTTCAAGTTTTGAATCTCTAATATATATATATATATATATATATATATATATATATATATATATATATATATATATATATATATATATATATATATATATATATATATATATACAGGGATCCTCGCGATTCGACCATTCGCAGTTTGAATTATCGCCAATTCGAACTCAGTTAATTAATACCCAATCCTCAAAGTTCGACCGACTGACTCAGCAATTTGACATTCATATCTCGTGCGCCACCCACTCTGTCAAATATACCGCCACCCCAAATGCACCGCAAATGTGCCAGGTGAAAGTGTAAACCGGCGCTACTCTGCGTCACAGGTGGCGTCACACTAGCACTTTTCCGTGAACTTTTTCTGTCAACTTTTGTTGACGCTGGTCATCATACAAGCTCGCTTCCGCCTTTGTCGCGTTTGTGAACTGTAAACAAACATGGCAGCCCCTTCACCCTCAGCAAGCCTTTCCTATTTTTGGCCTTTAATGCTCCCTATGAGAAACTCTTCAGACAGCTTTGTCCACTCATAAACAACAGAGCTGCTCATCTTGGCCAGCTGTTCCTTGGAAGAGAAGCCTTGGAATGTCACAGTGCCAGAAAAATGTAAACAAACAACTGAATTACTTTTCACTGCTAGGCTAGGACTATATATATATATATATATATATATATATATATATATATATATATATATATATATATATATATATATATATTTACATCTACTTATCAAGATTCTATTGATTTGAGATTATATCACCATTCCAATTAACAAGAAAATCAATTTTATTATAAAAGTGTTAATTAGAATCCATAGATCTAATTTGGACTAAAATTTTTGTTTGTCTGACTCAAGACAACGGAAAGCCACCTCCAGCCTCACCCCTAAGAAGCACAATTTCCTGCCTTTCAAAGATAAGCTTGAGCTTATAAGATAGTGTGAGGCAGGTATAGCTCACAGTGTCATTGCAACGTAAATAAGTCTCCCTGGATCAACAGTATTAACAATTTGGAAGAACAGGGACAAATACCACGAGACCACTGAAAGTGTTTTTATTTCCAAAAATGTACTGTACAGCATCTTAATGTGTTTAATAAAAAAAAGTTCGATATAAATGAAGCCTTTAATAGTACTGAATTAGTCTAAATTAGTGTTTTCTAGAGGTTATAGTGATGATTTGAGTGGGTCTAGGCTGGAGGTTGGTCCCTATCCCCCCCCTAATTTTTAAGTATCTTATGGGAAAAATTGCTTCGCGATTT
>NC_059296.1:22166781-22189281 GCF_017591435.1 Portunus trituberculatus
TAATTGGCCGGAGTAATTTGCTGGACCGCCGCTAGGACACGGCAGTTCTCTACTGTGTTTTGGAGCCCGGGCATTCTGGGTCAAATTTGGATCAGTATTACACTGCCGCTCATTGCAAGCACCACCTCCTTAGGTGCATAAACATTTTTTTTCTGTAATATTTGCCCCTAAACATGGCTTCTAAGCGACCAGGAAGTGATAGTGTTGTGTGTGAACCAAAGAAAAAGTGCAAACATATGACAATATCAGTGCAACAGAAAGTGGACCTATTGAAGAAGCTAGATAAAGGTGATTCAGTGCAGAGCCAATGCCAACAGTACAACATTGGCTCATCAACCGTCTATGATATATAAAAAGCAGAATAATCAACTTCTCAAGTTTTACAGTGAGTGTGAGAGCAAGAAGAACATGGGGGTTCATAGAACACTTAAGGAGGGTAAAAGCAGTGATTTAAGCTTCGGCGCTCTGGTAACATCCCTGTGTCTGGCGAGATGATAATGGCGCAGGCAAAAATTTTCCATGCTGAACTTAATTTACAACAACGTGTTTTTCTATATGCTTCTGCATGTATATTTTCATGTACAACTATCATATGAGGCATCTCGTGCTGAAGGAGCGTAACCACCAACATAGTTTTGAGAAAAATGCCCGTAAAGTTAGACATTGATAACGCGGTCAAAAATGGATGAAAACGTAATGTATTAAACACCAATGGAAAGCTTTTAAAACCAGCCTTCACATAAAATGGGTATTGGGATGAAAAAATGCCATTTTCACAATAAAAAAATCACTCGAAACATCAACCATCAATAGAAATGGTGTCAAACCTGAGAGGAATTAACTGTTAGAAACTTCTATTATGTACTTTTCAATGAAAAAATGGTGGATAATGCTAGAAATTACATGTTAGGTTATGAAAAATGAAAAAATCTTGAAAAATCTAATTAGTAATAATCATGACTGTCCATGGCCCAAAAGGCATCAAATATCACTTTAATATTATCAGCACCAACCTTGGGAAATCACTTATTTTTGCACTTACAATCTGGGCCAACCTTTCATGCTGCCACAACCTTCCCTCCCTGACTCACATACACCTCACCTCGGTTTCTCTTCGCCTTCCTCACGTTGTTTTTCCACGTCTCCGGCCATCTACGCTTACTCGCCCTAAGCACTGACACCTCCCCTCCACTCTGGTCACTCATTTTGGCAGGTAAATCCACAAGAAAAATGGCTGAAAACAGGGAGAGTTCCCAGGGAGGTGCAACACATGTTGTAAGAATGGCGCCACCTCACTGAAGAAGTGGGATGGTAACGTGGCTATGATTGGCTGAGCAGTGGCTTTCCTGCAACCCGCGCTCCCATTGGCTAGCTCGCAGTGTCTCATAAGCTACTTCAACTCTGAAATTTCAGACCTCCTCCACACATTTATTGTGTGTTAGTACCTGACTCTAAACCCTCTGCCTTGGGGTCATAGAGGTGGCTATCGGGTGTTTCTTTGTTGTCACGTGGCGTGCGAGACTGCCATCTACCGGAACCGGTGCTAACTCAAAAACGGTCAGGGTGGTGGTTACGCTACTTCAGCACGAGACTCCTCATATATCAAAACAATGTTACAGCTACACTTGTATAATGCAGGGTAAGTATAAAGAGGATGTTTTGGGGACCACTTATAGTTCGGAATTTTCCATGGTCCGGCAAGTCTAAGGTCCTGTGGTTGCCGGATTTGGAAGGTTCAACCTGTACTACATATTACTTTAACTACTATATTTTATACTTACCCCTATCCGCTCACATTTCTTTCCATGGGGTTAGGGGGAGGGAAGTGGAGTCCTCTTTCACGATGTACCATTTTTTTCATAAGTTTTTTTTTTTTTTTTTTTTTTTTTTTCCATTCTTACCTAAATTTAACCAAAATATTTTTTTTCTTAACAAAACTTAATTATTCTTATTACCCTAAAGGTTTTTCTTTTCACTTCCTCTGCATCACTTTTTTGTAAAGATTTGCATTATCTAGTAAGTCATTTTCTTGATGTATGATGAGGTGAGAGAAGCGTGATGACTTCAGTTGCCTACTCACCACAAAAAAAAGAAAAAGCACCATAACTACATCGTTCTCAATGTCATGGTTAATATTACTACTATTATTATTATTATTCATACTTTTATTAATGTTGTTAATATCATCATTATTATTGTTAACATTTAGAAAAATTGTAAATGTAGCCCAATAATGTCATCAAGCAGCCCAAACATATCATGAATTAAGTAGCCCAAAAAAATTGCAGGTAGCGGATTATGAATTTAAGTAGCGCATACCCTTCAAAATTAGCCCAATCCGCTACTTTTCGCCCAATCTGTGCGGCACAGGGTTGCATTAGTTTACACTTCCGTCTGGCGGGCTGGGGACGAATTTATAGTGGCAGCTGATTTGACCAGGTGGGTAGCGTGCGAGATATGAATGTCGAATTGGCGAGTCAGTTAGTCGAACCTTGAGGGTTGGGTATTAATTAACTGAATTTGAATTGCCAATAATTCAAAGTGCCAATGGTTGAATCACGAGGATCCCCTGTATATATAAAATAGCAATTTTCAAATATATTTGCACCAGAAAACTGCTACTGAACTTGGCCTAAGGGATGTGTTTACACGTTATTCTAGTAAGATACGGTAAACAACCCTCCTACTTCTCAAAACTACATGCACTTACCACACACCTACCCTTCACTTAAAATTTAAAATTAAGATGGCGACTCCAAATCCAGCCTTGGAGTCCCCTTCTGGGGAGGGGACCACAAATGTGCCCAGGTCGGAATGTTCTCCCGGTGGCGACACCTCCCTCAACTTTTTCTATATTAACTTCTGCAACATTTGCAGTCTTAGATCTAATTTTCCATCTGTAGAACACCACCTCTCCTCTACTAAAACCTCATCTTCTTTTCCTCACCAAAACACAGCTGTCTAAGGCAACCGACAGTAGCACCCTCTCTGTTCCCTCCTACTTCCTCTATCGTAATTTTTGCTCCAAAGCTAAATGTTACATCTATGTGCACAACATCTTAACTTGCTCTTGTGCCCATGCTCTTGAATCATCCGAGTTTTCCACCATCTGACTTTGACTCAATAGTCACTCTCTAACTAAATTTATATGTGCTGTTTATCTCTCCCCTAACTCATCTGACTATAGTGAATTATTTGACTATTTAACTTCCAAAGGCACATTCTGTGTCTCTATCCTTTTGTGAAGATCTCCAGCCTTGGAGATTTCAATGTTCATCCCCAGCTTTGACTTACCTCTCCCTTCACTAACCATCCTGGTGAACTTGCCCTTTACTTTGCTGTCATCCATAACCTAGAGCAACTGGTGCAACATCCTACTCATATGTCTGACCATCTTGGAGACACGCCCAATATTCTTGATCTCGTCCTTACCTCTAATCCTTCTGCTTATGCTGTTACCTTATCTTCTACCTGCTAAATTACTTTCAATGGTATATACTTAAATACTTCATTTTTTTTGTTTTTCTTGAATCTGACATACTGAAAAAGGGGTGCATCGTAAATGCCAGTGCAGGCTATATGCTGTCAAATATGGTACTTTAGCTCATGGGACACTCTGCATATATGTGTATTTACCTAGTTTACCTAGTTGCAGTTTTACAGGGCCTGGGCTTTATGCTCGTGTGGCCCCATCTCCATATCTACACTTATCCAATCTTACTTTAAAAGTATGCACACTCGTTGCAGACACTACTTCTTCATTCAAACTGTTCCACGTCTCAACACATCTTTGCGGGAAACTATATTTTTTAACATCTCTCAGACATCTTCCCTTTCTCAGCTTTTTAGTATGCGATCTTGTGCTTCGAATGTCATATTCTTCTCTCAGAATCAGTTTCTCATTATCCACTTGGTCCATTTCGTTGATCAATTTGTAAACTTATATCAGATCCCCTCTCTCCCTTCTTTGATCCAGGGTTGGTAGATCCATAGCCTTTAGTCTCTCCTCATATGTCATCCCTTAAAATTCTGGAACCATTTTTGTAGCCATTTTTTGTAGTCTCTCCAACTTCCTTATGTGTTTCTTTTTATGAGGGGTCCACACTACTCCTGCATATTCCAATCAGGGTCTTATTATAATACTTATCAATTTCTTCATCATTTCTTTGTCCATGTAGTGAAATGCTACTCCAATATTCCTTAGCAAATTATGTCTGGATATTATTCACAGACACAAGAGAAGCAAGAAAACTAATAGTATTGCTTGCCACCATCTTAACTTCATATACTGTCTCTACTATTTTCAAGTCAGGAGACTCTATTAAGAAGGCTTGTGAGACCGTATCTTCCTTGCAAGCTAAAAGAACCACTTGAACTCATGACTCTACAATGGATAAAATGGAAAGCCTTGTGGAAATGTGGTACATGAGTTTTGTATGTGATACAATGATGCACCCTTTGTTTACATTCCACAGGTTGCCAGTTAGTGTCTTTCCCGTTTCACTCTCCCTTCCTTCATGAATTTAAGATCATCAACATTATAAAGTTACGTACATACATACATTAGTGTACGTTATAATGATTTAAACTGCCTAAATGTTTAACTTCATAATTTTTACTTTCATTAAACCTTTCACTGTACTATGATGCACTCTCGCCTTGTTTACTCTCAATGGAAGTTCAAGTCGCAGTTAAACTTGTTATAATAGGTTCGCTTAACAAAGTTTCACTTAATGAAGGTTTTTTTGGGAATGTAACCCCTTCGTTAAGCGGGGTTTCTTGCATATATATATATATATATATATATATATATATATATATATATATATATATATATATATATATACACTCAACCCTCGATTTGCCGGACTAAAAGGGGGGAAGGCTTGTCCGGGAATGGCAAATGTCCGGCAATGGAAAATGTCCGGACTTTACCCTATACAGGTTGAACCCCGCTTTAACGGCACGCGATTTACCGGAATCCCGTGTTTAACGGCAAAAATTTCCGGTGGGAACATAGTGTTGTCTTTAACGGCATTTCGGCACCTGCACCAGCTGTACCAGGAAGTTGGAAAATAAATCAGACGTTTTTTGTTCAGAAAAACAAAACTGAGGGAGAAGAAAGAGACTTTGCACCAGATGTGGAAGACAAGAGAAAGAAAAATAAAAGAAAGGCAGGATCAGGAAGAATAGAAGTAACAGGAGGTGCCGAGGCAAAGGCAAAACCTCCGACGACCATCATCATCATCATCATCATCATCTCACCACGTGGGGCCGTAACACATGCCAATGCCGCCGACACGTAAGCACAACACTCGTGTGACGCGGCAGACTTGTTTACAGTCCAGTACTAGACGTGTATGTCCGCCCGCGCTGCCATCTATAGTGCCCGATTTGCGAACTTTGTCTGGCGCGGTAGTTTGAAATCGACTTGTCCCGGACTTTTTTTTTTTTTTTTTTTTTTTTCCCACAGACTCTTGTCCGGCAAATCCGAAATCCGGCAAATGGAGGTCCGGCAAATCGAGGGTTGAGTGTATATATATATATATATATATATATATATATATATATATATATATATATATATATATATATATATATATATATATACATACAGTAAAACCTCAGCTCACGACCATAATTCGTTCCTAAATCCTGTTCGTCACCCGATTTGTTCGTCCCCTGAATCAATTTTTCCCATAAGAATGTATTGAAATACCATTAATCTGTTCCAGACCAAAAAAAAAGAATCATACTTTTATCCATAAAACCCATTCAAAATAGACCTTTAATGTATGCATGAAATGAATGAAATAATTATAGAAAGCCTAAATTCATTAAACCTTTCACTATACTATGATGCACTCTCGCCTTGTTTACTCCCAATGGAAGTTCAAGTCAGCAGTTAAACTTGTTATAATAGGTTCGCTTAACAAAGTTTCACTTGATGAAGGGTTTTTTGGGAATGTAACCCCTTCGTTAAGCGGGGTTTCTTTTACATATATATATATATATATATATATATATATATATATATATATATATATATATATACATACAGTAAAACCTCAGCTCACGACCATAATTCGTTCCTAAATCTTGTTCGTCACCCGATTTGTTCGTCCCCTGAATCAATTTTTCCCATAAGAATGTATTGAAATACCATTAATCCGTTCCAGACCAAAAAAAATAATCATACTTTTATCCATAAAACCCATTCAAAATAGACCTTTAATGTATGCATGACATGAATTAAATAATTATAGAAAGCCTAAATTGTTTTACTTACCTAAATGCTTTCAAAATGATAATAAAATGAATAAAAAAGAAAAGGTTATTTACTTGAGAGACTTGACGTTGATGGCATGATGGAATGGAGGAGAGGAGGATGGGGAGGAAGACAGACAAGATCCGAGAAGACAGTCATGAGAGAGGACTTTTGATGTGCGCAGCGTGCCAGAGCTACACAACAGCTGTACAATGTCACAAGTCAGTGCCGCTATATGGGGCCCCATTATAGTGAGCATCGGCGTGGGAAACATGGAAAGATTGCCAGTCTTCGTCTCTGCCTTGGAAGACCCTTGCCTGCTGGGGATTGACTTCCTCACGCATGTGGGAGCAAGTTTGGAATTCCAAGAAGGGAAGTTAAAGGCACGTGGCCAGGAAGTTCCTTTGATCCTCAGAGGTGATGCTCAGTGTGAGAGGAGCGGGCAGTAGGGCGGTGTTCCTTGCCAGGCGAGCGAGGAAACAGCTGCGATGGATGTGCCACAATGTGCAGTACCTGGACATGGCCAGGATGATGATGACAGCAACACTGAGAGCCACCAGAGCAGCGAGGATAACACCGAGGAAGCTACAGTAGAGCGCGCCGGTAACATCACCATGCCCAGGGAAAACAGGAGAAAATCGGTGGCACGGAGAGTATGTTATGTAATATTTTTTGTATGTTCCTGTGTCTATTTTCTTTTGTGCTTATATTTTGTTTTGTTGTTGTGTGATAGCCGGGTTAGCTATCACACAAACGGATGTATGGGATAGGTTCTATGGGCGAAGGGATTTGTATGCTAGGGATGGTGTGCATCTGAGTATGAAGGGTGTGGATATGCTGAGTGAATGTCTGGAGGGGGGAGTTGGGATGGAGTGTAGGGGGTGAGGTAGCAAATGCATTCCAGAAGAAAGATGCTAGACATAAATTAGATAGGATAAACAGAGATAGTGAAAAGATTAGGAAAGATTTCCAAATAAGGAGACAGCATCTAGGAAGGTAGCAGGACTTAAATGTTTTTATGTAAATGCCAGGAGTCTTAAGAACAAGAAGGACGAGTTATCTAGTTATATAGTTGAGGAGGACTTAGATGTTGTATGTGTCACAGAGGCATGGGTAAATGAGGAAAAGTTTAGAGAAAATAGGAAAGAATATGAAGTAGATGGATACATTATGTATTTACACCAGAGAATTGGTAGGATAGGTGGAGGAGTAGTTATTTATGTAAAAATCCTTCATTTCCAGTCAGGTTAATGGTATTAAGGTAGATAACAGAGTAGAGTCCTTATGGCTGGATGTTAGAGTAAACAAAAGTAAGGTTATTAGAGTAGGAGCTTTTTTATAGACCACCTAACCAGTCAGCAGATGTAGACAACCTTATGGTAGATAAGATAAATAGGGGGTGTACTAGTCAGACAATTATCTTAGGGGATTTTAATCTTAAGTCGGTAAACTGGGAGAGGATGGTAGGAGATGCTAGTGAAAATAAGTTTATGGAAAGTTTTCAGGATAACTATTTAGTGCAGATGGTAGATAAACCTACTAGGGGGAGGAAGGTTTTAGACATAGTACTAACAAATATTGAGCATTTTTTAAAGGAAGTTGAGGTAGGAGAGACTTTAGCAAACAGTGACCATCATATAATTAGATTTATCATCAATTCCAGTAGGGATAATATAGTGAATAAGACAAGAGTCCCAAACTATCAGAAAGGCAATTATGGTAGGTTACGTTAGTTATTAGGAGAGGTAAACTGGGAAGATAGTTTTGGAAATAAAACTGCACAGGAGATGTGGGATATTTTTAAGGTTGTAGTAAAGGGTATAGTGATGCAGTGTATCCCTTACAAAGATATAAGGCAGAGAAACAGGAAGCCATTATGGTGGACTCACGAGATAGGTAGCCAAATCAGAGAGAAGAAGAGGGCATACAGAGAGTTGCAGAAAAGTGGGGAAGATGTAGATTTGATTAGGTACAGACAGGTCAGAGATGATTTGAGTAAGGTTATAAAAAAAAGTACTAACTAGAGCTGGGAGTAAAGATCCCAAAAAATTATATAGTTATTACAAGGTCAGTGATAAAAGAAATAAGGATAGGATTGGACCACTCAGAAAAGATGGTGTAGTAGTGGATCAAAATGAAGACATAGTAGAATTATTGAATGAACAATTTTCTTCAATATTTACTAGAGAAAGAATAGGAAATCCTGTTACAAACAGTGCAACAAGTAGTTTAAGAGCTTTATAAAATATTGATATAAAACCGGGAATTATTAGGAAGATCACTTAGGTTTGCTGAGATACCTCAGGACTGGAAGTTACCTAATGTTACTCCAATATTTAAAAAAGGTAGGAAGGATGATGCAAATAATTATAGACCGATCAGTTTAACTAGTATAGTATGGAAGATACTAGAGAAAATCATTAAGGGTAGTATTTGGGAGCATTTAAATGAGAATAGATTAATTAGAGATACCCAACATGGCTTTAGATCAGGGAGGTCCTGTCTTACAAATTTGCTCGATATCTTAGAATATATTACCAAGGAGTTAGATGATGGAAATAGCATAGATGTTATATATCTAGATTTTAGCAAGGCGTTTGATAAGGTACCGCATAGGAGGCTAGTGTACAAATTGAGACTACATGGGATAGGGGGGTAGGTTAGTTGATTGGATTAGTGAATGGCTTTCTGATAGGAAACAGAGAGTAGTATTAAATGGGGCAATGTCTGAGTGGAAGGAAGTGATTAGTGGGGTACCCCAAGGATTAGTGCTAGGACCTCTTCTTTTCTTGGTGTACATTAACAATTTAGATATAGGAATTAGTAGCAAAGTATCAAAGTTTGCAGATGATACTAAGATAGCATGTGCAGTACAGGGTGAAAAGGATAATTACAGAATACAACGAGACCTGGACAGGCTGATAGCATGGGCAGACAGGTGGCAGATGGAGTTTAATTCTAAAAAGTGTCAGGTTATGCATTTAGGTAAAGACAACACAAACTTTAGCTATGAGATGGAGGGATGTTGGCTAGAGGCAGTAGAGGAAGGAAAGGATTTAGGAGTAGTGTTAGACAGGACTATGAAATTTTCAAAGCAATGTTTAGAAGCAAGAAATAGGGCAAATAGGATCCTGGGTTTTATAAATAGAAATGTTAGTTGTAAAAGTAAGGAAGTGGTGCGTAGCTTATATAATTCCTATGTTAGGCCCCATTTAGAGTATTGCATACAGGCCTGGTCACCCCACTATAGGCAGGATATCAACATGTTAGAAGCAGTTCAGAGAAGAGCAACTAGGATGATACCTGCATTAAAGCGCCTGGAGTATAGAGATAGATTAAAGGAATTAAACATGTTTTCATTTGAGAGGAGATGTATATGAGGGTATATGATAGAGTTATTTAAAATGTTCTCAGATACAAACTACATAGATGTGAGATCTTTCTTTACCTTAGAGGAGGGAAATAGGACTAGAAATCATGGCAGGAAGATTAGAAAACAAGGCTGCAGGTTAGATATAAGAAAATATTTCTTTAGTCATAGGGTGGTAGACTTCTGGAATGCATTGCCAGAGACAGTTGTAAATAGCACTAGTTTGACAATGTTTAAAAACAGATTAGATAAGCACTTAAATTTATTAGATTTATAATTATGTATAGCACTGCATGATAGTTTTTATAAGAAATTTACTATAGTTAAACAAGACATGATCCCCATGTATGAAGACCACAAATTGTAGAGGATTTCGCTGCAGGACTTAGCCCTGTTAATGGGCCAAATATTTAGAATTAGTATATAATGTATTGTGTACTTGTAAGTGTATCTTTAAGTACTGATGACGAGGTCGCTGTGCGACTGATACAGGATAACCTAGATGGACCCTGGTGGCCCTTTGTTATCCTATTATTTATGTTGTGTTATATGTTATGTTAACCGTGTTCGTCCCCCGAAATATCGTTCGTCCCCTGGGTCAATATATTGACAAATTTTTTGGTCGTATCCCGAATTCTTCGTCCTTAGAAACGTCCGTCAAGCGAGGTTTTACTGTATATACATATATATATATATATATATATATATATATATATATATATATATATATATATATATATATATATATATATATATATATATATATATATATATATATATATATATATATATATACACACACACACACACACAGCACAGGCAACCCCGCTTAACAAAGGGGTTACATTCGTATATATATATATATATATATATATATATATATATATATATATATATATATATATATATATATATATATATATATATATATATATATATATATATATATATATATATATATATATATATATATATATATATATATATATATATATATATATATATATATATATATATATATATATATATATATATATATATATATATATATATATATATATATATATATATATATATATATATATATACATAAACAGGCAGGCCCCACTTGAAAGGAATTACATTCATATGTATATATATGTGTATATATATATACATGTATATATATATATATATATATATATATATATATATATATATATATATATATATATATAGATAGATAGATAGATAGATAGATAGATAGATAGATAGATAGATACGGGTAACTCTTGATTTATGCGTGTTTAATTTACGCGTTTTTGTTAATACGTGACTGAAAAAAAATATTATAATTAATTAAATTTGCATGATCAGTTTGCTTATACATGATTTGGCCCAACCACATTTTCAAACCGAGTGCCACAAGCAAATTTCAAACCGCGCCAGAAGAGTGGACAGCAACGGCGAGTGCTTGTGAGGGGTGAGGACATTGGTGTCCTGTGTTTATTTTTTTACTAGTGTTTACTTTTATATTGTGGGGTTATTTTTGATGAGTGGATTTTTGATAAAGTGGTAAAGATCAGAGGAAGATGGTGACTGTCTGTGGTGTGATTGGTGAAGGCAGTGTCATAATGAGTGTTGTGTTTACGTATTATTTGCTTTGTTGTTTTCTCTTATTTTTTGCTTTCTCTTATTATTTCTTGCTTTTCCCTTTACTTTAAATACACTTCTAGTATTTAGAATGATCAATAATAAAAAAAAAGTTAATTTAGGCAAATAAATAGAGTATTTATTTTTTATGAATGCTTTTGGACCACTTCCTGCATCACCCGCATTATCTGTTGTTTCTTATGAGAATTACCAATTTGTTTTACGCGAATTTTGATATGCGCAATGCCTCTTGGAACGCATCTATCACGTAAATTGAGATATATATATATATATATATATATATATATATATATATATATATATATATATATATATATATATATAGACACATACACACACACACAATACGGCGACTACTTCACTACTTAAGAGAGTGTTAAATATTGAATATAAACTAGATAAATTGATAAAGGATAATATGGAAATGAAAGTGAATGAAGAACAGGATAAAGAGTTTATAAAACTAAGAGAAAGGATAAAAAAAAGTAGAAGAAAATGAAGCTAGGCTAAGAGTGGAAAACAAAGAACTTAAAAAGGAAGTAGCTAACTACAAAAAGCAGATGGAAGAAGGACTCGGTAAAGCCGAGAAAGAAAAAGAGAAGCTGAAAGATCTAGTAAACAAGGAAGAGGAAAGAGTATAGAACGTGATTAAAAAAGAAGTACAGTCAACCCTCGGCTATCATGACTTCAGCTATCGCGTTTTATTGTTATCACGCACCCATGAAAAGCTGCTAAAATTTCATTATCGCGACCTCAGATGCCTGCTATCGCGCCCCCAGCCGACGTCATGAGGTATCTGAGCGCTCATTGGCCAAAACCGATACCAGAATTTTGGCTGATTCCGATACCGATACCGATACCACCTAATTGGGCAGATACCGATACCACCGATACCGATACTACTACTTATAGTGATTACTGCACTGGACACCAGGATGAGTTGGTGGACGGTGATCGTTATCAGATGGGAGGCTTTGTTTTGGGGGATGCTGTAAGTCCTTCTGAGAACGTTTGTGAAGTAGGAGCAATTCTAGAAGCTTTTTGAAGCCATTTGCAAAGGTAAATTACTCAGTAATCAATATCTTATATCGAATATATCACTAAGTAGTAAATTCCTTTTAAGTATCGTAAGTATCGGCATAAAATAAGCCGATACCAATACTCAAAAAATGGGCCGATACCGCCGATTCCGATACCGATATCGATGCATCGGTACATCTCTAGTAAATACAATGAGCTGATGTAATTTTTTTTTATGTTATAATCTTGACATGTTTGAATTGGTACCAATGGATTATACAGTAATTTAAAAAGAAGTAAAAATTAGGGATATTAGGAGTAAAATTTGTGGTTGCTGTACCAATAACAATTTTCACCATTAGTTGTTCAATTCGGCTATCGCGTTTTCGGCTATAGCGCGGCTATTTCGGCCCCAATTGGGCGCGATAGCCGAGGGTTAAGTGTACAAGCATGGAGAGTCCAAGATAAGAAAGATAAGGCTGATTTTCAGGAGGTGATTCAAGAACAACTTAAAGAAAAAGAAGAAAATATGACAAACAAAATTATAGGAGTCCTCAAGACAAAAGAAAATCTAGTTAGAGAAATTGCAGAAAAAAAGAAGAGTGTAGTCGTATTTGGAATAAAAGAAAAAAATGTAAAATATAGACCAAAAAGAGAAAAAGAAGAGATGATATCAGTCAAAGACCTACTGAAGAATCTAAACGATGAAGATAGGCAGAACTTGGAAGAGGAAGTAGAAGAAATAAACAATGGGACCATATCAAGAAGGAAAAACGAGACTAATTAAAATAAACTACTAAAATCTCAAGCAGCAACAGAAGAAATATTATATAGAACAACAAAACTTAGAGAAACAGAAGGCTGCAAGGATATCTATATAAAGAAAAATAGAAATGAGGAAGAAAGGAAGAGATACAATGAACTGGCAACAGCAGTAAGGGAAAAGAATAATGAAAGGTCGGAAGAGGAGAAAAAGGCATTTTTTTTGAGAATTCTAGGAGACAGGATAAGGAAATGGTATATAAACGAGAAGGAAGAGAAAAAAGTGGAACAAGTTTAACTAAAAATGATAAAGACAAAAGACTAAAAATAATGTATACGAACATAGACGGGGTTTTATCAAGTAAACAAGAATTAAGAGAGTACATAAAGAAAGAAAATTCGGATATTGTATGCCCGGCTGAAACAAAACTAAATGAGGCAATGTAAATAGACTTGGATAATAGGTATAATGTATGGAGAAGAGACAGAGTGGGTAAAAGAGGAGTCATGCTTATGTTAAGGAAGGAGATAGTGATAAACCAAGTGGAATGTGGGGAAGGAAAAGCAGAAGTATTGTATGTTAAGATGCATATTAATAAAAAAGAGTTAACAATCATTGTAACATATGTGCCACCAAAAAAAATTCATGGACCAATCAAAAATATAAAGACATGATAGATGACACAATAAGGAGTCTAACGAGAATCATTAAAGAAAGGAGAAAAGTGATATTAGGAGGAATTTCAACTGTAAAGAAGTGGACTGGGAAAATTATGAACGTGGTATGGGGGAAGAAGCCTGGGAGAAAAATTCTTGAACCTAATGATAGATAATATGATGGACCAGAGAGTAAAGGAATGCACAAGATTCAGAGGAAACGACGAGCCGGCGAGATTGGACCTAGTTTTTACAAGGGGTATACAAATGAATGATGATATAAGATACAAGTGCCCATTGGGAAAGAGTGACCATGCAATATTAGAAATAGATATAGAAGAGGGAAAGGAAGATAGAGACGATTCATACAAAGGAGACCGATTAAATTACAGAAAGGCTGATATTGAGAATCTCAAGAACTACTTTAAAAACATAGACTGGGAGGAGATGGAAAACTCAGAGACAGTGCAAGAGAAATATAATTTATTTTTGGAAATATACAAAACAGGAGTCAGGGAATATGTCCCGAAATATTGACCTAAAGAAGAAGGAAAGAAAGATTGGTTTAATGCAAGGTGTGCTAGGGAAAAGGAGAAAAGAGATGGAGCATGGAAAAGGTGGAGAAGAAATAGAAATTCAGCAAATAAGAAAAACTTCAAGGCAGCGAGAAATGAATATGTTAAGGTGAGGAAGGAAGAGGAAAAGAACTTCGAAAAAGACATTGTCGAAAAATGTAAGGAGCAACCAAAATTGTTCTATAGATTCATAAATGGAAAAATTAGGCAAAAAGAAACAATTGAAATGTTAAAAGGAGAGAACGGGATGGTGGAAGACCCAAAAAGTATGGCAGAACTATTAAATAAAAAATTCCAGGAGGTCTTTACTAAGGAATCCAAATTTGAAAGGCCACAGAGTAATAGAGAGACAATCTATATGAAAGAGATTAAAGTAACCAATCTTGAAATAAAAGAGTTAATAAAGGAACTGGATGAAGAGAAGACAATGGGACCAGATGAAGTCTTAGGCAGAATACTGAAAGAATGTAGGGAAGAACTAGCAAGTCTTATATACATCATAAAATGCTCAATAGAAAATGGAACATTACCAGTAGAATGGAAAAGAGCTGAGGTAGTTCCCATATATCAGAGCGGAAGGAAAGAAGAACCTTTAAATTACAGACCGGTATCACTAACTAGTGTAATAAGCAAGATGTGTGAAAGAATAATAAAGAAACAATGGATCGAATTCCTTGAAGACAACAAATTAATATCAAATAGCCAATTTGATTTTAGAAATAGATGGTCTTGTGTAACTAATTTATTGAGTTTCTATTCTAGAATAGTTGATAGAGTACAAGAGAGAGAGGGATGGGTTGACTGTATTTATTTGGATTTAAAAAAGGCGTTTGACAAAGTGCCACATGCAAGATTACTATGGAAGTTAGAGGAGAAGGGTGGCTTAAAAGGAAGCACATTGAGATGGATAGAAAATTATTTGAGGGGGAGAGAAATAAGGACAGTAGTTAAAGATATGAAGTCCAAATGGAGAGCAGTAGAAAGTGGAGTGCCACAGGGGTCAGTATTGGCACCAATACTTTTCCTCATTTATATTAATGACATGCCAGAAGGAGTGAACAGCTACATAAATCTGTTTGCAGATGATACGAAACTGTGCAGAGTTATAAAGCAAAAAGAGGATTGTGAAATACTGCAAGAAGACCTAAATAAGATCTGGGAATGGAGTAAAAAGTTGGAAATGGAATTCAATGTGAACAAAAGCCATGTCATGGAAATGGGAAAGAGTGGAAGACGACCTGTGGGAATCAATAAGATGGGAGATGGAGTAAAACTGGAGAAAGTTAAAAAGGAAAAGGACTTGGGAGTGAAGATGGAAGAAAACAATCAACTGGTAAGCCATATTGATAGAATTTTTAGAGAAACATATAATTTGCTAAGGAATATTGGAGTAGCATTTCACTACATGGACAAAGAAATGATGAAGAAATTCATAAGTAATATAATAAGACCCAAATTGAAATATGCAGGAGTAGTATTGACCCTTCATAAAAAGAAACACATCAGGAAATTGGAGAGGCTACAAAAAATAGCTACAATAATGGTTCCAGAATTTGAAGGGATGACATATGATGAGAGACTAAAGGCTATGGATCTACCAACCCTGGAACAAAGAAGGGAGAGAGGAGACCTGATACAAGTTTATAAATTGATCAACGGAATGGACCAAGTGGATAATGAGAAACTGATCCTGAGAGAAAAATATGACATACGAAGCACAAGATCGCATAGTAAAAAGCTGAGAAAAGGAAGATGTCTGAGAGACATTAAAAAATATAGTTTCCCGCAGAGATGTATTGAGACGTGGAACAGTTTAAATGAAGAAGTAGTGTCTGCAACGAGTGTGCATACTTTTAAAGTAATATTGGATAAGTGTAGATATGGAAACGGGGCCACACGAGCATAAAGCCCAGGCCCTGTAAAACTACAACTAGGTAGATACACACACACACAGTAGAAAGTGAAGTGCCACAGGGGTCAGTATTGGCACCAATACTTTTCCTCATTTATATGAGCAACATGCCAGAAGGAGTGAACAGCTACTTACATCTGTTTGCAGATTATATGAAACTGTGCAGTTATAAAGCAAAAGGAGGATTGTGAAATATTGCAAGAAGACCTAAATAAGATCTGGGATTGGAGTAAACAGTGGGAAATGGAATTCAATGTGAATAAAAGCCATGTCATGAAAATGGGAAAGAGTGAAAAACGACCCGTGGAATCTATAAGATGGGAGATGGAGTAGAACTAGAGAAAGTAAAAAAGGAAAAGGACTTAGGAGTGACGATGGAAGAAAACAATCAACCGGTAAGCCATATTGATAGAATTTTTAGAGAAACATATAATTTGCTAAGGAATATTGGAGTAGCTTTTCACTGCATGGACAAAGAAATGATGAAAAAATTTATAAGTACTGTAATAAGACCCAGTTTGGAATATGCAGGGGTAGTGTGGATCCCTCATAAAAAGAAACACATAAGAAAGAGTCACGAGTTCAGGTGGTTCTTTTACCTTACACCAGCCTTCTTAATAGAGTCTGCTGACTTGAAAAATAGTAGAGACAGTAGATGGAGTCAAGATGGTGGGAAGCACAATGCTATTAGTTTTCTCGCCTCTCGTGTCTGTGAATAATATCCAGCTTCACTTCCAGAGTAAATTACTTCCTGGTCTTCTTAGCAATGCTAGGCGACATTGCAGGGTGTTTTGGTGGTAAGTTGAGTGAGGGAAGGCGAGCTGCTGGTGACGCTGCTATTGTTTTGAACAGGAGGAGTGAGTGGTGCACGTTTTGTCCACCAGAGGCGCTGGTGTATTCAAAAGCCTGTTGGCTTGCGTGATATGGTGGGGCTTTCAGACTTTGAAAGAATTACCTGGATAAAACTTTGTTAAAGCGAGTTTTGTGTTCATCAAATGAGCAGATGGTAGTAAAATGAAACCTTTGTTGTAGCAAAATTTCTTTGTGTGAACCTTCATTAAGTTGGGGTTGCCTGTATATATATATATATATATATATATATATATATATATATATATATATATATATATATATATATATATATATATATATACAGGGAAGCCCCGCTTAACGAAGGGGTTACGTTCCTAAAAAAAACCTTTGTTAAGCGAAATTTTGTTAAGTGAACCAAATATAACAAGTTTAACCACTGACTTGAGCTTCGATTGAGATTAAACAAAGTGAGAGTGCATCATAGTACAGTAAAAGGTTTAATGAAAGTAAAAATTATGAAGTTATATATATATATATATATATATATATATATATATATATATATATATATATATATATATATATATGTATATATTGTTACGTACACCACTCTAGTTGTGATTATCTGCTGCTGCTCACTGAGGAGTGTGTTGGTCTGGTACGATCGCCAGTTTATTACTGTACAGTTAGTGGGGGATATAACACTCCACAGAGTCCCCACTACTATAAATCACATCACCCGTAACACTCAGGTTCTTTAAAGGTTGCCAACAGTGTATAACTTCCCCCACTGTAAGGGAATCTCCTTAGCAACTCCTTCTCCTCTGTACCCAACCGAGTAGAATTTATAAATGGTAAATGTTATGTGTAATAGGGCGAGGCCTTAATACCCCCTAGAGAAACCACCCACAAGGACAATTCCACCCACTTCTCTATGAAGTATTAATACCTCTCCACACGCCTTGCCCACAGACGGTGATGAATCACTGACTGGGACAACACGTGCAGTGTATATATTACTATACTATCTATTACTACGACAAGTGCTTCCTAAGATCTGTCAGACTGACTTTCCTAGGCTACGACTACTACAACATCCGGTGGTGTACATACAAGCCCAGACACCACCTACGGGTGACAACAGCCATACAAGGAGTCCAGATACTCGTCACAGACAAGTCTGACGGACGAGAACTGCACACACCTTGCCGACAGCATGAAGCCTCTCAGCCTTCACTAGTGGGCGTGGCTACAACCACTACAATACAGTATACCACTGGGGCTATACTAAAGATGATGGGGCACACAGCCGCCCACAAAACACACTGGTGACTACGGCCACCACAAAACAAACAGGACGAGACAATGCTGCGTCTCTCCCACGCATTGCCGCCACAAGACAGGACAAACGCAAAACAGAAGTGCAGCCAAACCAACTACGCTTCTCCTAGAGCAACAAGCCCGTTGCTCTAACAGTCACGGTCTACCAGTAGCATGCCAGCTACTCAAGGAGGGCACAACTCCCAAACCAATGACTAGTTGCGTACCTCTAACATACAGTCCAGCACACGTATCTCTATCTTGTGCCCAGAGCGTACGTGTTACCTCAGCTGAAGACTGGCCGGTACTATAAACAGTATACTACTGATTCTACACAACAGATGATGGGGGCACACAGTCGCCCACCAAACCTCACTGGTGACCACGGCCATCTACAACAATCGAGACGAGACACTAACGCGTCTCTCCGCGCCGCCACCACGAGTGAACAAACTCAACACCCGAGAAGTGTAGCCAAACCAACTACGCTTCTCCTAGAACAACAAGCCGCTGTTCTACAGCCACGGTCTACCCAGTAGCAAGCCAGCTACTCAAACAGGAGGGCACAACTCCCAGACCGATAACTAGTGAGCACCTAGAGAAGCCCAGCAACACGTAGCTCTACCATGTGCCAGAACCACGAGCGTCCATGTCCACCTCAGCTGAAGACTACCTTGGTACTGACTCCCGCTTGCAACGAGAAGCGAGAAGAGGGAGGTGGGTTGTCTGCTCAGCAGAACAGCTCGAGGAGCTCGCACTGGGTGGCCGCCATATTATAGGCACATAATGAAATAATAAATTAAAGGAGATTAAGACGGTGCCTCTCACAATATATATATATATATATATATATATATATATATATATATATATATATATATATATATTTCTATTAGCTTTTTACAAGCCTTGCCCCCAAGAAAGAGTTATTTGTAATGCATAAAGTGAAATCCTACATGAAATACCAAAAAATAAAGTAGAGATGATGAGATCAGCCACAGACGGCAGATACTCCGGTGACTTGGCTGCTTCTTCTTCTTGTGATCTTTTTAGCTTGGCGTGTTGTCTTTCACCACGGTATTAAATTTGTTTTCACTCATCTATTGCCTGCTATAATGGATATCCTATCATAGTATTCATATACGCTCATGCTATGAGGATAACCTGGACTCCGTGGCAGTGAGTGATAGTGAATTATTAATGAAAAACCGCGGTATTTCATTAGTAATTCATTATCACTCAGTGCCACAGAGTCCAGGTTATCCTCATGGCATGAGCGTATATGAATACTAAGATATGATATCCATTATAGCAGGCAATAGATGAGTGGAAACAAATTTAATATCGTTGTGAAAGATAACACGCCAAGCTAAAAAGGTCACAAGAAGAAGAAGTGGCCAAGTCGCTGGAGTCTCCGCCGTCTGTGGCTGATCTCATCATCTCTGGTTTATTGTTTTGTATTTCATGTAAGATTTCACTTCATGCATTACAAAACAATCCATTCTTGTTGTTTTGTGAACATATATGCATATATAAGACAGTAACACCACCTCCAGAGGTGTTGTTCCTAGCAATCTCAGAGCAACCTCGTCACCGTACCTCCAAGCGTTCATGGAAGCCACTTCGCGGCAGGAGGTTGCTCTGAGCTTGTTAAAGAATCTTAAATCCAGTTCCAGGAGAGCTAGAGACAGGCGGTGAGCCAGACAATCACAGCGAAGCTGCCACATTCGGTCCTTCACCCGCAAATTCAAACCCAGAAAGTTCGCTAAAACGGATGTGGTTGTACATTATGCAGACTTTTTGGTCTAACTTTATGTAATACGTTAAACCGGAAATTCGTAAGACGAACGTTCGTTAAGCGGAGTATTACTGTGTGTGTATATATATGTATATATATATATATATATATATATATATATATATATATATATATATATATATATATATATATATATATACAGGCAACCCCCATTTAACGTAGGTTCACACAACGAAATTTCGCTATAACGAAGGTTTCATTTGACTAAAATCTGCTCGTTTAACGAACACCAAACTCGTTTTAACGAAGTTTGATCCAGGTAATTTTTTGTCCAAATTTGAAAGCCCCACTGTATCATGCAAGCTGACAGGCTTTTGAATACATCAGGAGCTGCTGGTACTAAGGCCTGCCTCAGGAGAAATCCTGAGACACCTGTAGAATAAAGATCAAGATCAAGCCTCTCGTGGACAACACAGACTCTGCCGATACAAAGGCCTGACTCAGAAGAAATTCTGTGTCACCTGTAGCATCAAGATCAAGATCAAGATCACATGCACCACTCACTGCCCAGTCAAAACATAACAGCGTCACCAGCAGCTCATTTTCCTTAGTTTAACTTACCACCAAAACACCCTGCAATGTGACCTAACGTTCCTTAGAAGACCAGGAAGTGTCTTACTCTCGAAGTGAAGCTGGGTATTATTCACAGACAAGAGAAAGGCCAGAAAACTAATAACATTGCTTCCCACCATGGCTTGACTCCATCTACTGTCTACTATTTTCAAGTCAAGAGACTCTATTAAGAAGGCTAGTGAGACCTCATCTTCCTTGCAAGCTAAAAGAACCACCAGAACTCGTGACTCTACAATGGATAAAATGGAAAGCCTTGTGGAAATGTGGTACATAAGTTTTGTATGCAGTACCATGATGCGCACTTTGTTTACATTCCACAGGTTGCCGGTTAGTGTATTTCCGTTTCACTCTCCCTCCCTTCATAAAGTTAAGATCATCAACATTATAAAGTTACGTACATACATACATTAGTGTACATTATAATGACTTAAATTAAACTACCTAAATGTTTAACTTCATAATTTTTACTTTCATTAAACCTTTACTGTACTATGATGCACTCTCGCTTTGCTTACTCTCAATGGAAGTTCAAATCAGGGGTTAAACTTGTTATAATCGGTTAACAACAGTATTTTTAGGAACATAACCCTTCGTTAAACGGGGTTGCCTGTATATATATATATATATATATATATATATATATATATATATATATATATATATATATATATATATATATATATATATATATATATATATATATATATATATATATATATATATATATATATATATATATATATATATATATATATATATATATATATATATATATATATATATATATATATATATATATATATATATATATATATATATATATATATATATATATATATATATATATATATATATATATATATATATATATATATATATATATATATATATATATATATATATATATATAAGGTCTCGGTTTACGTCAGTTACGTTCTTGAAACATGATGTAAGTCGATTTTGTATGTAACTCGAGTTTCCGTACATTTCAAAGCATATTATCGAGTTTTCAACCAATCATTGTTTATGGTCATTCAGGTAAGTTAAAGATTATATTGTTATATTATTTACAACTATATAGGAATATGAAACACGAGTTTGTTTTTGTTGTTGATTAGGGTCACGAACGCGAAGGACTGCAGGTTTCCGAGAGGGGTGGCTCTGAGGCCGCCAGGAGGGTGGGCAGGTCGAATGTTGTGACGCCCAGGGAAGACAGCTGGGAGTGTAGTGCAGTGCGGTGGGAGTAGAAGCGTGGGCAGCGGGGCAGGAAATGCAATAGGAAAGGGCAATAGGGATCAACAGACAGGCGCAGACGGTGCAAGTGAGCTGCGAGGGTCGTGTGGCCCAGGCGAGGCTCCAGAGTTGTTATTGTTGTGATGGGTGCACACCGCGAACCCTCAAGGTCGTCAACCTCCCTGTTGTCATGGTAACGGGCTTCCCATTTTCTTCTTCACTCCCTCACACACAGCTGCTGCCTCCCTTCTCATGTCTTTAATTACGTCCTCTTTTTCTTGTAGCGTAATAGTTTTCCTTTTCTTAGCATCACTGCTGTCACTAAGGAGTTTTTTCTTTGGTGCCATTGAGCAAGATACTAAGAACTTGAGTCAGTAAACGCAGAAGTAGGATAACACTCTTGCCAGGGGCGACGGTGTGGTGGAACTGAGGCAGGGTGTTATTGTATTCAAGGATGAGGCGGGCGGTGTGACGGGTAACCACCAACAATAACAATAAGTCCCGCGCTTTACGATTTATAAATTT
>NC_059296.1:22494281-22616781 GCF_017591435.1 Portunus trituberculatus
AAAATTATGAAAGTGGTATGGGGAAAGATGCCTGGGAGATAGATTCCTGAACCTAATGATAGATAATTTGATGGTCCAAAGAGTAAAGGAAAACACAAGATTCAGAGGAAATGATGAGCCGGCAAGATTAGACCTAGTTTTTACAAGGGATATACCAATTAACGATGATATAAGATACAAGTGCCCATTGGGAAAGAGTGACCATGTAATATTAGAAATTGATATAGAAGAAGGAAAGGAAGATAGAGATGAATCATACAAAGGAGACCGATTAAATTACAGAAAGGCTGATATTGAGAATCTCAAGAACTATTTTAAAACGTAAACTGGGAGGAGATGGAAAACTCATTAACGGTTCAAGAGAAATATAACTTATTTTTGGAAATATACAAAACTGGGGTCAGGAATATGTTCCGAAATATAGACCTAAAGAAGAAGGAAAGAAAGATTGGTTTAATGCAAGATGTGCTAGGGCAAAGGAGAAACGAGATGGAGCATGGAAAAGGTGGAGAAGAAACAGAAATCCAGAAAATAAGGAAAACTTCAAAACAGCAAGAAATGAATATGCTAAGGTGAGAAAGGAAGAAGAAAAGAACTATGAAAAGGACATTGTCGAAAAATGTAAGGAACAACCAAAATTGTTCTACAGATTCATAAATGGAAAAATAAGACAAAAAGAAACAATAGAAAGGTTAAAAGGAGAAAACGGAATGGTGGAAGACCCAAAAAGTATGGCAGAACTGTTAAATAGTAAATTTCATGAGGTCTTTACTAAGGAATCCAAATTTGAAAGACCACAGGGTAATAGAGACTGTCTATATGAAAGAGATTAAAGTAACCAAGCTTGAAATAAAAAGTTGATGACGGAATTGGATGAGGAAAAGGCAATGGGACCGGATGAAGTCTCAGGCAGAATACTGAAAGAATGTAGGGAAGAACTAGCAAGTCCAATATACAACATCATAAAATGCTCAATAGAAAATGGAACAGTGCCAGTGGAGTGGAAAAGAGCTGAGGTGGTTCCCATATATAAGAGCGGAAGGAAGGAAGAACCTTTAAATTACAGACCGGTATCACTAACTAGTGTAATATGCAAGATGTGTGAAAAAGTAATAAAGAAGCAATGGATTGAGTTTCTTGAAGACAACAAAATATTATCAAATAGCCAATTTGGTTTTAGAAAAGGTCGGTCATGTGTGACAAATTTATTGAGTTTCTACTCTAGAATAGTTGATAAAGTACAAGAGAGAGAGGATGGGTTGACTGTATTTATTTAGATCTAAAAAGGCTTTTGATAAAGTGCCACATGAAAGATTACTATGGAAGTTAGAGGAGAAGGGTGGCTTAAAAGGAAGCACATTGAGATGGATGAAGAATTACTTAAGGGGAGAGAAATAAGGACGATAGTTAAAGATATGAAGTCCAAGTGGAGAACAGTAGACAGCGGAGTGCCACAGGGGTCAGTATTGGCACCAATACTTTTCTCTTATATATAAATGACATGCCAGAGGAGTGAACAGCTACATAAATCTGTTTGCGGACGATGCGAAACTGTGCAGAGTCATTAAACAAAAGAGGATTGTGAAATACTACAGGAAGACTTAAACAAGATCTGGAAATGGAGCAAAAATGGGAGATGGAATTCAATGTGGACAAAAGCCATGTCATGGAAATGGGAAAAAGTGAAAGACGACCAGTGGGAATCTATAAGATGGGAGATGGAGTAGAACTAGAAAAAGTAAAAAGGAAAAGGACTTGGGAGTGACAATGGAAGAAAATAATCAACCGGTAAGCCATATTGATAGAATTTTCAGAGAGACGTATAATTTGCTAAGGAATATTGGAGTAGCATTTCACTATATGGACAAGGAAATGATGAAGAAATTGATAAGTACTAAAATAAGACCTAGATTGGAATATGCAGGAGTTGTGTGGACTCCCATAAAAAGAAACACATAAGAAAATTAGAGAGACTACAAAAATGGCTACAAGAATGGTTCCAGAATTTAAAGGGATGGCATATGAGGAGAGACTAAAGGCAATGGATCTACCAACCTTGGAGCAGAGAAGAGAGAGGGATCTGATACAAGTTTATAAATTGATTAACGGAATGGATGAAGTGGATAATGAGAAACTGATCCTGAGAGAAGAATATGACTTTAGAAGCACAAGATCGCATAGTAAGAAACTAAGGAAGGGACGATGTCTGAGAGATGTTAAAAATTTAGTTTCCGCAAAGATGTGTTGAGACTTGGAACAGTTTGAGTGAAGAAGTGGTGTCAGCAAAGAGTGTACATAGTTTTAAAGAAAAATTGGATAAGTGTAGATATGGAGACGGGACCACACGAGCATAAAGCCCAGGCCCTGTAAAACTACAACTAGGTAAATACAACTAGGTAAATACACACACACACACACACACACACACACACACACACACACACATGTGGTCGCTGAGCTCAGAGCAATCATCTCTAATTCTACAGTTGCCATTGCCTAAGAGTAACCAAGGTGGGAAAGGAGCTTGTAATGTTTGTCCCGTCTCCATATAGTCATGTTAACTGTTGATTAGCAAAATAATGTCCAGGAAGGTGAATATAAACTGTAGCCTGCGTTTGAGCCATCAGCTGAAGTTTGTTTACATCTGCGCAACATGGCGGCCGTGAACTCGAAGGATGAATCAGACTTCACAGGATTTCAAGGAATAATGGAGAAGAGCGTTTATGTGAAAAAAATTCTGGAGTTGGAAGGTAAAATTGAAAAACTGTTTGAAAAGTATGGGGGCCTGGAAACGAGTTATGACAATGTAATGAAGAGTGTGCCGATATGAAGAAAGAAAATGCAGTACTAAAAGAGGAAGTTAAGTTAATTAAAGTGAATTGCGACAAATGTGGAGAATCTTTAGGAAAAGTGATGGAGAAGCAGGCTGAATGGAAAAAAGTCAGGAAGTGGAAAGAAAGGAGGTAAATTACAAAGTTGCAAGTCTGGAAAAGGAAATCAAAGAGTCTGGGAGAAAACTTTGGGCCTTGCTGAAATTATAGATCAACAGATCATAGAAGAGAAGATTGCTGAGAAAGTGGTGAAGGTTATTAAGTCAAATGAGACATTGGTGAGGAAACTGTAGACAAAAAGAGATGTGTGGTGATATTTGGTGTGGAGGAGGATAAGACACCGAGTAAAATGGAGAGAGAAAAACATAAAAAGGTGATAAATAATATCATTAATGTGGTGCAGGAGGAGGAAAAGACCTAGTACAAGAAATAGAGGACTTCCATAGAATTGGAAAGTTCACAGGAGAAGGTATGAGGCCAATAAGAATCAAACTTAAGTCACAAAAGGATGTAGATGAATTGGTGGAGAAGTCATGGAGGCTAGCCCAGCAGGAAACAACAAGGAAGATTTGGTTGAGAAGAGATCTCGGTGAAAAGGAAAGAGAAATGTTAAATGAGTTGAGAAAGGAGGCTTTGAAAAAAATGAAGAGAGGACAGAAGAGGAGAAGAAAGAGTTTTCTGGAGAATCTTGGATATGAGACTGAGGAAGTGGTTCATAACCCAGAAAAGTACAGCAAGAAAGGACTAAAGAAACTTACGTATGAGCAGAATGTAATGTATTCCAACATAAATGGAGTGATATCGGGATTTTAGAACTCAAGGATTACTTGAGGGACAAGAACCCAGATATTGTGGGTCTTACTGAAACAAAACTGAGAGAGGAGAAGACCTGATGATGGTTGGAGAAGGAAATATAATGTTTGGAAAAGAAATAGAGTAGGTAAGATGGGAGGAGGAGTGATGTTGCTGGTTAAAAAGATATAAAGGTGGATCAAGTGAAAGAAGGTATGGGAAAGGCAGAAGTGCTAAAGATCAGAGCAGAAACTAATGAAGGAAAAAGAGGCACTACATAGTGGTGTACGTACCACCTAAGACAAATGCATGGTCAGTACAGGAATATGAAGAAATGATAAGTGATACAGGAACATGTCTGGAAGAAATGTTGGGTGGCTGTGAACGAACTATAATGATGGGAGATTTTAATTGTAAAGAGGTGTGTTGGGAGGACTGGTCAATGGAAGGATCAGAGACAACATGGGAAATACACTATTGACACTGGCAATGGAAAATGTGTTAACTCAGTGGGTCAAAGAAGATACTAGGTTTGGAGGAGAGGGAGCATCGTCAAGACTGGACTTGGTCTTTAGTACAGAGCCAATGGTCATTGAGGAGATGAGGGTGGAGTGCCCTTTAGCAAAGAGTGATCATGCAGTTTTGGAGTTCAAGGTGATAGATGAAGAGAAATCTAGAAGAAATGAAGAATATAAAGTGGGAAGATGGAATTATGCCAAGACAGATTTTGGAAACCTAAAGAAATTCTTTCAAGAGACAAATTGGATGAAATTCAAGAGTGCTAAGGAGCAAATGAAAAGTGGAAGGAATTTATAAAATATACAAAGAAGGTGAGAAAAATTTGTACCAATAAGACAACATAGAGAAGTTGGAAAGCAGGACTGGTTTAACGATAGATGTGAAAAGGCTAGAACAAGAAAAGAGGATGCATGGAAGAGGTGGAGAAGGAAAAGACGGATTAAGCAGTGGGAAAGTTACAAAAGAGCAAGAAATGAATATGTGTTGATTAGAAGAGAAGAAAGAAAGAAACAAGAAAAGGATATAATTGATAAATGTAAAGACCAACCAAGGCTTTTTACAGACATGTGAACAACAACATCAAAAATAGAGAAAGTATTGAAAGTTTAGAAGTAAATGGAGTATGCAGTGAGGATCCCAGGAAATGGCAGAGGCTATGAATGGATGCTTTCGGAAGGTATTCACAAAGGAGACTGCTTTTGACAAACCACTGGTAATGGAACAGAAAGGGATTATGAAGGAGTTTCAAGTAACTGTGGAGGAGATCAAGAATATGATGGGGAGTTTAGAAGTGAGAAAAGCTGTGGGACCTGATGGGGTATCAGGATGGATTTTAAGAGAATGCAGGGAGCAACTGGCAGAAAAAGTTTGTGAAGTAATTGATGCCTCATTAAGGGAAGGTGTAGTGCCCCAAGACTGGAAAAGAGCTAACATTGTCCCAATTTATAAATCAGGTAACAAGAGAGACCCATTGAACTATAGACCAGTGTCACTTACAAGTGTGGTAGCTAAGATGTGTGAGAGGGTGGTGAAGAATAGATGGACAGACTTCTTGGAGAAAAATGACATACTTTGTGAGTGTCAATTTGGTTTTAGAAAAGGGCGTTCATGCACGACAAACCTGATATGTTACTATTCGAGGGTGATAGATGTAATACAGGAAAGAGATGGTTGGGCTGATGGAATATATCTGGATTTAAAAAAGGCCTTTGATAAGGTACCACACCGGAGACTGATCTGGAAACTTGAAATGGTAGGAGGAGTGCATGGCAGTTTACTAAAATGGATGGAAGACTTTTGGTAGGAAGAGAAATGAGAACAATAATTAAGGACAGACCATCAGAATGGGGCTTGGTGGAGAGTGGAGTTCCACAGGGATCAGTGTTGGCACCAGTAATGTTCGCGGTCTACATAAATGACATGGTGGATGGGGTGTCCAGTTATGTGAGCCTATTTGCAGACGATGCAAAATTGTTAAGAAAAGTGAGATGTGACAAAGATTGCGAACTACTCCAGGAAGACTTGGACAGAATATGGAAATGGAGCTGTACATGGCAAATGGAGTTCAACACGACAAAATGCAAGAAATTAGAGTTTGGCAAGAGTGAAAGAAGAATCAGGAGTATGTACAAGATAGGAAATGAAGACATAAAAACCAGTCATGAAGAAAAAGACCTTGGGGTGACAATTACCAATGACCTATTGCCAGAGAGACATATAAACAAAATAATTGGAGAAGTATTGAACTTATTGAGGAACATAAGAGTGGCGTTCGTATATTTAGATGAAGAAATGATGAAGAAAATAATTACTGCAATGATAAGACCAAGGCTTGAATATGCAACAATACAGTGGGCTCCGAACTTAAAGAAACACATAAGGAAACTAGAGAAAGTACAGAGGGCTGCAACAAAAATGGTGCCTGACTTAAGAGATTTGACTTATGAAGACAGACTGAAAAGAATGCAACTTCCGACCCTGGAAAACAGAAGAGAAAGGGGAGACCTGATAGCAATATACAGAGTGATGATTGGCATGGAAAAATGGATAGGGAAGATCTGTGTATGTGGAATGAAAGAATGTCGAGAGGGCATGGGAAAAACTAAAATGGCCACTTATAGGAGAGATGCTTCCCTCATAGAAAAATATAGCTTCCCTCATAGAAGGGTGGAAGCATGGAATAGTTTAGAAAGTGGTCAACGCAAGGAATAAAAAGCTAGTAGATATGGAGACGGGACAGTTCCTCATAGAAGGAGACCTGGAAGCATGAAATAGTTTAGACGTGGAAGTGGTCAACGCAAGGAATATTCATGATTTTAAGAAAAGCTGGACATTAGTAGATATGGAGACGGGACAGTACGAGCATAGCTGTATGTTACAATTAGGTAAATACATACACACAACAGTAGCTCAGTGGTTAGACTGGCACACAAACCAGAGAATTTGATTGGAGATATTTGGGTGTGTCTCCTTTCACTGCATTGTTCACCTAGCAGTGAGTAGGTGGGATGTAAATCGAGAAAGTTGAGACCTTGTGATGTTTGTGTGTGGTCTCAGGATAAGATGGAAATAATGAGCTCTGAGTGTTTCAGGGAAGTGGCTGTCTGAGAAACTGCAGATCAAACAGTGAAACACACACACACACACACACACACATAGGGCTTCCTATCAAAAACATGAGTGTATGGACCATCTGATAAGGGATAAACCAGATATTATGTGTATAGTGGAGACTAAATTGAGAGAATATACAAATAGATTGGTTTAGAGAGGAAATTGTAGAATGTGGAGAAAAGATAGAGTGAATAAAAGTGGAGGTGGAATAATTGTGTTAACAAGAAAAGACTTAATAGTGCAAAATGTGTGCCTTGGAGGAGACAGGAGGAAGTGGTGGGTGTGGTGGTGACTGATGGAAGGCAAGATATCAATATTGTAACTGTGTATGTAAAAAACAAGTGCATGGTCAAATGATCAGTATAATAGTATGGTGGAAAGACATTGGAAAGAATGAGAAATGAAGCTGCAAAGAAAGCAAAATGGTTATAGTTGGAGATTTCAACTGTAAAGACGTCAATTGGGAGGAATTTGAAGTGAATGGTGGAGAATGGGGTGAGCAGCTATTAAATTATGCTGGGGAAATTTGATGGCACAGTGGTGAGGCATCCAACAAGGGAAGGATGATGCCCTGTCAAGACTGGACTTGATATTCACAAAGGGAGTAAATCTAGAGAATGAGATTGAGCATGAGTGTCTTTTGGGGAAGATTGATCATGAATTTTTGAAATTTGAGGTAAAGGTGGGGTTCAGCAAAGATAATGAAGTTGGATACAAGGAGGAATGCCTAAATTATGCTAAGGAAGATATAAGGAGTTGAGAAATTACTTTGGAAATGTGGATTGGTGAAATGTACCAGGAAACAAACATGCAGTTAAAATATGAAAAATTTATGGAAATATATAGTGAGGAGAGAACTTTGTGAAATATATACTAAGAAAATCTTAAAGGAGATAAATGGTTTAACAAAATGTGACAAGGCAAAAAGGGAGAAGGAAAAGGCATGGGAAAAATACAAGAGAAATAATGAGGAAGTGGAGAGAAGCATATGGAATGCAAGAAATAAATATGTTCAAGTGAGAAGAAGGAAACAAGAATTTGAACAGAGAATAGTGGAGAAGAAAAGTGATCCCAAAATGTTTTATAAATTCATTAATGGTAAATTACAGAAAAAAGAAACAGTTGATAAATTAAAGGTTGAAAATTATATATATGTAGATACAAGTGTCATTATTGAAAAATTGAATGAGAATTTCTGCAAAATATTCATAGAAGAAACACAATTCAATCGATGGATGTTACCTGTGACAAGATGGATGCAAAAAATTAGAGTGACAAAGAGTGACATTGCAAAAGTTAGAGAAATTGCAGAAAAAAAGAAAAGTGTAGTCGTATTTGGAATAAAAGAGAAAAATATAAAATATAGACCAAAAAGAGAAAAAGAAGAAATGAAATCAGTCAAAGACTTACTGAAGAATCTAAATGACGAAGATAGGCAGAACTTGAAAGATGAAGTAGAAGAAATAAACAGAATGGGACCATATCAAGAAGGAAAAACGAGACCAATTAAAATATTACTAAAATCACAAGCAGCAACAGAAGAAATATTATATAGAACAACAAAACTTAGAGAAAGAGAAGGCTGCAAGGATATCTATATAAAGAAAAATAGAAATGAGGAAGAAAGGAAGAGATACAATGAACTGGCAGCAGCAGTAAGGGAAAAAAATAATGAAAGGTCAGAAGAGGAAAAAAAGGCTTTTTTTTTGGAGAATTCTAGGAGACAGGATAAGGAAATCGTATATAAACGAGAAGGAAGAGAAAAAAGTGGAACAAGTTTAACTAAAAATGATAAAGGCAAGAGACTAAAATGATGTATACGAACATAGACGGGTTTTATCAAGTAAATTAGAATTAAGAGATTACATAAAGAAAGAAAATCCAGATATTGTATGCCTGGCTGAAACAAAACTAAATGAGAAAATCAAAATAGTCTTGGATAATAGGTATAATATATGGAGAAGAAACAGAGAAGGTAAAGGAGGAGGAGGAGTCATGATAATGTTAAGGAAGGAGATAGTGATAAACCAAGTGGAATGTGGGAAGGAAAAGCAGAAGTATTGTATGTTAAGATGCATATTAATAAAAAGAGTTAACAATCATTGTAACATATGTGCCACCAAAACAAATTCATGGACCAATCAAGAATATAAAGACATGATAGATGACACAATAAGGAGTCTAACGAGAATCATTAAAGAAAGGAAAAAGTTATATTAGTAGGAGATTTCAACTGTAAAGAAGTGGACTGGGAAAATTATGAAAGTGGTATGGGGAAGAAGCCTGGGAGAAAGATTCTTGAACCTAATGATAGACAATATGATGGACCAGAGAGTAAAGGAATGCACAAGATTCAGAGGAAACGATGAGCGCGAGATTGGACCTAGTTTTTACAAGGGTATACAAATGAATGATGATATAAGATATAAGTGCCCATTGGGAAAGAGTGACCATGTAATATTAGAAATAGATATAGAAGAGGAAAGGAAGATAGAGACGATTCATACAAAGGAGACCGATTAAATTACAGAAAGGCTGATATTGAGAATCTCAAGAACTATTTTAAAACGTAAACTGGGAGGAGATGGAAAACTCAGAGACGATGCAAGAGAAGTATAACTTATTTTTGGAAATATATAAAACAGGAGTCAGGAATATGTCCCAAAATATAGACCTAAAGAAGAAGGAAAGAAAGATTGGTTTAATGCAAGGTGTGCTAGGGCAAAGGAGAAAAGAGATGGAGCATGGAAAAGGTGGAGGAGAAATAGAAATCCAACAAATAAGGAAAACTTCAAGGCAGCGAGAAATGAATATGTTAAGGTGAGGAAGGAAGAGGAAAAGAACTTTGAAAAGGACATTGTCGAAAAATGTAAGGAGCAACCAAAATTGTTCTATAGATTCATAAATGGAAAAATTAGACAAAGAGAAACAATAGAAAGGTTAAAAGGAGAGAACGGGATGGTGGAAGACCCAAAAGTATGGCAGAACTATTAAATAATAAATTCCAGGAGGTCTTTACTAAGGAATCCAAATTTGAAAGGCCACAGGGTAATAGAGAGACAGTCTATATGAAAGAGATTAAAGTAACCAAGCTTGAAATAAAAGAGTTAATGAAGGAACTGGATGAAGACAAGGCAATGGGACCAGATGAAGTCTCAGGCAGAATACTGAAAGAATGTAGGAAGAACTAGCAAGTCCTATATACAACATCATAAAATGCTCAATAGAAAATGGAACAGTACCAGTAGAATGGAAAAGAGCTGAGGTGGTTCCCATATATAAGAGCGGAAGGAAGGAAGAACCTTTAAATTACAGACCAGTATCACTAACTAGTGTAATATGCAAGATGTGTGAAAGAATAATAAAGAAACAATGGATCGAGTTCCTTGAAGACAACAAATTAATATCAAATAGCCAATTTGGTTTTAGAAAAGACGGTCGTGTGTAACTAATTTATTGAGTTTCTATTCTAGAATAGTTGATAGAGTACAAGAGAGAGAGGATGGGTTGACTGTATTTATTTGGATTTAAAAAGGCGTTTGACAAAGTGCCACATGCAAGATTACTATGGAAGTTAGAGGAGAAGGGTGGCTTAAAAGGAAGCACATTGAGATGGATAGAAAATTATTTGAGGGGGAGAGAAATAAGGACGGTAGTTAAAGATATGAAGTCCAAGTGGAGAGCAGTAGAAAGCGGAGTGCCACAGGGGTCAGTATTGGCACCAATACTTTTCCTCATTTATATTAACGACATGCCAGAAGGAGTGAACAGCTACATAAATCTGTTTGCAGATGATACGAAACTGTGCAGAGTTATAAAGCAAAAGGAGGATTGTGAAATACTGCAAGAAGACCTAAATAAGATCTGGGAATGGAGTAAAAGTGGGAAATGGAATTCAATGTGAACAAAAGCCATGTCATGGAAATGGGAAAGAGTGAAAGACGACCTGTGGGAATCTATAAGATGGGAGATGGAGTAGAACTGAGAAAGTAAAAAGGAAAAGGACTTAGGAGTGACGATGGAAGAAAACAATCAACCAGTAAGCCATATTGATAGAATTTTTAGAGAAACATATAATTTGCTAAGGAATATTGGAGTAGCATTTCACTACATGGACAAAGAAATGATGAAGAAATTGATAAGTACTATAATAAGACCCAGATTGGAATATGCAGGAGTAGTGTGGACCCCTCATAAAAGAAACACATAAGAAAGTTGGAGAGACTACAAAAATGGCTACAAAAATGGTTCCAGAATTTGAAGGGATGACATATGAGGAGAGACTAAAGGCTATGGATCTACCAACCCTGGAACAAAGAAGGGAGAGAGGAGATCTGATACAAGTTTATAAATTGATCAACAGAATGGACCAAGTGGATAATGAGAAACTGATCCTGAGAGAAGAATATGACATTCGAAGCACAAGATCGCATAGTAAAAAGCTGAGAAAAGGAAGATGTCTGAGAGATGTTAAAAAATATAGTTTCCCGCAAAGATGTATTGAGACGTGGAACAGTTTAAATGAAGGAGTAGTGTCTACAACGAGTGTGCATAGTTTTAAAGTAAGATTGGATAATTGTAGATATGGAGACGGGGCCACACGAGCATAAAGCCCAGGCCCTGTAAAACTACAATTAGGTAAATACACACACACACACACACACACACAGGGTACAGAGGCTGGCAACAAGGATGGTACCAGGATTCAAGGAGTTAGACTATGAGGAAAGACTGAGGGAACTGGGGCTGACCACATTAGAAGAGAGAAAACAAGGGATGACATGATAACTATGTATAAATTGGTGAACAAGATTGATATATTGGACAAAGAATTGATAAAGTGACCACAAGCAATCATCTCCGAGGACATGGAAGAAAATAATAAAAGACATCTGTTTAAATGACGTGAGAAAGTACAGTTTCCTGCATCGTAGTATTGATAAGTGGAATAAACTGAGCAGTGATGTCATTGACGCGGTGTGCATCAATCAGATGAAAGAGAAATATAACAGGAGTAGACAAGGAGACAATATACAGAGAACTTAGCTCGGGCCCTGTAATACACAAATAGGTAAATACACACACACACACACATTGCTTCTGCAGCAGCACTGAGAAATAAAACTGTTCTACCTTCTTAGAATTATTTGTCCTTTAGATATTCTGGTAGTTGAATAGTCATCCACAATTTCTCAGTGTCGTTTAACACCTCTCTGGGGAAGCTGACTGTTGCAAGTCTTTTCTGATGCTCATCTAGATGGCAAGTGTCCCATGAATGCTTTGGAGAGAATGTTAGCTCTTAAAAACCCAATCATCCCAATGTGTCATGACTTTGTATGTATAAAACAGCCCAAAGACTATCAGCCCATGACTATTGTTTCTTCCCTGTCAACTCTGACAAGAAACAGCCCAATTTTAGAAGTAAACCTGCTTGCCTCTGTTGCAAGTCACACTGATAATTGAAGTGGAAGGTTGTTGTGCTCATATATGTATGTATTTTTATTTACTTGTTTCTTTGTTTGTTTATCATGTAAATGTCCAGAGTGAGTGTGAGCTTAGATAGGACTGAAGCTTTGGGCAGGAACACTATGGTATGGTGCCACTGGCAGTGTAGGCACAAGCCAATGCAAATTCTAGGCATCAGGAAAGGGCATAAACTGGTTTGGGCACATGCCAGAACAGTTAAAACCCAAGGTACCACTGTATATTCCATAGAAATTAACACCACAATTTAACTTGCATAATATTTATTTTCATATAAGAACTTTTATGCTGCTTGTTTTATCTATTTATAATTGTAACTGGCTTTGGAATATTTGAATTCTTGATATTATGTGTTTCTGTTTATTATAAGTTTATGGTTTTCAGTAAGGAATCCTTTATTTTGCAATGTATTCTGAAATTTCCATTATCATTTATGTTATTTATTCCTTGATTTTTACTTTATGTTTAGTTTAATAACTTTTATTGGGCTGTCGGTGTGCTATCTTTCAGTACCGTCAGAATGTAAGTGGATCAGGAAAAGAGTTGGGAAAGGCATACATCAACTTTGCCAGGAACTCTATGGACCAGATCAGACAAAAAGTTAATGATGAGCTCTGGATTCTCAACCTGTTTGAGGTGAGTATAACATTTACTGTTGTCTTGCTGTGTGACTCTCTTTACTGCTATCATCATTGTAGTGAATTGCAGATTCCACATCTACATATATAGATTAATTAAGATCATATGGTGGTAACTTATCAAAATATTATGGTTATGAACAAGTGTAACTTAATAACATTTTCTTTCCTTTTGTAATTTCTGAGGACCTTCTTTGTCTTTCACCCACTTTCCTTTATTCTTTCATTTCAAGAGTCACACACTAGATTTCCCAAGGTTGGGGCAAAGCTAACGTAAACTCTATTGTTCAATGTCTCATAGAGCGCCTATTAGAATTTTATCAAATTATCATTTATTTTTGTAAGTGAGAGTGAAGTGGGTGGGCAGGCAGGTAATGAGTAGACTGCTTCCCTGTTCCTCCTCCTTATCTCCCCTCCCCCCTTTATTGTCATTCTGAGCATACAGGAAGCTCAGAGACAGAGAGAGAGAGAGAGATTGGGTGGTGTTTTCTAGTTCCCAAGCAGATTTTTGGGAAGATGGATGTGTATTTTGGTTAGAGAACCTAGTCAAATAACTTAATGTATATTGTAATGAAGGAGGACTTTTCCAGAAAGAAATAGAAATTAATTTAATATTGCAAGCTTAATGCCGAGCTGACTGAAGTGCGAAAGGCATGTAAAGCCTAATTCACAGCATGTGAGAAGTTTGTAATCATGATTTGACTCCTTTATTACCATGATGCATTTCTATACTCATTCTGCCTACTACTGGATGGTTTTATACAGCCTCAGAAACTCATGTGGGGGTTAAAATAGTGAAGACTGTGGCCATTAATCTTCTGACTTTTATAAATCCTTCATAATGTCAATAAAATCATACCCAAACTCATGACAAAAATGTGTTCCAGTACTGAAGGGGTTAATTTCATGATTTTCTAATTGTCCCCTCATTTTGAAAATCATACCAGAGGTAGTAGTAAGATGAGGTATGTCACTTGTGCAATCTAAATTCAGCCATATTAATTGGGTGTCTACAATTATTTTTTAAAGCTAATAGTCTTTTATTGTAAACAGCGAGAGAGAGAGAACCTGGGAGGAGAGTGGAGTAGTATCAGTAGGTGGCTGGTGCCTCACTCCCCTTCCTTGCTTCCTGCCCTATAAAAGGAATGAGTGGCCATGTTTTTCTATAGTTCCTGTCCACTACTCAGAGGAGATACATATACAGGTGTGAGGAGATTTATGAGAGTATATTTTAGGATGTGGAAGTGACTGATCTCCACCGCCTGTTGCCCCAGGAGCCTAGTTGTGCCTTGAAGGTGGAGTTGTGTGAGGAGTGGGAACTCCCTAACTGTTAGTAATTAGAGTCAGTGTGGTGCGCACATGGCGTGTGGGGACGGACACAGAGCTCAAGCATCCACATGGGAGGGTGTACAGGATCCCTTGTGTGATGAGGCAAACATGAAGACTGCCTTGTCTTTGGAGTGTTGGGTTTTGTTTTGTGGATTGAGTGTTTATTTTTTTTAAGTTGAGCAGTGTTCCTTATTATACCCCATTGCTAGCTTTGTTAAACTGGCAGCTCCAATGTCTGGGAGATAATTATTTTTTAAAGTAGATAGTCTTTTTATCATGAATAGTGAGAGAGAGAGAGAGAGAGAGAGAGAGAGATGAGTGAGGTGGGGAAAAGGATTGAAAAGTGTGATACTTTCACATTTTTAATCAGTTAATCAAGGCAGAATTGAGAAATAGGTGGTGGAAAATTACATATTTTTGCTGAACTTTCAAAAATAGACCAGCTGAGTGGGATGCCTTTTAGGGTTTATTGTAAAAAAATGCAGAAGGATGGAAGGTATTTTTTATACTCTTTCACTGTAATCAACATGGCTTTTCTTACCCTTCTCATCATGCAGAGCATCTTATTCTGAGCAATTTAAATCCACACATACCCATCGCAAATTGTTTATGACATTGACAACAATTTTCAAAGATTTATGGGAATGCACTAACACACTGCAACACCCATGCATGTGATGGACTGATGGGCAGGGAGGAACACTGTTAGGTGTGTTCATTCATGTGTGTGTATTGCTACATCATTTGCGAACGCATGAAATCAATCAGAGTGATTGGTTCTTTTATTGAGCATGCAGCCACTTACCAACAAAAATAATACATAATAAATCTAGCCAATCAGAGTGGTTTGTGGAGAGAAGTGACTTGATTTGAGTCATTCTGCGGAAGATGTCTGAATGGGCAGGGTGTTGCATTGATAGCTTCCCTTGAATCACCAGATTTTACAAAGAGAAATAAAGTAACAACTTCATATTAATTTTTTACTATTACTAGTCAGGTTAGGCTAGTTTGCTATGGTTAGATCAGTTTAATTGCATTAGATAAATTAAATTAGTTCTGAGGAAGACATATCAGTAGTGCATGTTGCCTCAACTAGGTTATGTTAGATAGGATAGGTTAATTAAGATAAGGTAAGGTAAGGTAAGGTAAGGTAAGGTAAAGTAAGGTTAAAGTTAGGGTTAGATTAGTTTTGGTTAAATAGATGAGTTTCAATAGGTTGGTGTAGTCAGCAGTGACCAGTGGTGGCAATGAGTATTTTCCACGGCAGTAACAATGAAAATTTTGGACTGTTACTTTTGTGATATTTTGTGATAACAAAACTGCTTTCTTCTGATATATTTTGGTCTGTGTTATATTAGTCTTTTTTTCTTTTCATTGCAATACAGTGCTTCATGAGGGGATAGACTATGTTTTTTTTGGAAAGGGGGAGAGATGGGAATATAAAAACTTCTGATTTGCGACATAAATAAAGTGCATATTCATTAAAAAAACATGTAAAAAACTACCAAAAAAAAGTAGTTTAATTCTGAAGTGGGAGTATGGTGAAAGACAGTAAATTTATCAAGATGAATAATGTCAAGACATAAGCCATGTGCAATTAGTAGAAAAGGCAGTGTTTTATAATGGTTACATTGTTTGAAATTCTGAACATACAGACATAAATGTGAAAAATTGGTTCTTTAAGTTGGCTGGTCAAGCAGACCATTAGGATGAAAACAGAGACTTTACTGAGGACAAGATGATGGAATGTGAGTAACTTAAAATCTAAAGTAGATCTGCTTGACTGGAATGAATGGAAAATATTGAATTTAGTATATAGTACATAAATGGGACACAGTTTGAATGGTTTCTAAAGGTTGACTGAACCTAATGGAGAGTTTTCAGAACTAATCTGCCATATGTCATTGCTGGTGACATGAGCTAAAATATTATAGTAAATACCAGGTACATACAGATGCGTAGAATAATAATGATTATGATACTATTGACATTCTGTATCGACTTTTAAATATCCTGTATAGACAATTGTAATGCAGAGGAAAAAAAGAATTTAATGCTTATGAAACTTTAAAAGAAATTTTGAAACTTTATTTTCAACACACGGTAGCAGTAGCTAAGCTTAAGGCACTGATTATAATTCAAATGGTTAACACAAGATTACAAATTCACAATACTTTTCAATAAATTTAATTTGAGGAAATAAACTGATTGAATGACACCAAGAGAACTTTTCCTCCCCACAATCATGTTTGTTTCAACTTACCACAACCTCATGACACTACTCTTTTCACCTATGCTGTCCTTGTGCCGACTCGTGCGACTTGATCACTTTATAATTCCTTGTCTTCTCAAGAAAACTCACTTAACTTGTCTTTGGGGCTGCAATACACTGTTTATGGGAGAAATGTACCAAGTGGTGCCACTTTGCCCCCTTTTTTCTCTCTTAACACCACCGCCAACACAGTAAGATTACACTTCTCCTAATTTCACTAAAAACATAGCCTATCAAAACACACACACACACACACACACAGGATATCAGAGCACTGAGAGAGAGAGCAATCGTCGCTGTCTGCTCGGAGGAAGAACGAAGCCAGTCTGTGTAAACAATTTAATATTAATATAAATGCTATGTTTTATATAAAAGTTACGTTCATTTTACAAAAGCAAGGAAGCTACTAACCTGCTCGGATGAAGAACAAAGCCAGACTGTGTATGAGAGCAAGAACTCTCCTAGTTTCCCACAGCCTAGCCCCTGGGGATTCCCACATCCTCCCCCTCCTAAATCATTATCAGTCATCACAATATGACTGGCACTGGCATAATTAAAGAGGATTTGATTGACATTATTATTGATATTATGTTGATGGGAGACATTTTTCTGAACAGCTCAGTTCTCCCTCTGCCTACTGGAGTGAAAAATTTGTGTTAAATTTCTAATTACATAGCAATTGAATTTAATATTTTTAATTCACGGCTTGACAACCTTCTCTCTCTCCCCATCAGATGGTCAGTCTACCATCTGTTTGACTGTCTGTATGTCTTTGATATCCCATGTGTGTCGTAGTTACATTAGAAGCTTAATAATTACTAACTTGATATTAAGTGTCTCTGGCACTACACAATTTTGGGAGAAGCTTGTGAAAACAAATATTATTTGTGATTATCTAGTGATACTGCTATCAATATCTTAAATACAAATTAAAAATACAGTGTAGACTCAATACTTGAATGTCTAAATAGTCAAATGCAAAAGTTCGACTTAATACTCGAAAAAATGCCTAATAGTCGAACGTCCGTCCACATGGCTGTAAACAAAAAAGGCCCCATCCTTCCTGCCCCACGTGCCCCACCGGTCCACCGCACCCAGTTGATCTTTGCTGTCGTAAGAATAACATTGTCCTGCGCATTCATCCTTCCTGCCGCCCCACGCTCCCCACCGGTCCACCGCAGCCATTTGATTCTTTGCTGTCGTAAGAATAACATTGTCCTGCGCTTTCATTTTTTCCTCCGTCCCACGTGCTCCATTGGTCCACCGCAGCCAGTTGATTCTTCGCTGTTGTAAAAATAACATCGTCCTGTGCTTTCATCCTTCCCGCCGCTCCACGCGCCCCACCAGTCCACCGCAGCCAGTTGATCCTTCTGTCGTAAGAATGCAGCCAGTTGATTCTTTGCTGTCGTAAGAATAACATTGTCCTACGCTTTCATTTTTTCCTCCGTCCCACGTGCTCCATTGGTTCACCGCAGCCAGTTGATTCTTCGCTGTTGTAAAAATAACATCGTCCTGTGCTTTCATCCTTCCCGCCGCCCCACGCGCCCCACCAGTCCACTGCAGCCAGTTGATCCTTCTGTCGTAAGAATAACATTGTCCTGCGCTTTCATCCTTCCCGCTGCCCCACGCGCCCCACTGGTCCACTGCAGCCAGTTGATCCTTTGCTGTCGTAAGAATAACATTGTCCTGCGCTTTCATCCTTCCCGCTGCCCCACGTGCCCCACCGGTCCACCACAGCCAATTGATCCTTCGCTGTCGTAAGAATAATATTGTTCTGCACTTTTTCTCCGGAGTTTTTTTTTCATTTATAAGCTTACAATGGCACTGAAGAGGCTTGTTAGTGATGAAAATAAGCCTACAAGAAACAATGTAGTGACAACCATCAAAAGGAAAAAGGAGGTCATTGATAAATACGAGAAAAAAAAAGAAGAACCAATCTTGCAGCTGAGTACTGTATGGCTAAATCTACAGTAGCCACAATACTGAAAAAGACAGAGCTCATTAAAAGAGCTGATGTGGCTATTGGTGTGAAAAGGCAATTTAAGCAACCTGCGGCAGTGGAAGAAATGGAAAAATTTTATTGGATAAACCAAAGGCAGATGGCTGGTGATTCTTTGTTAGAGGGCATAATCTGTGTGAAGGCTAGGCTGCTGCATCGTGATCTTATTTCTTATACTACATTTGACTCCAATGATGATTTTAAAGCAAGTAAAGGGTAGTTTGTGAATTTCAAGAAAAGAACTGAAATTCATTCTGTTGTGACACACGGCAAGACCGCAAGTGCTGACAGAGTTCCCGCTGAGTAATTTGTGCCTGAATATAAGAAATTTGTGGATAAGGAGCTCTTAAGCCCACAACAGATCTTTAATTGTGATGAAACTGGCCTGTTTTGGGAAAAAAAAAGCTACCAAACATGATCTATATAATAACAAAGGAAGAGAAGTGTTTGCCAGGACACAAGCCTATGAAAGACAGGCCAACCCTGCTTCTGTGTGCCAATGCTAGTGGCGACTGCAAAATTAAACTGCTGCTTTTTTCAAAACTTGGGTTTGGCAATGGCTGGAACGAATTACCTGATTTATAGGTATCATTAGTTGAACTTTTTAATACTTGAACGGCAATTTGGAATTAATTAAGTTTGGGTATTGAGTCTCCACTGTATGTATATAGATGTCAACTATGAAAAATATAAAACCTGACTTTACTATATAGTATAACACAACATAGTAACATCATGATATATTCGGCATTATGCTGGGTCGGCGCCGTAGCATAATTTCTTGACGAAAAACAATGGCCTATCATACAGGAGAGTCTTTTATTGTTACGGTATTATGCCAGTGTCATGTTTGGAGCTGTCTGGTTATGCACAACTGTCCGGGAGCGAACTGCACTTGCGCAGAACCCAATGCTTACAAAGAAAGATTTTTTTATAAACAAAATTGTTCACAAGTGATCATGACATCATGCCAGATAATTTACGAGAAAGACTGGCCAAGTTCGTGATGTACTGAGAGAATATCTTACAGCAATAATCATTATAAGCTGACTTCTAATATATAACAAAATAAAAATTTGCAGTTGTTTTTTTTTTCTAGGGTCCTTAAAACAAGTGAACAAACCTATCATTGTGTAATGTAGGTAATTTTGGTCACTACATAAAAGCCATTCAACGATTCTTGACAACACCTACACAGTATAAAGATGTATACACTTTTCTATAAAATATAGCAGTGTATAGATTCATAAAAGGTTTTCTTACTTCACACTTGCTGCTTGTTTGATGATGGTGGAGGCAGTGGAGTGGGCCAACTGCAGGGTTCTGGTGATGAAATTGGCTCCCTAGCTCCTTCATGGCAATAACAATATCAAGCTTTTTCTCTATAGATAAGTTTTTCCTTGGTCTTTTGGCCTTCAGTCCACCAGCACTAGGTGTTGCAGGCTGTTTGGAAGACATCACACTTGTATCATTCGTAATACCCAACAATGTTGTTGTTGTTGTTGTTTGAGGGCTGTGATGATCAGGTTGACCATATATGCCCTGGAAAATTGCCTATGAGGTGATCACAGGCGTGGTAGTTGTCCTGACTTCTTGAGGAAGGCGCAGGTGAGGCGGATGACAGCTGATTGTCTTGAGGGGTGGACTCCCGTCGCCCCTAGTAGGGTGGGCAGGTCAAAGGTGTTCACACCCAGGGCAAGGAGCTGAGTTCTGAGCACGGTGCGGTGTGAGTAGAAGCATGGGCACTCAAGGAAAAAATGTTCGATGGTTTCAGGCACTGTTGGGCACCAGGGGCAGTATGGGTCAGGTGAGATGTGGAGACGATGGAGGTGGACAGTGAGGCGTGTGTGTCCCAAGCGAAGGCGGGTGAGGGCTACATCTAGCTGACGGAAAGTTTTCCTCACCCACGGCTGTGGAGAAAAATCGTTTTTGTAGAGGCCCATAGATGTAGTGCGGAGGTCATGAGCCAGTGAACTGTCCCATAGAGCTCGGCAGGCAGTGGAAATGCGGCGTTTCCTAGTGGAGAGTGACAGCGGGAGGGGGGACAATGTTTACATTATAGAGTGCCATCCTGGCAGCGGTGTCGACAATCACATTTCCTCAGATGTTTGAGTAGGAAGGTACCCATTGAAGGACTATTTCCCAACCCTGCGACTGGAGGGAGAGGAGAAGGCGTTGAATGGAGTACACAAGGGTTATGGAGGTTGAAGGATGGCGGGAGAGAAGGTGTAAGGATGATCTGAAGTCTGTGCGGAGATGAGGTGAACTACAGCCTGTTGGATGGCGAATAGCTCTGCCGTGGTGATGTGTGTGTCACATGGTAGTTTCCAGGTCTTGGTGATGCCAGTGTTGGGGATATATATGGCTGCACCTGTGGATGGGGTGACTGGGCAGTGGGAGCCATCCATGTATACTTTGGTATGGTCTCAGTAGGTGGATTAGTCCAGGGCGATGAATAGTGTGACTGCGAGGGTCCCTGTGGAGGGCTTTGGGGGGAGGTCTGGGATGTGAAGAGCTATGTGGCTGCATAACGTTTGCCAGGGCAGCATTGGAGGTACAGGGCTGGTGGGTTGAGGTAGTAATGAGGATATGTTTAGCAAGGCGAGGGCGTGTAGGGCTCAGATGTTAAGTGGCTGACGGGCCCCAGGGAGCCAGACTGGATTATGGGGGTCCACACCCGAGGTAGAGTAGAGTGCAAGGGGATGAGATGATGGTAGATTCTGGAACTGCAGATACTGGTGGCAAAGGGTTTCTCTCCTGTGATATTGGAGTGGTAGCACACCGCTTTCAGCCCGTAGCGCTGGAATGGGAGAGGTTATCATTGCTCCCATCGCAATCCGTAGGGCTGCATTCTGTATTATGTCTAGTTTAGCCAGAGAAGAGGGGGTAGCTGAACCATATATTCCTGATCCATATGATATTTTAGAAGAGATGGTGGCATGGTAATATTGGAGAAGAAGGTCCCGGTTGGCCCCCCACCGGATCCCTGTGATCCTCTTCATTATATCTAGCTTCTTATTGCAGGAGGAGCGTAGGTATTCTATGTGAGTCAGCCAGGTGAGACGGGGCCCCTCAAGTCTCACGCCGAGGAATTTGTGGGTTCGGGTGTATGGGACAGGTGATCCACATAGAGTAACTGTTGGAGTAGTATGTAGAACTTTGAGTGTGAAGGACATCAAGGAGCTTTTGCTTCTTGTAGTTGTACCTGGGCTTGTGCTTGGGTCGGGGCTTTGCTGATTATTGGGATTTCTTCTGCATACACGAGGAGGTAGGAATGTGATGGAATGGTGAGATCAGACATCAAGATATTGAAAAGCAGGGGGCTGAGAGTTAAGCCTTGAGGGACGCCTCGGTGGAGGGTGCAAGAGGACGACAGGGAGGCACCAACAGCCACACAGTATGTCCTACCAGACAGAGAAGACTGTAGCCAGGACAGAGGAGAGCCAGTGAGTCCTAGTCTGGAAATTTTATAGAGGATGCTGGTGTGTGGGACACAGTCAAATGCTCCCTCTAGTTTGAGGAAGAGGGCTAACATAACCTCCCTTTTCCTATAGGTGTCGCAGATGTGATATTCAAGCTGAGCAATGACATCTATGGTGCCTCGCCCAGGCCTAAACCCACACTGTTCCTCTTTCAGAAGGTGTTGGGCCTCTAGCCACCAGGTGAGGCGAGTGCAGATCAGCCATTCTAGTAGCTTTCCTATGCAGGGTAGAAGGGCGATTGGGCGATAGGAGGATGGCAGAGTGGGATCCTTCCCGGGTTTAGGTATTGGGAGGAGGATGGAAAATTTCCAGCACCTTGAGTAAGTTCCTTGGAACCAGCTGGCATTATAGATGGTAAGCAAGGTTGCCTGAAATGGAGGGGTGAGGTGGAGAAGAAATTCATAAGGTACAGAATCTGGGCTGGCACTCTTCCCTGGTTTTAAGGAAGACAGAACCTGGTGGAGTTCCTGAGGTGTGAAGAGTTGTGCTATGCCAGGGGTGGTGGGTGCCAAGATGGAAGCAGTAACTGTGCTGTGCAGAACTGGGGAAAGGGTTGGCAGCAATCCAATCTTGTTGTGGAATGTTTTGGCAAGGAGGGTTGCTTTTTGCAGATCAGTGGACAGTGGTGCATTCCCATCATGGAGAGGTATGGGTTGACGTTTCTGCACGCCCTCCATGGCATGTAAGAATTTCCAAGTACGTTTAGTGGAAGAGGAGAATGAAAGTGAAGAGCAGTGGGAACTCCATGCCTTCCTCTGGGCCTGGAGGGTGGTCCTGGTGCATATGGCATCAAGGCAGCGGTATTCAGCTCCAAGGAGCTAGGTGGGCCTCCTTCGCCACCTGTTCCAGGCCTGTCTGCGGGCACATATCGCCAGAGCACAGTTGTCGATCCACCATGGTTTACCTGGCCGACGGGAGGAGCGGTGGGTAGAAAGATGAAAAGCTGTACGTCCGGCTTTCACCAGGGTCTCTGTGATGGTGGAGGCAGCTTCCTCCAGTGGAAGTAAGGAGAAATCTGGCAGATTGGACTGAGCCTCGGTGAACCCTGGCCAACCAGAAGGCTGGATCTTCCACCGTGGTAGGCAGCCAGGTTGAGGATCAGAGGGCCCAATGGGGAAGGTGGCATGGATAGGGAGGTGGCCGCTACCCATGTACGGACCTGTAGAAAAGGCAGCAGAAGAGAAGGAGGGGTCCCCGATGAACAAGTCGAGCACCGATGGAGCACCAGTGTGTGGGTGGTAGCATGTAGTTAGGCCTGGCGGGGAGAGGAGTGACAAGTGAGGTGAATCCAGGATGGCCTTGAATAGAGTTCTGCCTGAGGTGTTGGTGAGGTGGAGGGGCAGGTTGGGTTCCCAGCATTGGTGGTGCGCATTGAAGTCGCCCATAAGAATGACAGGTGGAGACATGAGGGAGAGGTAGTGGTTTAATTCTGGAAGTGTTGTCAGTCCCAGAGGACTGTAGCAGATGGCCACCGAGAGCCATCCCCTCGCTGACATCACTCTGGCAGCAGCAATTTCAAGCTGACAGTTGGGCCACTGTTGGAGGTTGAGTGGGACATGGGTAAGAGTGTCCCTGACTGCCAGGAGGACACCTCCCCCACGACCCTATGGTCTGTCTTTTCGGATGATGTTATACCCGGGTATGCGTAAGGAGAGGTGGTGGGTGAGCCACGTCGCACTCAACCCGACCACTGTAGGCAGGATGTTTCTTAGATATTCCTTGTATTCTTGTGTCTAACTGGTGAGAGACCTGGCATTCCAGAGGAGGAGAAAAGGTCCATTATTGGAGGAGTAATGAGAGAAGAGAGGAGAGAGTTGGCCAAACAGTGGCTAGTATCTCAGGAATGGGTGTGCCTCGCTAGTATAACGAGTACGCATCAAGGAGAAGAGTGAATAATCTCTGTAGGATGTCCTGATGTGGTGGTAGTGGTGTATCTTGTCTTGGAAGAGGTTGCTGCACTGGAGTGTTCGGTGGTGGGGGGGCGCACCATGCTATGTTTGGGTACACGAGCACTGCTATCACTATTAGTAGACTGTTGGGTGGCAGGCCGGGTAGGGGCAGGGGTCACTGAGCAGAGGATGGACTTCTGCTTCCACGGTGAGGTGAGTACAGTCTGTAGGGCTTGGCGTATCTGCAGGCGCAGGAGGGGGAGGGCGTGGACGTCTTTGGGCAGGCCGGGACGGAAGAGAAGGTGTTGCTGAGTCAGCTGTCTCCTCTGGGCATGGATGATCCTCTGTAAGGTCCTGTAAGGCACTATACCTGTTGTTGTAAGTCATCTGGGAGTAGAGGAGATCGGGATTGACAAGAGTTGAAGGTCTTGTAGAGAGTGGGGCTGGGTTTGGTTGTCTGGAGACTGACTTTATTTTATGGAATGGAATCTGGCGTAGGCGTGTATTGATGTCATGGAGTGGTACCCTCTCCTCAGCCATCCAAGAGTAGAGTTGTTGGGCCTCTCGGTTGTATAGGCAATGCGGTGACCGAGGGCAATGATGGCCACCACACTAGAAACATGAAAAGGGTTTCTCATAGGTGCCTTCAGGGTTCTGTTATGGGTGGGGGCCACTGCAACAAGAGCAGCGCACTGAGGAACGGCAGGTATTCATGGAATGACCCACCCTTTGGCATGCAGGATAATGTAGGATAGGGAGTAGGTAAGGCTGTGTCCAGTAAACCAGCTGGGCTATGGAAACTTTCTGAGGGAGAGGTCCTGACACCCTGAGGCATAACCACCTACCACTAGCTGAGCGGGGAAGGTGGTGAGGATGAATCTAGCACATCTCTTCTATTTCTGCCCCATCAATGGCCCTAATGCTGCTACGAACGTCCGTGATGTTGGTGTCGTCAGCAAGGGACCCTACCTTGCATTACTGGTGAGTGACGTTCTCTCTGTCAGCACGGCGACTGGTGACCTGCCTCTTACCTAGAGTGAAGGTGTCTTCCTGGAGGGCTGGTACCTTGTGGATGTTGTTCTCCTAAAGTGTCACTACAAGAGCAGACCCATTGCCTAAGCAGCGAGTTTCCCCCTCAATGATATATTTGGCCAAACCTGAGGAGTGGAGTGCGTGGGAGACAGTGAGGGTTGGAGAAGACACGAGCCCCGTTGGCGGCCCGGATGAGGAAGGAGGCTTTTACACAGGTGTCCTGGGGTTGGTGTTTTGAGGGGGCAGTGCGCTGGACTTTGCAGGTGTCTTGTAAGGACGAAGGGGCGAGACATTTACTACCAGACAGAGGAGTGAAGGAGGTCATGTCGGCGTCCATGTTGACCTCAGCCGGCATGGAGGCGTCTGCAGTCGCCTCCAAACTCTCTACTTCTTTATCCTACATTATCTTGAGAGAGAGAGAGAGAGAGAGAGTGTAGCTGTCTCACACTGGGACACAAAGGAAGGCAGAGCAGCTCAAGTATCGGGCGAACTGGCGAGCTGTTGCCTTGTACAGGAGAGCGGGGAAGAGGTGTGGTCGGTGCGGTCACACACCATATCCAACAATAAATGTGAATTTTTAGCAAAACACTAACACTAATGTTTGAACACAATTGAAAGACTGATCTTGATCTTGATCTTGATGATACAGGTGGCTTGTGATTGCTATCCAGCTCTCAGACAAAAGGTTACTAAAAACAACAGTGCATAATTATATGCGGCCAAAGAAATTAAAATAAAATCTTTGGATGAAAGAACCAGTTGTAGTGAATGAAGGAAGAAACTGATTCCATCCAGCACCATTGCAAAGGTTATGCTTGAACTTCGAACCTTGGATCGGCAGCTTCTGTAGAGGAAAAAAAAAGACAAGCAGAAAAAAAGAGCAGTATCCTGTTCACTTATTATCCCTACCTATAACAATAATGAGTTTTCATGGTTGGTGGCCCCAGCATGGGTGGTGATGTGATCACAGTGCATTTGGTTTGTTTGCATTTTGGTGATTGCTTGAAAATTGGATAAAAGAGCTGGGACAATGGAAAACAAGCGAGTGGACATAATTCATAATGATTGGAAAATTGAAATTTTGAATACTGAGGCATCAAATAACAAAGGAAATCTATATTAAGATATGATACCCATTATAGCAGGCAATAGAGGAGCAGAAATATAAATGTTGTGGTGAAAGCAACACACAAGGTAAAGGGGATCACAGGAAGAAGTGGTGGTGGCTTCTTCTTCTTGTGACCCCATTTAGCTTGTGTGTTGCTTTCACCACAATATGGGGTGCCTCGCGATATCGGATCTCACAGTAACAAATTTTGCACAGTAACAGGCTGGTCAGATACTATCCAATATTTTTTGGACTGTAATGGTAGTTTTTTTTTTTTTTTTTTTTTTTTTCTCCATGGATTCATATTTCCCACATGGCCATGCAGATGAATACATATATGACACGATAAACAAGCCAAAAAAGACCTGTATTTATTTACTCCTGCATGCTAGATACCATTGTAATTAATTTTGTTGGTCTATAATTTAAAAAAACTTGTAGTAAGGTGGAGAGCAGTGACTGCTTGCCTGTGGTGGTCACTGGAGTGACATGGTGATTTGTGGTTCTGGGCTGGTTGGACCTGCGGTTTGTTGAAGTGAATCGCTAGATACATATTTCTGTTTGAATGTCATTGGGCAAGTGAGAATAATGACACTATCACACTGAGAGAGAGAGAGAGAGAGAGAGAGAGAGAGAGAGCAAGTGGGGGAGAAGTTCAGAGAATAGGCATATTAGTGTTTTGGGAGTGCAGCTAGAAGAGTAAAACCCAGTCCACTTTAAACTAAATTACCATCAGTTAAAGGAAGAAAGAAAATTGTAGACTTCTAAAGACCAGTCAATGAAGACAAAAATCAAATGATTGGGGAGTCTTTGTTGTTTTTTTGTTATCTGCACTTCATCAACTCAGCTCTCTCTCTCTCTCTCTCTCTCTCTCTCTCTCTCTACTTCTTCCTAGAAGTACTTGTTCACGTTGCATATTATTGTCGTAGATTAGCTGTGAGGGTGGCCATATGGCGAGGTTGCAGCAAAACAATTGTCCATAGTGGAACTATATAATGTAAGGTATGTGTAGAGGTATCAGTACTCTGCATTTAGTCACACTTCCTTGCACAATTGCCACATTTAGGATGGGGGAAAACATTTTTTCATAGAGAAAATGCCTTGATTTTTACCCCAACAGTGATGTAAAACAGAAGTTAAAAGGATTTCAGAAGTAATTTCAGAAACTCACCAATTTATATTGAAATAGAGGGAGAGAAAGAAAACAAAAAGGGAGGTTAGGAGGGGAAGCTACATCCCTAATGCTTGGTAAGACAAATTTTTATAACTGTATACTTCTTGAATAATAATTAACTCTTATATTTCAGCATTCAGCATTGAATAAGGTAGTTCAAGTGTTCAGAATATTTTTTTTCACATTATTGTAAGAATAAATTATCAAAAATGGAAAAAAAATGTTGGGTGAGAGGGTTAAGGATCTCGCAGACAAACTGCTCTCATTAACGGACAATTCCCAGTAAGGGACACCTCTCGCCCCTAAAGTGTTTGTTATTGTGAGGCACCACTGTATTTCTGTTTCAGTCCCTTTATTACCAGCTATAATGGATATTATATCTTTGTATTTATATGCAATCATGTCATGAGGATCACCTTGACTCCATGGCAGTGAGTGATAGTTCAGAGATGCTCAGTTGTTCCTTCTCACAGTCCTCACTCCTTAGGCTGGAGCTAACCCACACTGTGTGAGTGGATTGTTCTCTGCGTTTCCACCTTGTTTTCTATACTATGGCATCCAAGCATGGCATAGTAAGAGTTGCAAAATGTAAATGTATATAGGAGACAGTAAGACCTCCTTGGGAGATGGCTTTACCTGCAACCTCATTGCCATGGCAACAGTGTCTCCATATGTGTTCGGGGATACCATTTTTTTGGCCGAAAGTTGCTTCGCTTATTGTTAAGTTTCTTGGATCTCAGCCCAGTGCATTTCCTACCAGAAGCACCGTGGGTGCACAAGATGTCCTTGAATTGAGTTAACCCATGTTAAATTAAATAAATTGTGCTATTTAATCACATATCCTTAAATACCAAGTTGTGTTAAATTGAAATCGTGCTTTTCAAATTCGTGTTAATCAAGAGTTGACTGTATATAAAATGACACTGTAGAGATATTTAATAGTGGACTAATGTCTGAAAAGGGAACATGTCTAGTGCTGCCACTTGATGACAACCATTAATTCTGAAAACTCCCCATTGAATCAACTCGCCAGCTCAGATATTGGAAGTACATTGATGTATTTTAAGTGCAGCACAACAACAACTGAGATTTAGGTATTCAGCATAATGGAACCAGCCTTCACACAGTCACCATGATTAGAGAAGATTTTTTTCTCATCTCCATAGGCATAAAGATAGTTTTGATTGGTTTTCCTACAGGAGTAAGTGTGTGGATATTATTTCTTGGTTATCATAGGTGGGCATTATTTTAATATTATATCATGATAAAGGTATCAGGATATCAATTATGCAGTAATATTTTTTTTCCTGCATTATCAATTCATTGGTATTGCTAATACTTTTGGTTCTAAACTATCAATTATTTGGAACATCAGCAGGATGAAATTTTAATCAAAGTTTGAAAATCAGATGTAGTTATCTGATTAAAAACCATATTTTCATTAGTGAAAAGGTAGGATAAGCATTGAATTATAATTTTTCTGAGATTTTTTTTTTTTTTTTTAGATAAAGATAAAAAGAAAGATTTTGATCTATCACAATTTTTTTTGTAATATCGGTATCATTATCATTAGTGCTGTAATTTACATTTATCAGTTTATCATTTATTGGTTATCAGAAAATAAATTTTTATCATTCATCAGATATCACCCATAAGGTTATTGCTATCAATTTTTTTTGTTATTATGGTAGATATTTTCATTATTGTGTCCAGCTATGTATTGGCTATGTCAGCTTGGTATATAAATAATGAAAACAATCTGTTATTTTTAATTAAAATAGTATCTCTTTCTTTGTGATATATATATATATATATATATATATATATATATATATATATATATATATATATATATATATATATATATATTGTCTCACTCCCACAGCAATGGTATGCAGCACAAGTCACGATGCTTTGCTCATGGTTAAGTGAAAGACTAGATCACAACCTGCACCCTTATCAGTGTACCTGTTTAGCCCACATTGTTAAGGTAAGTCTACTTTTCAAGGGAGGAGGATGTAGCAGACAGTGAGTACATTTTTCATTCATTGTAAATGTTCCCTTTACATTTATTATGCATCTTTCACTACCCATTGTTATGCTGAATGATATAAATTGCACATAAAATTTTTTGTTTGAGTTTTGCATTACTGTTTTATTAAGTAGAAAAGAAATACTGCAAAGTATTGATGAAGAGTCATTACTGTGATTATAAGTGTAACTGAACATGCATTAATCAAAGAATAACATTCCCCATTTAGTCTGATGACATTAGTTAAATAGTCATAAAGTTAAATCAAAGTATAACATTCCCGATTTAGTCTGTTATAATAGTCTCCAAACATTTGCCTTGGAAAAAGTATCTTTGTTTTGGGAAAATAGAATTGTTATGTAATTTTATTTCATCGCTACTTCTGAAACTGATATGTAATTAGATTTCATTGCTACTTCTGAATCTGAAAAATACATATCAAAAGAATGCCAGATGTTTTTTTCAACTTGCTATGCATTTACAGTATATTTTCTTGTTCTTTTGCCTTCTCTCCTATCTTTCTGTTCTTTGTATTTTGGCTATATTTTGCTTTTTTATACCAGATTTCTTTACAAAGTACTTTTGTTTTGTAGATGTAGATAGGTATCAAGTTGAATGGGACTAGCTTGGATTGATGCTTACATAGGAGGTATTTAAGAAGAAAACTATGAGGTTTACCTAAAGCCTCAATTTATCTGTTTGGCCTTCACCTTTCACTTGCTGTCAGCATGAGTCAACCTGAGGTTCCGTTTATCTGCTTTTTTTCAGCTCATTTTCTCAGATTTCACAGCGTATGGGCTAGGTCATGAACAAACTGGGATTCAGGCCTACGTAGTGGTGAGTCAGCGAGTGGAAGCAGAGTACCAACGGCTTGTACGAAGTGGCAAACTCAAGGAATAAGTCATCCCTTCCCATCTACAAAAAAAAAAAAAAAAAAAAAAAAAAGTCACTGTTGTTGTCTTAAGCTTAATGATAACCTATGGCAGGAAATGTTCTAAGTGTCAATATCTGAGTCTATAACTAAAATCTTGGTTGAAACATAAGATTAGGTTAGAAATTCTAAAAGAGAAGAGGTAAAAAAAATAGATATTTTAGATTTGACTATCACTGTTCAGTAAAACAGTTAATATTTATAACACAAAAATTACCTCAGACTACTGACAGTTGATTTAACATCTATGTGTCTATAGGCCTGCTATTGGCCCCATGTAGATTCTTAGACTGGAATGGAAAAGGTGGATGCTGACAGCATACTTTTCATGTATAATCAGATTCTTTAGAAAGTTTGATATATTATAGTTTTCTTCTTAATCACACACCATAGTATTTTATTTTGGGCTCTTATTTTGACTTTCATTATTTGCTGTTGAAATATTTTGTTTTCTTAACTCTGATAGCAATTTACCCAAGTGTTATGTTTTGTTTTTGCTGGATTTAAAAAAAAAAAATTACTTGTGTAGATAAAAACTATTCATGATTGCTGCTCAATAATCATAAAAAGTAAAACAATCTGTGTTTCACTGCAGAGAATCAGTTACAGTGGTGCACCAAGTTTCATAGTATCTTTATTCACAAATCACTGTTTTATGGCAACTCACATATTCTACAATTAGACATGAAAATAACATACTTGCTTACGAAGGTAATGCTGTTGCTGTATTCCCCTGTATTCTTTATTTTCATCTCTCATCCAAATTTTTTTATTTGGTGATAAGAACAGAATTAATTATCATTAGCTGCAGATAGAAGTGTGCTTTTGTTTCAGTCAGTGCTTGATAATGATTAACCATATGGCCAGCTTGGTTTCTGATATTCAAAACAACTTGAATTTATATGAGTCACGGTATGCAAGAGGTATAATTGCGTGTAAAGCTTATCACTGATTACTACTATGAAAACGGTCAAAATGTGTTACTATTGTGTATCAAATGAAAGGTCTGAAATAGTGCTATCATACCATGTGGTTTTTAATATTTTTTTTCTTTTTTTTTTTTTTTAGGGCTGCAAATTTTACTCACCCCCAACTTTGCAATTTTATAGAGTGTATGATATAAGAGATATCATGTTAAAAAATTATGTGTTAAGGTTCACTTTCATCTGTTGTATTAGTTGAGATATTTAAGTTCATTATCAGGAACAATACCTTAATGTTCCTGACAATGCCCTTAGCAGATTTACAACCCAATAAATCCCCATCCAACCCAATAATAAGAGTTGACTGGGGATGTATTCCTGATCCTTCCACCCATGAACAAGGTTGGTGGTCACAGTGGTGATGGAATATACTGTGACTCTTGATGACAGGCACTGTCTAGAAGTAGTCTTTCCTCTTTTGCTGGGGCTGAGCATGCCAGATATCCATATCAGCATTGAGTTGAGGCACCACAGCAACAGGGGAATCAACATGTTCATTACTGGATGAGACATATTTTTATAAACAATGAAAACTGCTGAGAATCAGGACAGTAGCGTGCATGGTAAAGGCAAAGGCTTTATGGTGATACATCACACGTAGTGGGAGAATGACAACAATAACACACCACACCAGGCTGTGATTGACCAAGCATTCATGTGAGTATGGCTAAATGTTCTGTGTTAATTGGGTCAGGCACATGCCAACACATGCAATGCTTGTCCCTCTTGCATACAGGAGAGAGAGTTAGTCTGATCAACACTACGACCCAAATCAGGTCACTTTAGGCCTTAGTTTAACCATCAAGTTCATCGGATTTCCTCTGCCTGACCCTTCCACATGATAATCACACCCTTAAACAAATTCTCACCCTTAATTCAAAACCTCAAGATTTGAGGGTTATCTCCTCTCTTGCACACTGTGCCTCACATAGTGAGACTACAATTAAACCATACCAAATTGTTGTTGAGTTTTATTAGATAAGATATTATACTATACTTTTTATTGACATTGTTGCTAGTCAGCCAGCAGAAATGCTACAGTAGGTAGTATACCAAAGGCCATAGCATAAATGCCTTGTTTCTTAAACAGCAAACCTATTTACCTTCACTAACCAAGCCAACTTCATGTTTCACTCACTAGAGCTATCTCTAATTTCTCCTTGGTGTGGCATGAAACTGTTCTTGACCCTTATAGTGTTGTCATTTGTCAGAGTTAGGGTAACTCAGATTGGTCTTCCCTCAATTAGGGGTTACTGCATGTTTCATATATATATATATATATATATATATATATATATATATATATATATATATATATATATATATATATATATATATATATATATATATATATATATATATATATATATATATATATATATATATATATATATATATATATATATATATATATATATATATATATATATATATATATATATATATATATATATATATATATATATATATATATATATATATATATATATATATATATATATATATATATATATATATATATATATATATATATATATATATATATATATACAGTAACCCATTCATGAGTTGGACCAATGGAGGGGAAAGCCAATCCAAGTTATCCAAAAATTTGAGTTATCCAAGGGATTTTGCTCATCTGTTCCTATTAACAGTTGATATGATCTGTGTAATTTATTATGCAAATAGATATTACATACATGGTGCGTTCACACACACACACACACACGGAAATAAAGCAAATGCAGGACATCATGGTTACTAAGGAAGATGTAAGGAAAATTATAAGCAATCTGAATATTAATAAATCAATGGGGCCTGATGGCATATCTGGGAGGTTGCTAAATGAATGTAAGGATCAATTGTTGAACCCCGTATTTGATATTGTGGAAACCTCCATACGAACAGGACTAGTCCCGAAAGAGTGGAAAAGAGCTGACATTGTGCCTATATATAAGAATGGTAGTAGAATGGAACCGCTAAATTATAGACCAGTATCGTTGACTAGTATATTGTGCAAGGTATGTGAAGAAGTAATTAAAGCTAAGTGGAGTGAGTATCTAGAAAGTGAAAACATTCTGAGTGAAAGACAGTTTGGTTTCAGAAAAGGAAGATCGTGTGTATCCAATTTATTATGTTTTTATTCAAGAGTGACTGACATACTACAACATAGAGAGGGATGGGTGGATGCTATCTACCTGGACTTGAGAAAGGCCTTTGATAAAGTACCACACAATAGACTGATGTGGAAACTAAAGATGATTGGAGGAGTAAATGATAAACTAGCAAAATGGATGGAAAATTACTTAATGGGAAGAGAAATGAGAACAGTGGTGAGAGGAAGGAAGTCCGAGTGGAAGAAGGTAACCAGTGGAGTTCCACAAGGGTCAGTGCTGGGTCCCATCATGTTTTTGATTTATGTTAATGATATGCCAGTAGGAATTGACAGTTATATGAACATGTTTGCGGATGATACTAAAATTATGAGGAGAGTAAAGAATGTGGAAGATTGTAACAAGTTACAGGAAGATCTTGATAAAATATATGAGTGGAGTAAGGAGTGGCAGATGGAATTTAATATAGACAAGACCCATGTTATGAAAATGGGAAGAAGTAGATACAGACCAAACAGGGATTACAGGCTGGGTGATGAGAAAATTAAAGAGACCAATGAGGAGAAAGACTTAGGAGTAACCGTGCAAAACACCTTGTCACCGGAGAAACACATTAACAAGATTTTTTGGAAAACATACAACATGCTTCAAAATATTGGCCTTGCATTCCACTACCTAGATGAAGGAATGATGAAGAAGATATTATGTACCTTAATAAGACCCCAGTTAGAATATGCAGCATGTGTCTGGTCACTGCATATGAAGAAAAATGTGAAGAAGGTGGAAAGGGTACAGAGGCTGGCAACAAGGATGGTACCAGGACTCAGGAGTTAGACTATGAGGAAAGACTGAGGAAGCTGGGGCTGACCACATTAGAAGAGAGAAGAACAAGAGGAGACATGATAACTATGTATAAATTGGTGAACAAGATTGACATACTGGATAGAGAGTTGATAAAGGTGACCACAAGTAATCATCTCTGAGGACATGGAAAAAGCTAATAAAGGACATCTGTCTAAATGACGTGAGAAAATACAGTTTCCCGCATCGTAGCATTGATAAGTGGAATAAACTGAGCAGTGATGTCGTTGACGCGGTGTGTGTCAATGAGATGAAAGAGAGATATGACAGGAATGGACAAGGAGACAGGACACAGAGAGCTTAGCTCGGGCCCTGTAATACACAAATAGGTAAATAGGTAAATACACACACACACATAAGGAATTGGAGAGACTACAAAAAATGGCTACAAGAATTATTCCAGAATTTGAAGGGATGACATATGAGGAGAGACTAAATTAATATCAAATAGCCAATTTGGTTTTAGAAAAAGACGGTCTTGTGTAACTAATTTATTGAGTTTCTATTCTAGAATAGTTGATAGAGTACAAGAGAGAGAGGGATGGGTTAACTATTTATTTGGATTTAAAAAGGCGTTTGATAAAGTGCCACATGCAAGATTACTATGGAAGTTAGAGAAGAAGGGTGGCTTAAAAGGAAGCACATTGAGATGGATAGAAAACACACACACAAGAAGAAGAACCATCATTGCTTGTCCTAGTATTAGCAAAGAAGACAGCCCTCTGCCACCACATAATACCTTAGTCCAATGGGAAGAAGTAATCATGTAACATAAATGTTGGAAATGTAGGAAAAGGACGGGATAAGATACAAAGACTACAAAAAAAAAAGAGATTATGCAAGAGCAGATTTTGAAAAGTTTTTTGCTGATATTGAATGGAGGAACATTATGAATGGAAGGACAATACAGTGGAAATATGAAATATTCCTAAAGAAATAAAACGAAGGAGTGAAGAAATACATACCTATCTATAGAGTAAAGAAAAGTATACATGCTTGGTACAATGCCAGATGTATAGAATCTAAAAAGGAAAAAGATAAAGCTTGAAAGAAGCTCAAAAAGAAGAGAAATGAAAACAACTGACAGCAGTATAAGGATGTGAGAAATGAATATATTAGAGTAAGGAGAGAGGAAAAAAGAAACTTTGAGAAAGATGTGGTGAAAAAAGCGAAGTAGAACCCAAGCTTTTCTACAAATTTATAAATGTTAAGATGAAGAATAAGGAAACAATAGAAAAAATAATTATAGGAGGAAAGACATACCAAAGAGCAAAGGAAATGAGTGAAATGATAAATGAGAGTTTCAAAACTGTGTTCGCTGAAGATGAGTAATTACAGAACCAAATAAGACATTGTGTTGCTGTGGATCGTAGAAAATTGTAATGCACAAAGAAGATATTGGAAGACTACTAGATAATTTGGATGTCAGAAAAGCATTAGGGCCTGATGGTGTATCAGGTTGGGCACTAAAGGAATGTAAAGAACAGCTGTTACATCCAATTTGGGAAATGGTTACAAGATCATTAAAAGATGGGAGTGTACCTTTAGAATGGAAGAGATCCTACATAATTCCAATATTCAAAAGAGTAAAGTCAACTCAACCGTTAAATTACGGACTGGTGTTACTTACAAGTGTTGTGGGGAAGATATGTGAAATTGTTATAAAAGAAAAATGGGTTAAATATCTGAAAGAAGAACAGGTTATATTGAACAGACAATTTGGGTTCAAGACAGGAAGGTCATGTGTGTCGAACTTATTAAGTTCCTACTCAAGAGTTAAGAAAGACTGGAGAGCAGAGATAGATGGGTGGACATGGTATACCTGGACATTATAAAGGCTTTTTATAAAGTCCCACATGGCAGACTACTATGGAAGTTAGAGAGCATAGGAGGATTGAGAGGAACTTTGTTAGATTGGATAAGGGTGGATTCTATCCAAGTAAGGAGTGAGTGCCCTCTGCCTCTCATAGCTCAGTCCCCTTCTGTTGCTGCTCTCTTTGCCTCCCTTTCTGTCTTTTTTTGGGCAGCCAAGGTTTTTTCCCTCAGGGATACCAGTGTCCCTACCCAAGACTGACCAAGCTGGTTGGGGTGGGCTTTGCAACCCCTCCCTGTAAAAAAAAAGTCTACAGCTGCTACCAGAGTTAGAGCTAAAGGTTGGATCCCTGTTTCCTGAGAGGGACGGGAGGATCCCCCTGCCCTATTTTCATCTTTGGGGTTGCTGGTGGGAATGCAGATGTGGCGCCTGCCCATCGGACCATTCCTGGGGTAAACCTTTGGAAGGCTCTATGTGTGGCCTCCTGGAATGTCCTGAGCCTCTCAGAGGATCAACGGTTGCCTCATCTATTGGATGAGCTCAGTAGGCTGAGGGTGGATATGGTGAGACACTGAGACAAGGAGGCCTGGCAGTAGCAAGACCAGTAGCAAGGGTTTTACTTACTATTGGTCCAGTATGAGCAAAGGCCACCATGTAAAGGGGGTAGCCATAGGCATCACCAGCAGACTGCAGCCATCTGTTGTAGAGGTTACTGTGGTTGTTACTTACTTACTTACTTGTTACTTGAGGTGTTTGTTCAAGGCTCCACTCCACTACGAGGCAGCGCTCAGCAGAGCCTCCCTCAAAAGCAACTAGCATGTATAATTGTCTCTGATTTCCATGCCGTTAACCCCTTCGCACCAGATGTTAAAAAAGCCCGCCTGTATGATATACGGGTGGTAGTGCCGCGCGCCTGAGCACGGGAAACTCGTGCAAGCTTGTCATACACAATTGTCGTCTTTGTGTATTATGCTGCTATTTTTTAGTCACTATACCGCCTTCGAAGAGGAAAGTAGACGCTTCTCTCTTCGGAGAAAAAGAGAGAGAGAGAGAGAGTGTGTGACATTTGCTAATATTTTAGACACAAGCGGGACGCATATAGCTTATCTTTCGAGAGGAAGAGGGGAGGAGGGAAGGAGAGGGAAGAAGGAGAGAGAGAGAGAGAGAGAGAGAGAGAGAGAGAGAGAGAGAGAGAGAGAGATTAGAAGATTTGTTGTTTTTGTATTTGTGTGTATTTACCTAATTGTATTTACCTAATTGTAACATACGGGAAAAGAGCTATGCTCGTGTTGTCCCGTCTCCATATCTATTAATGTCCAGCTTTTTCTTAAAATCATGAATATTCCTTGCGTTGACCACTTCCACGTCTAAACTATTCCATGCTTCCACCCTTCTATGAGGGAAGCTATATTTTTTCACATCTCTCCTATAAGTGGCCATTTTAGTTTTTTCCCATGCCCTCTCGACATTCTTTCATTCCACATACACAGATCTTCCCTATCCATTTTTCCATGCCAATCATCACTCTGTATATTGCTATCAGGTCTCCCCTTTCTCTTCTGTTTTCCAGGGTCGGAAGTTGCATTCTTTTCAGTCTGTCTTCATAAGTCAAATCTCTTAAGTCAGGCACCATTTTTGTTGCAGCCCTCTGTACTTTCTCTAGTTTCCTTATGTGTTTCTTTAAGTTCGAGCCCACTGTATTGTTGCATATTCAAGCCTCGGTCTTATCATTGCAGTAATTATTTTCTTCATCATTTCTTCATCTAAATATACGAACGCCACTCTTATGTTCCTCAATAAGTTCAATACTTCTCCAATTATTTTGTTTATATGTCTCTCTGGCGATAGGTCATTGGTAATTGTCACCCCAAGGTCTTTTTCTTCATGACTGGTTTTATGTCTTCATTTCCTATCTTGTACATACTCCTGATTCTTCTTTCACTCTTGCCAAACTCTATTTTCTTGCATTTTGTCGTGTTGAACTCCATTTGCCATGTACAGCTCCATTTCCATATTCTGTCCAAGTCTTCCTGGAGTAGTTCGCAATCTTTGTCACATCTCACTTTTCTTAACAATTTTGCATCGTCTGCAAATAGGCTCACATAACTGGACACCCCATCCACCATGTCATTTATGTAGACCGCGAACATTACTGGTGCCAACACTGATCCCTGTGGAACTCCACTCTCCACCAAGCCCCATTCTGATGGTCTGTCCTTAATTATTGTTCTCATTTCTCTTCCTACCAAAAAGTCTTCCATCCATTTTAGTAAACTGCCATGCACTCCTCCTACCATTTCAAGTTTCCAGATCAGTCTCCGGTGTGGTACCTTATCAAAGGCCTTCTTTAAATCCAGATATATTCCATCAGCCCAACCATCTCTTTCCTGTATTACATCTATCACCCTCGAATAGTAACATATCAGGTTTGTCGTGCATGAACGCCCTTTTCTAAAACCAAATTGACACTCACAAAGTATGTCATTTTTCTCCAAGAAGTCTGTCCATCTATTCTTCACCACCCTCTCACACATCTTAGCTACCACACTTGTAAGTGACACTGGTCTATAGTTCAATGGGTCTCTCTTGTTACCTGTGTGTGTGTGTGTTTTCACAAATGTTACAAGGCGGGATGCATGTAACTTATCTTTTGAGAGGGAGAGGGGAAGGGAGGGAAGGAGATGGGGAGGGAGGAGAGAGAGAGAGAGAGAGAGAGAGAGAGAGAGAGAGAGAGAGAGAGAGAGAGAGAGAGAGAGAGAGAGAGAGAGAGAGAGAGAGAGAGAACAGTCTATGCCATTGGGTAATTTTAGACACAAGGCAGGATGCATGTAGCTTATCTTTAGTGATTGATGGAGACAAGGATGGTGGGAGGAGCACTAGGATTTCAAGGACAGCATACGACGTGTGTAGTTGGTATCCAACACACTATATGGGACAACTGAACTGAAGAAAGCTCAGAAAAGAAATATGACGTCTACGTAGGCGTCACCATATTTGCAACTGGGGTTTCATGACGCCCACATAGGCGTCACCGTAGTGAAGGGGTTAATATCATAAACTTCCTTGAACAAATATGTCTAATTTTTTTTTGAAGATATCGATCCTGGCACAACCTTTGATAACGCCCGGCAGTTTATTGTAAATCCTTGGTGCGCATCTTGCAAATGCTCGACATCCCATGTCAAGGTTATATCTTGGCTCATGTAGTCTGTATGGGTCTGCATCATGTCTCAGCTCCATCGTAGTGTCATGGTGGAATGTTTCCAGTAAGTTCCTCAAGTACTCAGGTTTTCCAGACTGTAATGCCTGATGAGTCATAACACTAATCTTGTAATCAATTCGTGCTTTAATTGGCAGCCAATGCAGATCTATCAATACAGGTGTTATCCTCTCACGAGGAGAGACGCCTGTAATCAGTCTGGCAACTCTGTTCATGACAAGCTGTAAGTCTTTTAAGAGATACTTAGGCAGTCCATAATACAGAGAATTGCAGTAATCCAGTTTGCTTATCACATGATTATGAACCAGCATCTTCGTAATTTTCTCATCCAAGTATTTTCTGACAAAACCTATATTTTTCAGATGGTATCTGGCTGTCTTAACCACATGCCGTATTTGATCTTTCATAGATAAATGACAGTCCAATAATACTCCCAGATCCTTCACTGTATCACGAACACCCAAACTGTTACCATCAATATATAATGTGGACATATCAGTCCTCTTTATGTCCTTATTCTTACCCACTATCAAACATTCAGTCTTGTTTTGATTAAGTTTCAACTGCTTGGATTCCATCCATCTACCAACATCATCCATAATAAGTTTTATCTTTCCTTCAACATTATCTACATTGTTCAAGGTCATGTAAAACTGTGTGTCATCAGCAAACATTTTGAAGTCAATGTCATGTTTTCTTAGTATGTGTGATAGTTCAGTAGTATATATACAAAACAGAATAGGACCTAAAACACTGCCTTGGGGTACTCCTCTTTCTAAAATCTTCTTGTCTGAGAAAGATTTACCAACTTGAACACAGTATTGCCTGTTTGCAACATAACTTTCTAAATATATTAGTGCATCTCCATCAATACCGACAGACCTGCAATCTAAAAGGAGCAATCTGTGAACAACTGTGTCAAATGCTGCACTTAAGTCCAGTAAAATTAGCAAACCACATTTTCCTTCATCCATCAGGATTATCAGATCATTGATAACTGAGCATATAATTGATGAGCATATAATGCAACTAAGGCTTCATGTCTGTTATTGTAGTATACACTCCTACTGCGATGTGTGAAACAGAAAGACGACGCCGTTTTATGCCAAACTCAACTCTGTACTGGACCAGCATCCCTGTCGTGATGCACTTATTGTCTTGTGTGACTTGAATGCTGTCACTGGCACTGAGAGAGCTATGTGTTGGTCCCCATGATTCTGATACCAGGAACAACAGCTCTTTCATTCTGAATCTTGCAAGATCCAGAAGGTTGAGAATTGCAGGTTCTTGGTATCAGAGACCAGCACTGCACCGTTAGATTTGGTATAGCAATGTTGGAGGGCTAGTGAAGGAGATTGACCATATCCTTGTTAGTACTTGTTGGAAGATCCTCCAGAACTGCAGGGTTTTTTGGAGTGCCAAGTTCTTTGAGACTGATCATAAACTTGTTGTTGCTACAATCAAGCTTCATGTCAAGTCCAGAAAGCCTCTAAGATGTTACCACACTGTGTTTTACCTTGAGAAATTGAAGAACTTGACATGTGCCCAGGAGTATGCAGTGACAGTCTCCAATCAGTTTGGAGTGCTCAACACCCTTAAGGACCTGGTAAAGCTATGGGATACCTTCAAATGTGAGATTCTTGAGGCTGCCAAGGTATGCGTTGGGGAGCGCCCAAGGTCATGGAGTGCCTTCACCTTGGTAGACATACTGGATTGTATTGAGGAGAGTTGTGCTGCCAGACCTCCTGGGAACCAAGGATGTAGAGTGTCATTTAAATGCTAATGATGTCCGACCTGCCTATCGAGTCCTGACGAAACTCCGCTCCAAGTGTACTTCTCAGGTGAGTGCTATCTGAACACCAGATGGTCGCCTCATATCGGACACAGCTAGGAAGATGACTCTTTGGGCTGAGTACTTTCAGCAGCTGTTCACAGTGGATCCTCCAAGCGGAGAGCTCCAAACTGCAGGGCTACAGATGCTGGATGCTGATCCACCTACTGACAAAACTGCACCCTCCATTGATGATGTCAAAGAGGCTATGGCAAAGTTAAGGTGTAGAAAGGGAGCTGGCATCTGTAACATAAGTGCAGAGCTGCTCAAAGTGGGGGATGAGGTTGCATGCTGTCTTGACTGCTGTATGGCATTCAGGTACCATTCCCCGTGACTGGAAAAAGGGATTGGTCATCCCTATCTAGAAATGGAAAGGAGACCGTCAGAACTACAACTACCATGGTATAACATTGCTCAGCGTATCAGGTAAGGTGCTTACCCAATTGCTGTTGATGCGTATCCACAGTCAGCTGCTGAAACACCGGAGACCTGAACAGTCTAGGTTCACACCCGATAAGTGAACAACTGACCGAATCCTAGCACTTCGTGTACTGGTGGAGCGCCAATGTGAGTTTCAACAAGGGATGCTTGCAGTATATGTCGATCTCAATAAGGCATTTGATTCAGTGCATCAAGAGACACTCTGAGATCTTCTGCATCTCTGTGGGATTCCTGCAAGAATTATTGGTCTATTAACTGGCCTCTACTCCAGGACAGTGAGTGCTGTGAAGTGTGGAGGGGGTGTGTCCAGTTTCTTTCCTGCGAATATGGAAGTGAGGAGGGGATGTGTGCTTCCTCCATTACTTTTCAACACTTGCATGGACTGGGTACTAGGCAGAGTTGTGGAACAAAGTCATTATGGAGCATCTGTCAGCAATGCTTAGACTACAGATCTTGTTTTTGCCAATGGTGCAATAATTTTTGCTTAGTCACTGGAGGTTCAGGTAATGGCTCTATAGGCACTGCATGAGGAAGCAAAGCCCTTGTTTCCTGGCCAAAGACCAAAATCCAGGTGTTTGAGGCTTACTGGATCAAACAATACAGTCCGTCCATGCATGTAGCAAGGACATTGAGGTCTCGGAAAACTTCACATACCTTGGTAGTGTAGTGCATAACGACGGTGGGTTGAGCCAGGAAGTTTACAGTGGATTGGTCTGGCCCACGGCGTTACGGACTTGCTCATCACGAGTATTTGGTGTTGTCGGTACCTGCGCAGACAGGCGAAGATTTGGATCTTCAAGTCACTGGTGATCCCTGTTTTACTCTATGGTTGTGAGACATAGACTCTGAACACCGATCTGATTGGGCAGATTGATGTCTTAGGTACTAGATGCCTTCACAGGATCATGGGGTGCTGCTGGTATGACTGTCAAATCAGTGACTGTTCTGTGAGACTGATTCAAGGCTGTTTACCAGCATAGTCCATCAACACCAACTATGACTATATGGGCATGTGGCATGCTACCTGGAAGCCGATCCTGCATATTGAATTGTCTCTGAAAGGGATAACCCAGCATGGAGGACACCAATGTGAGTTTCAACAAGGGATGCTTGCAGCATATGTCGATCTCAATAAGGCATTTGATTCAGTGCATCAAGAGACACTCTGAGATCTTCTGCATCTCTGTGGGATTCCTGCAAGGATTATTGGGATTCCTGCAAGGATTATTGGTCTATTAACTGGCCTCTAATCCAGGACAGTGAGTGCTGTGAAGTGTGGAGGAGGTGTGTCCAGTTTCTTTCCTGTGAATATGGAAGTGAGGAGGGGATGTGTGCTTCCTCCATTACTTTTCAACACTTGCATGGACTGGGTACTAGGCAGAGTTGTGGAACAAAGTCATTATGGAGCATCTGATGCTTAGACTACAGATCTTGTTTTTGCCAATGGAGCAATAATTTTTGCTTAGTCACTGGAGGTTCAGGTAATGGCTCTATAGGCACTGCATGAGGAGGCAAAGCCCTTGTTTCCTGGCCAAAGACCAAAATCCAGGTGTTTGGAGGCTTACTAGATCAAACACTACAGTCCGTCCATGCATGTAGCAAGGACATTGAGGTCTCGGAAAACTTCACATACCTTGGTAGTGTAGTGCATAACGACGGTGGGTTGAGCCAGGAAGTTTACAGTGGATTGGTCTGGCCCACGGCGTTACGGACTTGCTCATCATGAGTATTTGGTGTTGTCAGTACCTGCGCAGACAGGCGAAGATTTGGATCTTCAAGTCACTGGTGATCCCTGTTTTACTCTATGGTTGTGAGACATAGACTCTGAACACCGATCTGATTGGGCAGATTGATGTCTTAGGTACTAGATGCCTTCACAGGATCATGGGGTGCTGCTGGTATGACTGTCAAATCAGTGACTGTTCTGTGAGACTGATTCAAGGCTGTTTACCAGCATAGTCTATCAACACCAACTATGACTATATGGGCATGTGGCATGCTACCTGGAAGCCGATCCTGCATATTGAATTGTCTCTGAAAGGGATAACCCAGCATGGAGGACACCCAATGTGAGTTTCAACAAGGGATGCTTGCAGCATATGTCGATCTCAATAAGGCATTTGATTCAGTGCATCAAGAGATACTCTGAGATCTTCTGCGTCTCTGTGGGATTCCTGCAAGGATTATTGGTCTATTAACTGGCCTCTAATCCAGGACAGTGAGTGCTGTGAAGTGTGGAGGGGGTGTGTCCAGTTTCTTTCCTGCGAATATGGAAGTGAGGAGGGGATGTGTGCTTCCTCCATTACTTTTCAACACTTGCATGGACTGGGTACTAGGCAGAGTTGTGGAACAAAGTCATTATGGAGCATCTGTCAGCAATGCTTAGACTACAGATCTTGTTTTTGCCAATGGTGCAATAATTTTTGCTTAGTCACTGGAGGTTCAGGTAATGGCTCTATAGGCACTGCATGAGGAAGCAAAGCCCTTGTTTCCTGGCCAAAGACCAAAATCCAGGTGTTTGAGGCTTACTGGATCAAACAATACAGTCCGTCCATGCATGTAGCAAGGACATTGAGGTCTCGGAAAACTTCACATACCTTGGTAGTGTAGTGCATAACGACGGTGGGTTGAGCCAGGAAGTTTACAGTGGATTGGTCTGGCCCACGGCGTTACGGACTTGCTCATCATGAGTATTTGGTGTTGTCGGTACCTGCGCAGACAGGCGAAGATTTGGATCTTCAAGTCACTGGTGATCCCTGTTTTACTCTATGGTTGTGAGACATAGACTCTGAACACCGATCTGATTGGGCAGATTGATGTCTTAGGTACTAGATGCCTTCACAGGATCATGGGGTGCTGCTGGTATGACTGTCAAATCAGTGACTGTTCTGTGAGACTGATTCAAGGCTGTTTACCAGCATAGTCCATCAACACCAACTATGACTATATGGGCATGTGGCATGCTACCTGGAAGCCGATCCTGCATATTGAATTGTCTCTGAAAGGGATAACCCAGCATGGAGGACACCAATGTGAGTTTCAACAAGGGATGCTTGCAGCATATGTCGATCTCAATAAGGCATTTGATTCAGTGCATCAAGAGATACTCTGAGATCTTCTGCGTCTCTGTGGGATTCCTGCAAGGATTATTGGTCTATTAACTGGCCTCTAATCCAGGACAGTGAGTGTTGTGAAGTGTGGAGGGGGTGTGTCCAGTTTCTTTCCTGTGAATATGGAAGTGAGGAGGATGTGTGCTTCCTCCATTACTTTTCAACACTTGCATGGACTGGGTACTAGGCAGAGTTGTGGAACAAAGTCATTATGGAGCATCTGTCAGCAATGCTTAGACTACAGATCTTGTTTTTGCCAATGGAGCAATAATTTTGCTTAGTCACTGGAGGTTCAGGTAATGGCTCTATAGGCACTGCATGAGGAAGCAAAGCCCTTGTTTCCTGGCCAAAGACCAAAATCCAGGTGTTTGGAGGCTTACTGGATCAAACACTACAGTCCGTCCATGCATGTAGCAAGGACATTGAGGTCTCGGAAAACTTCACATACCTTGGGTTGAGCCAGGAAGTTTACAGTGGATTGGTCTGGCCACGGCGTTACGGACTTGCTCATCATGAGTATTTGGTGTTGTCAGTACCTGCGCAGACAGGCGAAGATTTGGATCTTCAAGTCACTGGTGATCCCTGTTTTACTCTATAGTTGTGAGACATAGACTCTGAACACCGATCTGATTGGGCAGATTGATGTCTTAGGTACTAGATGCCTTCACAGGATCATGGGGTGCTGCTGGTATGACTGTCAAATCAGCGACTGTTCTGTGAGACTGATTCAAGGCTGTTTACCAGCATAGTCCATCAACACCAACTATGACTATATGGGCATGTGGCATGCTACCTGGAAGCCGATCCTGCATATTGAATTGTCTCTGAAAGGGATAACCCAGCATGGAGGACACCAATGTGAGTTTCAACAAGGGATGCTTGCAGCATATGTCGATCTCAATAAGGCATTTGATTCAGTGCATCAAGAGATACTCTGAGATCTTCTGCGTCTCTGTGGGATTCCTGCAAGGATTATTGGTCTATTAACTGGCCTCTAATCCAGGACAGTGAGTGTTGTGAAGTGTGGAGGGGGTGTGTCCAGTTTCTTTCCTGTGAATATGGAAGTGAGGAGGGGATGTGTGCTTCCTCCATTACTTTTCAACACTTGCATGGACTGGGTACTAGGCAGAGTTGTGGAACAAAGTCATTATGGAGCATCTGTCAGCAATGCTTAGACTACAGATCTTGTTTTTGCCAATGGAGCAATAATTTTTGCTTAGTCACTGGAGGTTCAGGTAATGGCTCTATAGGCACTGCATGAGGAAGCAAAGCCCTTGTTTCCTGGCCAAAGACCAAAATCCAGGTGTTTGGAGGCTTACTGGATCAAACACTACAGTCCGTCCATGCATGTAGCAAGGACATTGAGGTCTCGGAAAACTTCACATACCTTGGGTTGAGCCAGGAAGTTTACAGTGGATTGGTCTGGCCCACGGCGTTACGGACTTGCTCATCATGAGTATTTGGTGTTGTCAGTACCTGCGCAGACAGGCGAAGATTTGGATCTTCAAGTCACTGGTGATCCCTGTTTTACTCTATAGTTGTGAGACATAGACTCTGAACACCGATCTGATTGGGCAGATTGATGTCTTAGGTACTAGATGCCTTCACAGGATCATGGGGTGCTGCTGGTATGACTGTCAAATCAGCGACTGTTCTGTGAGACTGATTCAAGGCTGTTTACCAGCATAGTCCATCAACACCAACTATGACTATATGGGCATGTGGCATGCTACCTGGAAGCTGATCCTGCATATTGAATTGTCTCTGAAAGGGATAACCCAGCATGGAGGACGCCATGGGGACGTCCACAGAACTCATTGCTGTGGCAATTTGATGTCTCTTGCTGGGAGTTACTTGGCATAGGGAAGGAAGTCTGCATGGAGACTCGCATCCCATTTTGTTATATATATATATATATATATATATATATATATATATATATATATATATATATATATATATATATATATATATATATATATATATATATATATATATATATATATATATATATATATATATATATATATATATATATATATATATATATATATATATATATATATATATATATATATATATATAATATATTTATTATATATATATATATATATATATATATATATATATATATATATATATATATATATATATATATATATATATATTGGGAGGGGAAACCGTGGGTAACTTAGCTATAGGCGAGAAGGCGTGAGGGTGCGTGTGGTGGCGTCCCGAGAGGTAAAAATGGTGGCCCGTCCCTCGCAGCGTCCTGCTTCTCTCTCTCTCTCTCTCTGTCTCTCTGCCGGGTTCGGCCTGCTGTGGTGGAAGTGCCAGAGGGTTCCACAGGGGTGGTGCTGTAACCATAAGAATTATCTCATGAGTTGTTCTTATCAGACCACGTGGTGTATTGCAGCTCCTCCTTGAGATGGTTGGAGAGTGTACCTCAAGATGAGAGTGGGTGATGGTCTGGGACGACGCCACCACGCTCCTCGCCTTATTAGGCGGCGGCCATGATAATTGTGCACGCAGCCACACGTCATCCCTCTTCTCCCCCTACAGGGACTCCCTATATAAGAATTCCTAGTTACAGATATGAAGAGAAGATGAGGATTTGGACTAAATAAATATCCTAATATTGGGTAATAATCCCAATCCAGTACTGCTACTCGGTACATGGCTTTTTCCTCGGAAAACAGATCCTCGTCTTCTCTTTTACAAAAAAAAAAAAAAAAAAAAAAAAATAAAATATATATATATATATATATATATATATATATATATATATATATATATATATATATATATATATATATATATATATATATATATATATATATATATATATATATATATATATTTACTGAACCTTCGTGAGGCTCAGTCCCTTGTACTGGGCCTAAGTGAGGCTTAGGCCTAGTAAGAAAAGAAAAGAAAGATGTAACGAATCCAAGGGGGGAGGGATGAACACGCAAAACTTAACAAAATAGACACTTTAATTCACCAACGACCCATCACAGTCATGTAACTTTCTATCTATCCTACCTATATTATGGGAGACCTATGGGAGGGGGAAACCGTGGGTAACTTAGCTGTAGGCGAGAAGGCGTGAGGGTGCGTGTGGTGGCGTCCCGAGAGGTAAAAATGGTGGCCCGTCCCTCGCAGCGTCCTGCTTCTCTCTCTCTCTATCTCTGTCTCTCTGCCGGGTTCGGCCTGCTGTGGTGGAAGTGGCAGAGGGTTCCACAGGGGTGGTGCTGTAACCATAAGAATTATCTCATGAGTTGTTCTTATCAGACCATGTGGTGCAGTGCCCAAGCACCACCCTTTTGGGCCCCAGTACTTTTGGGAATCCCGGGCCCCGCCCCTTTAAAAAAAATCTGGAAATACCTACTCCTCGAACTCCTCGTGCAGTTAAAAATGCTTAAGTGCAGTGTAGGTGGTTTAAGTATAAATGACAGGAAAATGTCAAATTTATTTATTTGATCTGTATTTTAAGCATGGGTATGCCTAATTGGAAATATAATATTCAATTAATGACATTTGAAATTAATTAATGTTTCTTCTCTGACCTTCAGGAGTAGCCTAATAAAACTGAATACTACTGCGAGCTGGATTACCCATTACTGTAAAACTGCCCCCACTACGCAACTCAAGACTTGCCTTACAACCAGCTCAAGATATACAAAACCTACTTAATATTTAAATGAATTACCATCAAAATTTCCTGTTAGGGCAAATTAAACCTGCCTTATTTTAGTTTTAATCCTAATTTAACTTCCAAATTCCACAGCCAGAAAATACTAAGCCCTCTAATTAAAATCGCAGTTCTTGTATAAATCTCCAATAATAATAGACTGTGAAACATAATCCTTAGGCTTTGCTCACACCACACTCACGGTGACTCACCTCACTGGTACTGCGTCTACATCAGTCACCTCCTTCCACCTTATCCTGGCTTTTCTTCAACACAACGCTATTCCTTCCTCCTGTCAGCCACTGAGGCCAACCACACAGAAACACCCCAACACACTTTTGTTACAATGTAGTCAAACACCCATAACATTCAAAACACAATCACCTGCGTCCTCTCCCAGCCACAAACAGTGCTCAAGACATTGCTGAGCTTTCTGAAGACCCGCGCGCCACATTAATTTCCTCACACTACACTTAAGATCATTAGAGTTTCAATTTCACCATCCTTGCCTTTTTCATGGCGAAATCATTGATTACTGAGCTGTAGTCTAAGCGCCTGGCTAGCGAATTCTCAATTGACAGTAGTGACAAATGTGACAAGCGCTCTTGACCCATGGTTGATCTCTTATAGTTCTTTATTAGAGAAAGTTTACTAAAGCTGCGCTCAGCCTCAGCAACTGTAACAGGCAGTGTACAGAATATGCGAAGTGCTACGCACACTTCACCAAAAACTGACTGCAGTTTCTTATTGTATATTTCATTCAGCAAGTGAAGAGGAGGCAGTTCTTTCTCTGAATGAAAAGTTGACCTAAATATTTTCTTCAAGTGCATCATCTCATTAACAAACTCATTTGACAGATCTAAAGAGTATTTTTGAACCAGGGATTTTGAGGCATCTTGAAGCTCATCTTCGCTCAGTGAAGCATACATTAGAACTGCCGTAAAGGTGTCACATATGCCTTTAACCACCGTAAATCTCTGTTCCAGGTCAGTGACTATGTAATCTACAGTACAATAGAAAACATTAATCCTGAAATCTGCTTCCTCATTGAATTCATTAGCTGTCTTTGCACTTTCATCCACCACTTTCATCACACCAGCTGATCAGCTGAGACTGAGAGGCAGCAATGACAGCACTCGTATTCGAACGGTAAATTTAAAACAAAAAATTTCTGCAATCAAGCTGATAGTTATGTTCACTTTGTGAAACAGTGAAACTTACAAAATCAATAATAATAATATTTTGTCAATAATTAATTAATGTTGCAATGAGCGAAAGACTTACTTACATGTGAATTTGCACAACGAATTGAGTATAACAGAAAACCTGCAACTGTACTGACGGGAGACGGGTGACTAATGGAAAATCGTTGTTTTCATAAAATGTAGATGCAATTTAACTTTGAATATAACAAGCACGGCCCGGGCCCTGGACTGCCGGGCCCCGGTACTGTAGTACCTTTTTCCCCCCCCCCATGCGGAGGCCCTGATGTGGTGTATTGCAGCTCCTCCTTGAGATGGTTGGAGAGTGTACTTCAAGATGAGAGCGGGTGATGGTCTGGGACGACGCCACCACGCTCCTCGCCTTATTAGGCGGCGGCCATGATAACTGTGCACGCAGCCACATGTCATCCCTCTTCTCCCCCTACAGGGACTCCCTCTATAAGAATTCCTAGCTACAGATATGAAGAGAAGATGAGGATTTGGACTAAATAAATACCCTAATATTGGGTAATAATCCCAATCCAGTACTGCTACTCGGTACATGGCTTTTTCCTCAGGGAAAACAAATCCTCGTCTTCTCTTTTACAAAAAAAAAAAAAAAAAAAAAATAACACGCATAACAATCCATGTAATCGCGATGCACCAACATAAGCACACATAACCATTTAGAGCTCTTTCCCCTATTTACAGTGTCCAGGGTATCTGTGGTATGACTGACCTCTGTTTCAACATTTCACACTTTACAACTTTCCACTTAATGCGAGACCTTGGCGTCTCTACCGGTCCGGCAGGACCTGACCTCCCAGTTGGTGTTGTGACTCCCACTTCCCATCAGTACAGGCGTACAAGGGCGGAGTAGAGAGGCCGACGTAGTCCTCTCCAAGGCCTTATTCTGTGGGGACTGGATTCAGGAGGCCCCTCCTCCTGAACATTCCAGCCACCCCCAACAGTGGCGGTCTCCTTCCCTAGCAGCGGGTCTGATGTAGCTGCAAAAGAAGTATAGGGCAAGTCACAAGATTCCAAGGTCCCTAGAGGTCTATACACTTAGTATTCTTCTATAAATCTCCTCACTGGCCGTCTCTCACGACTCGGTCTGGGCTCCTCTACCTCATTGTCTTCCTCCTCATTGGAAGGCACTACAATTTCTTCCATGTCTACCACGTACCCTTCATCGGTTACATATTTTCTCACTCGGGCAGCTGCTCTATGGAGTATTTTGCCATTGAACACATTTTCCACTTCATATGACACTCCATCTAAATTCACCTTTTTAACCTTATACGGTCCAATCCACTTGAGACCAAGTTTTCTATCAGCTGACGAACCAAACTGTTCCTTTTTATCCACACCAAATCATCTACCTCGACTCTTTGGTCCTTCCGGCCAATGTTCGCTCTAGCTAACCACTTCCTGCTATTTGCACGGGATGATTGTCTCACTGCCTCCAAGGCTGTATTAATGTCTATTTCATCGTCCACCTGGGGCAAAGTAGTTCCCACATAGCGAGGAGCATGGCGCCGGAAGAAAAGGAAATAGGGCTGTTCGCCAGTGGTCTCGTGTACGGCCGCATTAAGGATCTGCTGACACTGCGTGAGGCACTCGGACCACCTGTGCGGTTGTCCTTTCCCGAGAGACGCTAGCACTGACTTCATGGTTCGATGTAACCGTTCGGTGATAGAGTTCCCACATGGATGGTATGGGGTGGAAAACACCATCTCTATCCCATGCGTACGACAGAGTTCTGTCAACAATTGTGAGCGGAACTCGCACGCATTGTCAGCTAAGAGTACCTTCGGTACCCCATAGTCTCCCAAGTAACTCTTAATAACCCTAACTACCTCCTCAGCGTGTCTGGACCGTAACTTCACCAACTTTACAAATCTTGAAAAGTGATCTATGATGGTTAATACGTACTTATAACCTCCTCTGGCTGGAGTCATTTCAGTAATATCGATACTAATTCTTTCCAAAGGTTGATTTACAGGAGGCAATTCCTGGTATGTCTTTTGTAAAGCTGGTGCAGTTTTACATTGTTGACAAATTATACATTCTCTGATAAATTTCTTTATGTCTGATCTTTGATTTGGCCAGTAAAAATATTCTTCAGCTTTTAACATGGTTTTAGTTGTCCTAAATGTCCAGACTCTTTTTCATGGGCCAATACAATAGCTTGTTTCTTTAATGTCTGGGGTACAACCAATAAATATAGGATGGTTCCATCTTTCTTTTGTTTGGAGTAATATAACACTCCATCGTGAACAATAAACTGATTCAAAATGACAGGGGAGTATCTGGCACGTGGTATTCTTCCTCCTTCTAAATATTCCTTCATCTCTCTCCATCTAGGTTCTGCTATCTGAGCTTGAATGAATTCATCGGTGGTCAAACCTAGAAATGAATCTTGACCTACCACATTTACTACCTGAACAGGGCGACTCAGTTGGTCGGCCACTACATTCTTCCTGCCTGCTTTGTACTCTATTTTAAACTGAAAATCACGCATCTCCAGAATCCATCTGTTCATACGTGGAGATTTTGTTCGTTGGCGAAAAACTGAGACTAGTGGCTGATGGTCAGTTCGAATTAAAACTCGGACACCCCATAGATAATGGTGGAATTTTCTACAGGCTAGTACTACAGCTAACGCTTCCCGATCTGATCTCCACTGGTCTAAGCTTCTTCGAAAAATATCCTATGACATATAGTTCTTTCCCATGATACTGCATCAACACTGCCCCTACATGTGTGGCACTACTATCCGTCTCGAGGACAAACTCTCGATTGAGATCGGCTTTTCCTAGTACTGGAGAGTGTATTAGTTTCTCCTTCAGCGTTTCGAAAGCTTTCTGGCATTCACCTGTCCAATAGAATGGCGTTCCTTTCTTTGTGAGCTCGGTTAATGGGGCCAGTATCTTGGAGCAGTTTTCAATGTGTCTTCGATAGAACGACACCATTCCTATAAACCTACGGGTCTCTTTCACGTTAGTTGGAGGTTTCATCTGTTTCACGGCCTCCACATTACTTGGGTCTGGTTTATAGCCTTCTTTTGACACAATGTGCCCGAGGAACTTTACTTGTCTCTGCCCAATGCTACACTTGGATAAATTGAGTTTAATCCCTACAGACGCTAAGTGGCTGAATAATCTATCCAATCTGTGGATTAAGGTGGTATAATCTGTAGCATAAACAATTAAATCATCCAGGTAATTCTTAACCCAGTTTTCTTTAAGTAAGGGAGCTAATGCGTGGTTCATTTGTCGGGCAAATATCGCTGGGGAACAACTTAACCCAAAAGGTAAGCGTCTAAACCTATAAAGCGAGACACCGTCACTGAACGTCGTGAGATCTCTACTCGCCGAGTCCAGTGCTACCTGATAATACGCTTCACGCATATCTAAGGTGGCGTAATAATCATTGCCTGACACACTTTCTACTAGCTCGTCAAGTTTGGGTAAAGGATGAATATCCATGGTTAGTTGTTTGTTTACTTTTCGATAGTCAAGGCAGAGTCTTTTTTCTCCATTAGGCTTATTTACTAATACTATCGGAGATAACCATGCTGCTGTGGAATTTTCAATTATTCCTTACCTTCTAAATCATGTAGAATCTGCTGAATAGTTTCTCTCGCTTTCTCTGGGTATCGATAGAGTGGTGTACGACAGGGTGTTGGGTCGTCTACCTGAATGTGGGCTGGATCTGCTTGTATTAGTCCTAATTCGCCAGGATGTACGATGAATAATTTTTGATGTTTCTGAATGAGCTGAAATAAACTAAGCTCTTGTTCTTTCTCTAGATGTGACCAGTCTCGCGAGTCGAGAATTACTTTGAGCTTTTCCCACCGGGTTTGGTTTGTGGGCACACAATCATTTTCTGGCCCGATGGCTTCACTTATTTTAGCGATGGTCAGGGGTGAGTCTTCTATCTCTATTTGTCCCTCGTCTATTATTTCATACTTTATCAGTAAGGTTCCTGGTCGTAACACTAACCTAACTTTGGTGTTATTAATGACGGGATGAAAACAGTGCGTGTTTCAGTCACTCGCATTATAGTTGGCAATCCATCTTGAACACAGGCATGTTTAGCCTCAATCATTATTACGGTATTAGGTTCCTCACTTACTTTTACTTCCACTAGGGTCGTTTCGTAACAGTCCACTAGTGTTTTGGTTGTTACTCTACCGAAGCGCTGGTTATGAGAGGAGACTGAGGTTCTTTTCTCACCATCCTGACTTTTCCATATGGTGTTTCCACGAATACTAAGGGATAAACAAGATTGTTCCAATGAATCCGCTTAGCTTGGTGATCTAGAGTGAGAGTTGACTGACCGATCGTGTTCATTCCCAACAATACGTGTGTTCTGAGATATTCATCGGGAACTACCGCTACTTGAGCAATGATGGGGTGGTTACTGTTACTGGCTATTGTTACATAAGCTTGGCCTAATACTCTGATCTGCTTACCGGTGATTCCTTGCAAAGGGGGAATCTTTGAACTTTGTTTCACTGGAATTCCCATTTCATTAATTACACTGATCTTAATTAGTGAAACATCACTGCCAGTATCTAACATTGCTTCGAGTACATGGTTATTGATATCTACGCTGATTACCGGGGATTGTCATAACATCCTATTCCGTGTTGTGTTTACTTTACCGGGGCACGATGGATGGCCGCGCCGACAATTGAGCCGTAAACAATCATAACAGGAGCCAGGTTGTGGTCTTTTATAGCACTCGGCTATTGAGTGGTTAGTAGCTCGGCAATATGGGCAGTATTTCTCTCTTCTGCGCCATTGCTGTAATCTTTGATCTACCCGGTCTAATCTACTAGCGGGTGGTGTTAATGTGGCGGCCGGGTGGGGTGTAGTCGCCGCCGCCGCTCGCGGGGCAGTCGGTAGGTGGGCTGGGGCCGGGCTAACCGCTCGTACGCTACTCTCTTTCCGAGTCATTACCACCAGTCTTTCAGTATCTAATTTGGTCAGAAACCTGGTTAACGGTACTTTTTCGTCCAGGTACAGTTCTAGTCTTTCCCTGCAGTCTCTCGGCATTCCTTTTATTAGTTTGTTCTTTATCAACCTGTCCTGAGACGGCACGTCATCAGCATCGGTCCTTACGGTAACCAAAGCTAGTTTACATTTCAACCTTGTCATAAATTCGATGGGGTCGTCTTCCACCGAATATTTTAAATCATTCAGAGAATCAAATAGCCTTTCCTCATTCTGGTCCGTGAGCTCCTTTGTAAGATATTGCTTAAATTGTGCCCAGGTTACTTCCTTATCCACTACCGTTTGCACCAGTAAAGCTAATGGTGCTTCCACACGCATTTTAACTATCTGTTGCCTCTCTCTGTTATCTGTTGAGCAACTTTCCACCTGTGAGAAAAAAACAGCTAACCGGCCAACTCCTACTCCACTCAAGTGACGCAGTTCAAGGACGGGGATGTCACGGGGCTTCATGAGGCATTTAACAGGGTTACTCGCCGGCCTCTCCCTGTTATCTCTAACTTCCTGTAACAAATCGTGGACACAATCACGCAAGGCATCTACCTCCATCTCTAAGTTATTTACTGCCTCTGCGCCTGACGGACTTACGCTCGTTATCTGGTTAACTACCACTTCATCTTCGGTTTTAACTACTGGTTCATTTTCCTTTTTAGGCGTCCACTCCGCACTTAAGCTCAGAAAATCCGCCAACTCATCCATAACGAAAGAAAAATACCTGACAACTTGTCACAAACTAAACAAAATGAAAATTGGGTGAACAGTGGCTTTCTGTTTCACCAATACACAACTTAAATTCTCATTATAAAAACAACGTATCTTCCTGTGGAGACAATAAGCTAATCACAACAAAATACCAATGCATAAGAAAACAACTTACTGAAAAAAACATGCCAGAACATATGAGCCAAATGGGAAATGTAACAACAAAAAAAATTACCCCTAAACTGAAAAAAATTTTGTCTCCTCCCTTAGCTTATCCGCTCGGATAAACTAGAGGTAGGAGGGTAGCAAGGGGGACCGGCACGGCGCCAACTACCACCCAAAGGTAATTACTTGTGGGGGAGTGTGGGGCCCCCTGTGCTACCGCCGAACCACCAACAAAACATCATGGGGGAAGGGACGAACACCTAACTCTCACTGCTCCTCTTCCTCTTTCCTGTCGCTGTGACCCGATAATGGCCACTCGAAACATGAGGCAAAAATAAGAAATGAACTATGAGGAGAAACACCACTTCACTACTAAACAAGGGGTGGGGATAAGCACTGATTATTCCTGCCTCTACGGAGAGTTACGTGGGCCGATGTGCCTATATAAAACACATCTAAACCGCTGCCACCATCTGTACTGAACCTTCGTGAGGCTCAGTCTCTTGTACTGGGCCTAAGTGAAGCTTAGGCCTAGTAAGAAAAAAAAGAAAGATGTAACGAATCCAAGGGGAGGGATGAACACACAAACTTAACAAAATAGACCCTTTAATTCACCAACGACCCATCACAGTCATGTAACTTCCTATCTATCCTACCTATATTATGGGAGACCTATGGGGGAAACCGTGGGTAACTCAGCTGTAGATGAGAGGGCGTGAGGGTGCGTGTGGTGGCGTCCCGAGAGGTAAAATGGCGGCCCGTCCTCGCGGCGTCCTGCTTCTCTCTCTCTCTCTCTCTCTGCTCTCTGGTTCGGCCTGCTGTGGTGGAAGTGGCAGAGGGTTCCACAGGGGTGGTGCTGTAAGCATAAGAATTATCTCATGAGTTGTTCTTATCAGACCACGTGGTGTATTGCAGCTCTTCCTGGAGATGGTTGGAGAGTGTACCTCGAGACGAGAGCGGGTGATGGTCTGTGTCAACGATGCCTTTTTTTTTTTTTTTTTTTTTTTTTTTTTTTTTTTTTTTTTTGGCCATCACCCTGTCTTGGGTATTAGGCCATTTATTTATTTTTAACTTTTTTTTTTTTAATTTCTTTTAAAATAAAGTTTTTTTTTTTTTTATTTTTTTTTTTTTTTTTGTTTTATTTATTTTTTTTTTTTTTTTTTTATTTTTTTTTTTTTTTTAATATCTTAACATTAAGTGACTTCACATATTCTCATGCACGCTTCATTCACACAGGGATCCTATACCTATCTCAAAACTATTGTCCTTTGTCAGGGCATGGGGGAGGGAGGGATAAATCACAATCACACAGGGTGGCTACGTAGTATCACTACGTATTGCATATATACATGAAGGGAAAACATTCACATTAGATCACGCAAAATTGGAAACATACACACTTTCATACTTTTATTTACATAAATATATAGAATAAATACATAGAATAAATAACATAATATATACACATAAATCACAACTCTCTGATTAAATTGGCCTCAGTCAGGTAAATCATCAGTCTATCGACCACATCCGGGTGTTCATCACCCAGGAGGGTGGTTTGCGTTAGCGGGAGGCCGCGACCCCGGCAATACGCCGCCAAGGGCCGCCTCTCCTCACGATAACGCACACAGTGAAGCAGGATGTGCTCGACAGAGAGTGACATTACAGCTGGAACACTGTGGTGGGAAGGCGTTGGCTATGTAGGGGAGCATGTGGGTGGGGAGGGTGCAGCCCATCCTGAGGCGTGCGAGGACCACCTCCTCCCGCCTTGTGGGGCGATTGGAGGAGGCCCACTCGCCCAGGATAGGTTTGGTGGTGTGGAGGTGGAGGTTGTCCCAGTGACTCTGCCACAGGAGTTTTGCTGATGATTTAACAACTGAGAGACATGACTGCAGATCCCGACGGAGGTTCCACGCTCCCTCGAGCTCAGCAGCAGACCGAGCTAGCATGTCAGCCTGTTCATTCCCGCGTATATTGGAATGTCCAGGCACCCAAACCAGTGAGAAGGATTTATGACATGAATTCAGCTTATTAATGATGTTGCCCTGGATTTCATTTGTATCCGTGCGGCCGGACTCTATTGCCTGAAGGGCTGACATAGAGTCCGAAAAATGACAATTGAATTATGAATTGAATTTAAAGCATAATCTATGGCTTTGTCAATAGCAAAAATTTCAGCAGAAAAACCGATGTATGGGTAGGCAGCCGGAACCTGAGGGCACATTCACACGACCATACACTTGCGCCCACACATTCACCTGTCTTGGAGCCGTCTGTGTAGAGATGTAGGGATGGAGGGAGGCCAGCGACGAGGGCTCGGAAGTGGTGTTGGAGCTCCACCTCGGTAACCACAGCCTTCTTCCCCTGAAGCCAGTTGATGTTGAAGGTGGTGGTGGGAAGTTTCCATGGGGGAAGGGTGGGCAGCACGAGCTGGTCCGCATCGTCCAGTCTCACGCCCGTTTGCTGGCAGAGCGTGTGTAGTCTGACTGAGACTGGACGGCGGACCGCATTGTGGAGGTGGTGGTGCTGCCATATAATCTTGTTTGCTGTGTTACCGAGGGAGCTTTCCGAGCCGCTTTTATCCCATGAGATAAAAGGAGGGCGTCGCGACGTAGTTGTAGCGGTGGTGTATTGGCCTCAACCTCCATCCGCGCCACACGAGTGCAGCGCAGGGCTCCAAGACACATTCGCACACATTCATTCTGCAGTACATCCAATCTCCTCAGTGTTGGTTCCGACGCAGACCCATACACCAGTGAGCCATAGTCTAAATGAGAACGAATTAAGGACTTGTACACCATTAATAAAGATTTTCTGTCTGCTCCCCATGAAGTACCAGAAAGGTATTTGAGGACATTGATCTTTTACGACAACGAATGAGCAATTCATTAACATGAGTCTTCCAATTGAGTCTGCTATCAAAATGCAGACCCAAGAACTTGACTGAATTTTGAAACGGTATCGGTTGGCCTTGAAGAGTTATTTGCAAATCAGGTACGTTACGTCTAGTGAAAACAACACCGATACACTTAGCAACTGAAAACTTAAATCCCCATAATGAGGCCCAATGCTGGACGGAATCAAGAGCATCCTGAATCCGCCCGCTGAGAATTGTGCGTTAGGCGAGGAGTGCCATAACGCACAATCGTCGGCGTACAATGAGTATTTAAGATTCCTTGGGACGGGAGTTGTTGACAGAATATCATTAATCATTATACAAAATAAAATGGGACTAAGAACACTACCCTGCGGCACCCCGTTCTCCTGGACGAAAACGTCCGAGATTACGTTACCAGGAAGCTTGACAGAGAATGTTCTGTCCTGAAGAAAATTATAAACAAAAATGGGCAAGTTACCTCTGAAGCCATGAGCGTAGAGTTTCATGAGGATGCCGTGTCGCCATGTCATGTCGAAGGCTTTGTGGATGTCTAAAAACACCCCTATCATGAATTCTTTTTTGGCAAAAGCCTCTGAAATGCAATGCTCCAGGTGTGTTAGGTGATCCATCGTGCTTCGGTACTTCCGAAAGCCCGACTGCTGATCACCTAACAGACCCTTCGCTTCTAAAACAAAAAGTAGCCTTCGCTTTACCATACGTTCCATGACCTTACATAGACAGCTCGTGAGCGCAATAGGACGAAACGCACTGGGGTCCGTAAGGCGTCCAGTCTTTTTGGGGATTGGGACTGAGGGACTGAGGGAAAGTGTAGGTGGTCCATATTCTATTGTAGAGCGTTAATAATTTTGAAAGGGAGTGGTGGCCGAGATTTTGTAACATGATATATGAAATATTGTCTGGACCAGGACTGGAGCCTTTACAGGATTTCAGGGCAAAGAGGAGTTCATCCAACGTAAACTCTGTGTTGTAGTCTGAGTTTACGCCTCCTGTGGCAAAGTTTGGGACAGTGAGTTCTGCAGCCTCCTTCCTTGGAAGGAAGGTAGGGTCATAATAAGTTGTGCTGCTGGCCTGATGGAATTGGTGGGCTATGGCATTTGCTATTTCTGTTTTGTTATCAATTATAATATCATTTATTTTAAGGGTGGTGATAGGAATATATGGTTTTCTGTTATTTAAGATATTTATTGTTTGCCATACTTTGGAGAGAGGAGTGGTGCGGTTAATAGATGATATGAATTGTCTGAATGAGTCTTTCTTTGCATTACGGATGACTTTCCTTGCCTGAGCCCTTGCCTTTTTATAGGCTATGAAATTAGCTTGACTGGGCTGCTGGCTGAAGTACCTGTATCGTCTATTGCGCTCACGAAGTGCTTGTCGGCAATCCGTTGTCCACCATGAGACTCCATGCTTAGTGTAAACTGCAGAAGTCTTCGGAATACAAGCCTCAGCGGCGTGTAATATGGATTGTGTTGCGTTGCTGACCATCGTGTCAACGTCCTCGCCAGATATATCCACGTCGGCAACCCCACGGAAGGTTGCCCAGTCTGCTCTCTTGAAGTTAAACTTGGGAGGGCGGGGGGTGGGCGGGATGTCGCGTACATAAGAGATGCAGATGGGCAGATGGTCACTTCCGTGGGAGTCGTCGATGACTTCCCAGGAGAAGTCAGGGAGTATACCTGGCGAGAGCAACGACAGATCAATGGCAGACGCGTTACCAGTCCGATCATCTACACGAGTCGCACTTCCATCGTTCAGAAGACAGAGGTTTGTCTGTAATAAAATGTTTACTATCTGCTCCCCACGTACACTTGACCTCTCACTTCCCCATTGTTGATGATGGGCGTTAAAGTCGCCAACAACTAGCCTGTTGCCCGGAAGCTGGCTAATAAGAGATGTAATGTCATCATCAACAATGGAGGTATTGGGAGGCAAGTAGAGGAACAGATAGCCAGATACGTGTCGTTGAATCTCACCCTGCACGCGACCGCTTCCAGAGGTGTATTCAACGTCACTTCTGTTTGTGTCAGTGTTTTGTGTATGTATATAGCAACGCCGTGTCCCTCATATCTTCTATACGGATGGTAGTGTTTTAGCACTGCAGGATCAGGCTGATCCTGTAGTCTCGTCTCTTGTAGACAAATAACGGACGGCCTGTGTATGTTCACTAAAAGTGACAAATATGGATCTTTATTCCGAATACTTCTGCAATTCCACTGTAACACCTTGAACATTATGGCTTAAGAGTTGTGGTGGCGGCCGTTTTCTTAGTCCTTTTGCGCTCAGAGGCGCTGCCGGGGGACCTCTCCCGGCCCTTACTAATGGTGACATCCATCGATTCATCAATTGTTAACTCCCCGGAGCTCGTCGAGAGGGAGCGAGCGTGTGAACTCCTTCTCGACGGCGCGGGAGCGGCGACGACATGAGAAGGGCGTTGACGTTCAAGCTTTGTTAAATTTAATTTATTAGACTTGTCTGTCTTCTCACCCTTACTGGGAGTACGAGAAATAGCAGACAGGTATGGAGCAGAGGAAGTTATAGGAGTAGAGGTTTTAGTAGTAGTAGTAGTAGATTTAGCAGATGATGAGGCAGAGGTTGAAGGGGAATCAGTGGTGGTAGATGGAGCAGGCAGCAGGTCGCTGAGGTCAGTCTGGATAGCAACAGTACACATCTTAGGTGGAGCCCTTACTGTTGAAGCGTAGGAGACGTTTGAAGCAGGCGCGGCCTGCGTCTGCTTCACTCGCATCCTTGCTTCATAGTAAGAGATCCTTCAGTAGCCTTAACCGTGCAGACCTCTTTCTCCACTTTCCACGCGGGACAATCGCGTGAAAAAGTGGAGTGAGCACCTTCACAATTACGGCACTTCTCTACCAAGGATGTGCACTGCTCCACAGAGTGGCCCTCTCCTGCGCATCTACCGCAGTAAGCGTGGGAAGACCGACAAGCGTTACCATGGTGACCATAAAGCTGGCACTTGAAACAACGGAGAGGATTCGGAATGTAGGGACGAACGGGAACCGACTCGTACCCTACATGAATCCTCTCTGGCAACTTAGCAGCACTGAAGGTGAGAATGACTGATGCTGTGCTCCTTCTTGTACCGTCAACCATTTTAGTAATTTTCCGAGCCTCAATGACATCCTGATCAGTCATGCAATCGACGATCTCGGTCGGTTCCATATCCACAAAATCGCGGTGGGAAGCGACTCCCCGACACGAGTTCATGGACACTGGAATCGAAGCCTCGATCTCGATGTCATGAATGAACCGGAGCTTCAACAATGATTTAACTTGATTTACGTTAAGTGTCTGAACAAGTAGATCACCACTAGCAAGTTTTTTCACATTAACGACATTTCCTATGTTACAGTCAATGACCTTCTTTATTATAAAAGAATTAACAGTAGACAGGCGGGTGTTCGTCTTGGAATGTAGAGTCACATACGTCGCTTTAGAGGGTCAATAGACAGTCTGGCAGTCGGGGTCGTCGATCAGTGTCCTCCTCCCCTTACGGGGAGGGCAGGAAGGTCCGTCAGGCATGGAGGGGGTACACCCCCCTCCTGCAGGAGGGGAGCGGGACACAAGTGGGAGGTGGTCAGGGAGGAGTTACCTAATGTCAGATTGTCCTGCCAAACCACTCTAAGGGGACCGGACGGTGTTAATTCACCCCAAAAGCACGCTCACTGAGGCGGATCCTCCGTAGGTGTGAGAGGAAAGACAATCTGACAACCGGGCAACAGACACCTGTTGCCGCTAAGGAGAGGACAGTGAAAAGGCAAATCTACAAACACAGGGCAGTGGGAATCCTAACTTTATTTCGCTAAACCCTAAGCCTGATGGGCGTACAAAAACTCCACACAGAGGTGGCTGCAGGACAGAGCGCAGGACACGTGTTATCAGCACGATGTCTAGGCCGAGTCTGGACGATGCCACCACGCTCCTCGCCTTATAAGGCGGCGGCCATGATAACTGCGCACGCAGCCACACGTCATCCCTCTTCTCCCTCTACAGGGACTCCCTATATAAGAATATGAAGAGAATAAATAAGATATGAAGAGAAGATGAGGATTTGGACTAAATAAATACCCTAATATTGGGTAATAATCCCAATCCAGTACTGCTACTCGGTACATATATATATATATATATATATATATATATATATATATATATATATATATATATATATATAACATAACATAACATAACATAAATAATAGGATAACAAAGGGCCACCAGGACCCATCTAGGTTATCCTGTATCAGTCGCACAGCGACCTCGTCATCAGTACTTAAAGATACACTTACAAGTACACAATACATTATATACTAATTCTAAATATTTGGCCCATTAACAGGGCTAAGTCCTGCAATGAAATCCTCTACAATTTGTGGTCCCCATACATGGGGATCATGTCTTGTTTAACTATAGTAAATTTCTTATAAAAACTATCATGCAGTGCTATACATAATTATAAATGTAATAAATTTAAGTGCTTATCTAGTCTGTTTTTAAACATTGTCAAACTAGTGCTATTTACAACCCTCTCTGGCAATGCATTCCAGAAGTCTACCACCCTATGACTAAAGAAATATTTTCTTATATCTAACTTGCAGCCTTGCTTTCTAATCTTCCTGCCATGATTTCTAGTCCTACTTCCCTCCTCTAAGGTAAAGAAAGATCTCACATCTATGTAGTTTGTATCTGAGAACATTTTAAATTACTCTATCATATCCCATCTTATACATCTCCTCTCAAATGAAAACATGTTTAATTCCTTTAATCTATCTCTATACTCCAGGCGCTTTAATGCTGGTATCATATATACACATACATATATATATATATATATATATATATATATATATATATATATATATATATATATATATATATATATATATACAGGCAATCCCCGTTTAACGAAGGTTCACACAATGAAATTTTGCTACAACGAAGGTTTCATTTTACTGCCATGTGCTCGTTTCACGAACACTAAACTCGCTTTAACGAAGTTTTATCTAGGAAATATTTTCCAAATTTGAAAGCCCCGCTGTATCACGTAAGCCGACAAGCTTTTGAATACACCAAGAGCCGCAAATACTAAGGCCTGCCTTAGGAGAAATCCTGGGACACCTGTAGAATCAAGATCAAGCCTCGTGGACAGCACACGCACCACTCACTCATGATGCTAGAATAGTGAGAAAAGTGTTTCTGTGGAATGTCAGGAGTAGCAAGTGGGGGGAAAAAGTGTGTCAGGATGGTGGTGAAGAGTGGTCTAATAGCTAGTTGGGCTTTTCGGCAGGTAGAAGGAAGGCACTTAGAAAAGGACTGGAGTATGATAGTTAGAAATGGAGATGGTAGAGAATGGGATGTAAGGAAGTGGAGGAGTGAAAGATGTGGGACTGAGTGACTGGAAGAATAGGATTGAACAAAAGAGTACCTTGGAATGGTATAGAGAGAGAAAGAGGTCCCAATGTATGAAAAGTGGTATGATGGAAGCCTGGGTGGGGACCTTCTCTTCCGAGCTAGGGCACAGTGCATGGATGTGAATGCAAGGAATTATAGATGTCTGAGTCCCGCAGCAAAGTGTGCCAGATGTGTGACGTGGGAGAGGATGAGACGGTGGAGCATGTGGTGCTGGAGTGTGTGAAGTATGCCAGAGACAGGTATGACATGATGCAAGTGGTGTTGAGGGAGCTGGGGCATGACAGAGTGGAGATGACAGGAAGGGAATGGATGGTGGTGCTGCTGGGACTCTGTGGGGAGACGAACGAAAGGATGATTGAGGCTGTAAAAGAGTTCCTGGAGAGAATGTGGCATGCTAGATGCAGGAACTAGTGGTGTGAAAGATGGTGATTGCCCTCTTTGTTGTTTGTGTTTCTTTTTTTTTTTCTTATTTTCCCTACAGGTGCTGCCGATACAAAGGCCTGACGCAGAAGAAATTATGCGTCACCTGTAGCATCAAGATCAAGATCAAGATCAAGACTCTCATAACAGCGTCAGCAGCAGTTCGTCTTCACTCGCTCAACTTACCACCAAAACGCCCTGCAATGTGGTCTACGTTCCTAAGAAGACCAGGAAGTCTCTTACTCTCAAAGTGAAGCTGGATATTACTCACAGACACGAGAGAGGCGAGAAAACTATAGCATTGCTGGCCCCCCATCTTGACTCCATATACTGTCTCTACTATTTTCAAGTCAGCAGACTTTATTAAGAAGGCTGGTGAGACTGTATCTTCCTTGCAAGCTAAAAGAACCACCTGAACTCGTGACTCTACAATGGATAAAATGGAAAGCCTTGTGGAAATGTGGTACATACGTTTTATATGCGGTACCATGATGCGCTCTTTGTATACATTCCACAGGTTGCTGGTTAGTGTCTTTCCCGTATCACTCTCCCTCCCTTCATAAATTTAAGATCATCAACATTATAAAATTACGTACATACATACATTAGTGTACATTATAATGACTTAAATTAAATTTAACTGCCTAAATGTTAAACTTCATAATTTTACTTTCATTAAACCTTTCACTTTATTATGATGCACTCTCGCTTTGCTTACTCTCAATGGAAGTTCAAGTCGGGTTAAACTTGTTGTAATCGGTTTGCTTAACGAAGTTTCACTTAACGAAGTGTTTTTTAGGAACGTAACCCCTTCGTTAAGCGAGGGTTGCCTGTATACAGTGGTACTTCATCATGCAAATTTAATTAGTTCTGTGACAATCGTTGTATATAAAAAAATTGTATATCAAATAAATTTTTCCCATAGAAATTAATGGAAAAAGAATTAATTTGTTCTAGTGATACGAATTTACCCCCTTCAAAAAAAATAACATGCTTTAATATAAGATAATGTTTATTGTATGCATGATATAAATGTACTATATTGTCCAAAATAACAACCTAACCTGCAAAACTCGGAACACATTGATAGACGTTCATCTCACAGGACTCGGGGCATGTCGATAGACGTTTAGATGTTTTATGGGCTATATTTTGGCTATTTTCTTCCCATCTTCTTTGCTTGTGAGCTGGCAACACTCATCAGGAGTAAACATATGCTATATGTCACTGTGTCACCAACTCCCACGATGGATGGTGGGAGCGACAGTGATTTCACAGTGTCCGATTCTGGCACCTCTCCTGCGCACCTTACTTCTACACCTCGGGTCTCTCGCCATGTTGCGGGGAGACAACTTTTGAATGAGAGTGGTATCAGAACAGGCGACAGGAGAGAGAGAGAGAGAGAGTGATATACAAGGGGCCCGTTTTCTATCGCTCTAGCCAAGGCCACTGAACCCGATCGGATGCAAGGCCACGTACACCTATGATACGACCTCATTCAACCTGTGATATTTTGGCAACCATAGCATCTAGAGACTTCTAGTTTTTTGCATTGCAAAGAGGAAGAGTTGATTGTGGATAGAACAACATTTGTACTCACTCGTTTATTGAATTTCCAAATGTAATCAGTATGTGAATACAGGCTATTTTGTGTTTCTCGCCAAACCTGCTGAGTTAGCGCAAGCAAAAACTCCCAACTTCCCCGATTTTTAGGGTTTAAACATGCATTCGTACCAACGCTGTGACAGAACTTCGTATATGTAGTATGGAGGAGGAATTGACAAGTTATCCATGCCTTACTATTGGCATGCCACATGACCTGGAGTTTCTCTTTTAACACCTTATGTGCTTTAACCTGTAAACTGCGCCAGACATCTTAAGATGCTATTTGACCAACTGCGCGAGACATCTTAAGATGACAGGTTTTCTAAGCTGCATTTCAAAAGTTCCCGCACAGCCACCGTAAAATCCAATGAACATCATATGGTAACATCATCCCTCTCGTTCCATATAGGCATTATTATCTCAGTCAGCCTTAGGCAGTCATGGAAGACGATAATTCATCATCATCTTCCGATGCTGGCCAGCCTCCTGGCTCCCACATTCATGGCCATGGGGGAGGCAGAAGATGTCGTAAAAAGGAGATAGTAAAAAGAAAGCTTGGGCTAGGCCCTGATGATGTAGATTATTTACAGCATTCAACTTCTGGTGCTGTGAGAAAGCCCAAGAAATCCCATAAACACCCTCCTGCCTCTCAAGGTCAGGAGCGCGCTGCCGCTCCCTCTCTACCAGGCAAAGCCCGTAATATGCCATTGACACCATCAAAATTTTTACCATTGATTGAAGATTGAGGAATCACTCTCATAACTTTCTGATGATTCACATTGGCAGAAAAAACAGGAAAATGACAGTGGAGGTATAGGAGAAGAATCAGCAGATGAGCTGAGTGAGGGAGAGATGTCAGCTGATCAAAGAGAGGAAGAGGAGGAGGAGGTGGTGGAGAGGGAACAGGAACCTCAGATTCGTGAGACAACGCATCCGTCATTCATCTGGTCTGATGGATCAGATTTTGTGCCAGATATCCCTGACTTTGATGGAAATATATCTGGTGTAACTAATGACTGGCCTCTTGATGATGATGCACAAGAGGCTGATTTTTTTTAAACATACATGGATAACCAAGTAATGCACCTTATTGTGTCAGAAACAAACAGATACTATAAATACACTATGGAACATGAGACATTCACCCCTAAGTCACGTGTTCATCGCTTGTCAGACACAAACATAGAAGAAATGTATGTTTTTTTTTTGCTCTCTTACTGCTGATGCCACATATAAAGAAACATGCGATAACTGATTATTGGAGAAATGATCCTTTGATTCCAACACCAATTTTTGGTAAATTCATGAAAAGAGACAGATTCCTTTTATTGATAAGGTTTATACATTTTGAAGATAATGACATGGGTGATGAAAATGATCGCTTGTGGAAAGTTCGAAGAGAATTACCATGATTACTGACAAATACAGACAATTCTTTTATCCTTTTCGCAAGCTTGTCATAGACGAAAGCCTAGTATTATTCAAGGGAAGACTTGTATTCAAGCAATACATACCCTCCAAAAGGCACAGATTTGGCATCAAGCAATTTTTCTTTGTGACTGTGAAACAGGCATAGTTTTAGATGCAGTAGTTTATACTGGCACAAATGCTGACATTCCAAAAGGTGACCCATTGGGAATATCTGGTGCAGTGGTGAAGAAAATTATGACAAGGTACATGGGCAAAGGACATGTACTATATACTGATAACTGGTATAGTAGCCCTAGTCTGTGCCAGTACTTACATGATAATGTAACTGGCTCATGTGGCACAGTACGCAAGAATAGGAAGCATATGCCAAACTTTGAAGCACGACCTGTTCGTGGTAATGTGGAATTGCAAAAAAGTGAAAAAGTGTTGGCCATAAATTGGCATGACAAACGTGATGTGACCATACTCACTACCATTCATCAAGGGCAAATGCATGACACTGGCAAGGAAGACCATCTAACACATGAAAAAATTAGAAAGCCAGATGCAGTAATAGACTATAATATAAATATGCGCTTGGTGGACAAAAGTGACTGTCAGCTTGCTGGTATCGAATGCGTAAGAAAGTGTATCAAATGGTACCACAAACTGTTCTTTCATGTTGTTGATGTAACAATGCTGAATGCATATAACATGTACTTAGTCAGGACTGGAAAGAAAACAAAGCTGAGGGAGTTTTCTTACAATGTAGTCTACCAGCTCTTGAAAAAATATGAAACAGTGACAACTACAGCTCGAGGACGACGTCAGTCACATGGTCCTGACAGACTCATGGGAAAGGACTACCTCATCAGACACAAATTAGGATATTTACCAGACACGAGAAAAGGACGCAAACAACAAAGACGATGTCATGTATGTACCTCCTCAGCCAAACATGATAGGTCAAGAAAAATGGTTGTCACTATGTGTGAAGAATGTCAAGTACCAATGTGTGCTGTACCTTGTTTCACTGAGTATCACACACTGAAACAATACTGAATAACACCATGCTGCAAACTATAGTTAGTTTCGGATAAAGGGAGAAAAATCAAACGTGATTGGGAAGTGCAGTATGATCTCTTTGCCACCCTCCCAGCTCCCCTGTCGCTGGCCCCCACTTCCCAAAGAACTTCAGCCAGCCATCACTGCCACACAATGTATTTTTTTTCATTTTTTGTTTCATTTTTCAGTGCTCTACTTGTCTCCTTTGAGTTTCAAAAGATCAAAGATAGTTTTCAAGCAAGTTGATTTTTTGCCATTTTTTGCGCACCCAGCAGCTGTCCTGAAATCATAATTGTGCAGTTTAAGGGTTAAAGGCCCAGGGGTTCTCAGAATGATACACCAACAATGGTTTGACTTTACAGTTACTACTAGCGTTAGCGCACAGGGCCAAGTCACAGATATGCACACCACGTTCATATTTTGCAATTATAGGCACCATGCGAGTTACAACCTAGATCGGTTACGACCAACCAGTTGTAAGTCGAAACGGTCGTAAATCGGACATACGTATGCACTCAAAATATATGTATGTTTATTTTAAGACCTATCTTTCTCATCCATTTTAAGTGTGAGATATTGTATAGGTACAATAACATTTATCTTTGTATACAGCATTGTTTTCAGTTGCTTAGTTGATAATATATTGATATGGTAGGTTAAAGAAAGAAAACACTTAAACGCCATTGGGTGGTGTGGAAATAAAGTCTAAATTTTAATACAGTAATCACTCGCATATCCGAATTATAGCAGCCAAGGCCCTGGCGGATACGCAAAATATCCGTATACGTGGAATTTCCTCTCCCAACCCCTTATAATTTGAGAAAAAACATGTACGTAACCCAAATGGGTAAGAAAACAATGAATGAAAGCACATTAAATGATTGAGTATAAAATAATGACTTCCTGGAAAATGATAGAATGATAACATATCAGATACCTGCTTCTCTAGAAAATGTGAGGGTTGGGAAGGTGCCATCAGCAGCATCATGGCAATCTGCTGTTTCACTGCTGAACTGGACACTACCTGAGTCATTATTTGTGTGTTGAAGTGAGATAATGATAGTGAAATATTTATTGTTTGTCTGGTGCAGCTTTCTACCTCTGTCCCAACATAGTTTTTTGTAACAATGTTATTGTGAGAGCTGTCATGTAAAGTTGTGATGAAGGCAGTAAGAAAAAAAAAGTGTTTGAAAAGATCATAACAGTCTTATGATATAGAGAGATGGTGGAGAAGCCTGGCAGTGAGGCATGGGGTGAGGCGAGTGTCTTGGATGGGGAGATAACACGCATGAGGGGAAACAGGAGCCCAGAATTGAAAGTCCAGCGGTCTCACAACGATATATTTGTTTATTTGTTTCTAGTTGTCTTCTCTTCTTGATGTTTCTCATTTTAATTTTCGTCAACTTATACCTGTGAGGCAAAAATTAGAGAGCTAAATGACACACCTCCCTACTTGACTCCTGGTCAAGTAGTGTAGGGCGTGAGTCAGGCTATGACACAATCACACAAGACATTTGAAAATGGCTTCCTGACGGAAAGGCTATTTAATTATCAGAAAATAAACTCATAAACGACAGAGCAACTCATTTTGGCCATTTGATACTTGGAAGTTCTGCCTTGGAGTGTCTCACAGAGAAATGTAAGCAAACAACTCAACCACTTTTCACTGCTAGGCTGGAACAATATATATATATATATATATATATATATATATATATATATATATATATATATATATATATATATATATATATATATATACACACACACACACACACACACACACACACACAAGAGATTAAAGTAACCAAGCTTGAAATAAAAAAGTTGATGACGGAACTGGATGAGGAAAAGGCAATGGGACCGGATGAAGTCTCAGGCAGAATACTGAAAGAATGTAGGGAAAAACTAGCCGTGGTACAGTGGAACCATGCGTGCTTTGGGGTCCGAGGGGTCTCCAAGCGCATGGGTTCGAATCCTGTCCACGGTCCGAGTGTAGGTTGGGCTTCCTCACTCGAAGTAACGGTTTCCTAGCGGGTGGGCTTTGAGATAGGAGGTATCCCAAAAAGTATCCCCTTTAGTCCATAAATTCCCGTGAAAAGCCCACATGGTATAAAAAAGTCCTATATACAATATCATAAAATGCTCAATAGAAAATAGAACAGTACCAGTGGAGTGGAAAAGAGCTGAGGTGGTTCCCATATATTAGAGCGGAAGGAAGGAAGAACCTTTAAATTACAGACCGGTATCACTAACTATTGTAATATGCAAGATGTGTGAAAGAATAATAAAGAAACAATGGATTGAGTTCCATGAAGACAACAAATTATTATCAAATAACCAATCTGGTTTTAGGAAAGGTCGGTCATGTGTAACAAATTTATTGAGTTTCTACTCTAGAATAGTTGATAAAGTACAAGAGAGAGACGGATGGATTGACTGTATTTATTTAGATTTAAAAAAAGGCGTTTGATAAAGTGCCACATGAAATATTACTATGGAAGTTAGAGGAGAAGGGTGGCTTAAAAGGAAGCACATTGAGATGGATGAAAAATTACTTGAAGGAAGGAAGAACCTTTAAATTACAGACCGGTATCACTAACTAGTGTAATATGCAAGATGTGTGAAAGAATAATAAAGAAACAATGGATCGAGTTCCATGAAGACAACAAATTATTATCAAATAGCCAATCTGGTTTTAGAAAAGGTCGGTCATGTGTAACAAATTTATTGAGTTTCTACTCTAGAATAGTTGATAAAGTACAAGAGAGAGACGGATGGATTGACTGTATTTATTTAGATTTAAAAAAAGGCGTTTGATAAAGTGCCACATGAAATATTACTATGGAAGTTAGAGGAGAAGGGTGGCTTAAAAGGAAGCACATTGAGATGGATGAAAAATTACTTGAAGGGGAGAGAAATAAGGACGATAGTTAAAGATATGAAGTCCAAGTGGAGAACAGTAGACAGCGGAGTGCCACAGGGGTCAGTATTGGCGCCAATACTTTTTCTCGTATACATAAACGACATGCCAGAGGGAGTGAACAGCTACATAAATCTGTTTGCAGACGATGCGAAACTGTGCAGAGTCATTAAACAAAAAAAGAATTGTGAAATACTACAGGAAGACTTAAACAAGATCTGGAAATGGAGTAAAAAATGGGAGATGGAATTCAATGTGGACAAAAGCCATGTCATGGAAATGGGAAAAAGTGAAAGACGACCAGTGGGAATTTATAAGATGGGAGATGGAGTAGAACTAGAAAAAGTAAAAAAGGAAAAGGACTTTGGAGTGACAGTGGAAGATAACAATCAACCGGTAAGCCATATTGATAGAATTTTCAGAGTGATGTATAATTAGCTAAGGAATATTGGATTAGCATTTCACTATATGGACAAAGAAATGATGCAGAAATTGATAAGTACTAAAATAAGACCTAGATATGAATATGCAGGAGTTGTGTGGACCCTCCGTAAAAAGAAACACATAAGGAAATTGGAGAGACTGCAAAAAATGGCTACAAGAATGGTTCCAGAATTTAAAGGGATGACATATGAGGAGAGACTAAAAGCTATGGATCTACCAAATCTGGAACAGAGAAGAGAGAGAGGGGATCTGATACAAGTTTATAAATTGATTTACAGAATGGATCAAGTGGATAATGAGAAACTAATCCTGAGAGAAGAATATGACATAAGAAGCACAAGATCGCATAGTAAGAAACTGAGGAAGGGAAGATGTCTGAGACATGTTAAAAAATTTAGTTTCCTGCAAAGATGTTTTGAGACTTGGAACAGTTTGAGTGAGGAAATGGTGTCAGCAAAGAGTGTACATAGTTTTGAAGAAAAATTGGATAAGTGTAGATATGGAGACAGGGCCACACGAGCATAAATCCCAGGCCCTGTAAAACTACAACTAGGTAAATACACACAAATATATTTACATCTACTTATGAAGATGCTATTCCGGATAGTGGCGATCCAGATACGCAGGCGATTACTGTATTGGCATACTATAGCGTGAAAAGTAACATCCAGGAAGCAGAGAGAGAGAGAGAGAGAGAGAGAGAGAGAGAGAGAGAGAGAGAGAGAGAGAGAGAGAAAGGGAGGGAGGCAGTGAGAGACAGACAGGGGAGGAGGAAAAAAAAGGAGGAGTTGGAGGACTCATAGCAACCTCTGGTGGAAACATGACAAGACTGTAAACAGGTGCGGTCAGGTACCTGACCCCACCCTAACCTTTAATTTAGGATGGTACTACTATATCTGCGACGATATCTAGTCAACAAGTGAAGTGGTAGGATGCTGTGAGTGTGAGATGCTGTGCTGCTGTAACTGTCATACACGATGCTTGGCGCCACCACAGCTATCTTACGCGTGCTGCGCTGCCAAACGTACAATACAGCAAACTCATAATAGGCATCTGCTGATCTGCTGGACGTTGTTGTAAATACGGGTGGTCGTATCTCGCGTACGTCGTAAATCGAATAGTGATTGTATCTTATGTTTCATATCCAATGCGAGACTCTTTTTAAGTTTCTTCTTTTCAGCCTCCTTATTTTTACTTTTGGGACCCATGATCACAAGGTCCTGAGTTCACAAAATTTAATAAAAAATACATACTGCCAAGGTGCACAGAGACATACATGCACAAAGGATGAACAATGATACACAACATGAACTGAATGTTCAGGTGGATGCCGGTAGCCAAGCGATTGCTGCGCCACCTACCGATGGCTATTCGTATCTTAAAAATATCTTCATATTTCGAGGCGTATATTATATGAATTTTTTTGTCGTATATAAAAATAATTGTATGTTGGGGCGTTTTTATCTCGAGGTATTACTGTACAGGCAACCTCGCTTAACGAAGGTTCACACAACGAAATTTCGCTACAACGATTGTTTCCTTTTACTACCATCTGCTTTAACGAAATTTTATCCAGGTAATTTTTTTCCAAGTTTGAAAGCTCCGCCATATCATGCAACCTGACAGGCTTTTGAATACACCAGCGCCTCTCGTGGACAAAATGTGCACCACTCACTCCTCCTAGTTCAAAACAATAACAGTTTCAGCATCAGCTCGTCTTTCCTTGCTCAACATGACATCAAAAGGCCCCAAATGTTGCCTAGCATTGCAAGAAGACCAGGAAGTCTATTATTCTCAAAGTGAAGCTGGATATTATTCACAGACACAAGAGAGGCGAGAAAACTAATAGCATTGCTTGCCACCATGGCTTAACTCCATCTACTGTCTCCACTATTTTCAAATCAACAGATTCTATTAAAAAGCCTGGTGAGACCATATCTTTCTTGCAAGCTAAAAGAACCACCTGAAATCGTGACTCTGTAATGGATGAAATGGAGTCTAGTGGAAATGTGGTACATAAGTTTTGTATGCGGTACAATGGGACCGCACAAGAGTCTTGCACACAGGCTTCAACAAAAGGAAGAGGAAGCTGGTGGAAGCTGCCTACATTGCAACGAAGGAGGTCACAAACCACAGAGATGGCTTTGTAAACCTCTTCCACGCTGCGGCCAGTCTCGTCCTCGCCAGCCAATCAGCGCACTCTCCTACCAGGCGTCTATTATTCTCAAAGTGAAGCTGGATATTATTCACAGACACAAGAGAGGCGAGAAAACTAATAGCATTGCTTGCCACCATGGCTTAACTCCATCTACTGTCTTCACTATTTTCAAATCAACAGACTCTATTAAGAAGCCTGGTGAGACCATATCTTTCTTGCAAGCTAAAAGAACCACCTGAAATCGTGACTCTGTAATGGATGAAATGGAGTCTAGTGGAAATGTGGTACATAAGTTTTGTATGCGGTACAATGGGACCGCACAAGAGTCTTGCACACAGGCTTCAACAAAAGGAAGAGGAAGCTGGTGGAAGCTGCCTACATTGCAACGAAGGAGGTCACAAACCACAGAGATGGCTTTGTAAACCTCTTCCACGCTGCGGCCAGTCTCGTCCTCGCCAGCCAATCAGCGCACTCTCCTACCAGGCGTCTGACGAGGTGATCCTGCCCGGAGGTATAAATACAGCTAGGCTTTCCGTGTTTGTTACTCTCTGAAGAAGACTATTGTCGAAACGTTAGAGAATAAACTGTTCCTGATTCTGCCCCAGGTTTCATTTCCACCTTTACACTCATTTGTCTGGTTTTTAAATAATATATATATATATATATATATATATATATATATATATATATATATATATATATATATATATATATATATATATATATATATATATATATATATATATATATATATATATATATATATATATATATATATATATACACACACACTCGACCCTGGAAACAATGGACCTCCCATCAACGGACTTCTGAAACTATGGACAAATTCTGGAGTCCGGTTTAATCTACGGACGAATATTAAAATGCACGCGATTGTCCGTTCCCGAAAATTATTGTCCGGTAGGTGGCGGATCGGTCGCGTCATCAGCTGTTGGCCGCCATGTTTAATCTTCAGTCAGTACGTTTTCAACCAACAGCGAACATTGTCCAGTGCTTACCACGGCTTTTTTTTATGCATTTGTAACCTTCCCACGAGTGCTTAACCTATCCAAAATGCCTCTTTAACCTAGTAAACCAGTGAAACGTAATCGAAAGGCTCTTCCAGTGGCTGCTACTAAGCTTGAACTAATACGAAAATTAGAAAATTGTACATATTTTACGTACATTTTATAGTTTTTTACGTAATTTTGCAAAGAATGGACTTTTGCAATCTACGGACAGGGTCGTGCACGCATTTGTCCTTTGTTTCGAGGGACGAGTGTATATATATATATATATATATATATATATATATATATATATATATATATATATATATATATACAGGCATTCCCCGTTTAACGAAGGGGTTACGTTCCTAAAACACACTTCGTTAAGCTAAACTTCGTTAAGCGAACCGATTATAACAAGTTTAACCCCTGATTTGAACTTGCATTGAGAGTAAGCAAAGCGAGAGTGCATCATAGTACAGTAAAAGGTTTAGTGAAAGTAAGAATTATGAAGTTAAACATTTAGGTAGTTTAATTTAAGTCATTATAATGTACACTAATGTATGTATGTATGTAACTTTATAATGTTGATGATCTTAACTTTATGAAGGGAGGAAGAGTGAAACGGGAAAGACACTAACCGGCAACCTGTGGAATGTAAACAAAGTGTGCATCATTGTACTGCATACAAAACTTATGTACCACAAGGCTTTCCATTTTATCCATTGTAGAGTCAAGAGTTCAGGTGGTTCTTTTAGCTTGCAAGGAAGATACGGTCTCACCAGCCTCCTTAATAGAGTCTGCTGACTTGAAAATAGAGACAGTATAATATGGAGTCAAGATAGTGGCCAGCACTGATATAGTTTTCTGGCCTCTCTCATGTCTATGAATAATATCTAGTTTCATTTGGAGAGTAAGAGACTTCCTGGTCTTCTTACGAACACTAGGCCAATTGCAGGGCGTTTTGGTGGTAAGTTGAGCTAGGGAAGACAAGCTGCTGCTGAGGCTGTTATGTTTTGACTGGGGAGTGAGTGTTGCACGTGTTGTCCACGAGAGGCTTGATCTTAATCTTGATCTTTATTCTATAGGTGTCCCAGGATTTTTCCTGAGGCAGGCCTTAGTACCAGCAGCTCCTGGTGTATTCAAAAGCCTGTCAGCTTGCGTGATATGGTGGGGCTTTCAAATTTGGAAAAAAATTACCTTGATAAAACTTCGTTAAAGCGAGTTTGGTGTTCGTTAAACGAGCAGATGGTAGTAAATGAAACCTTCGTTGTAGCGAAATTTAGTTGTGTGAACCTTCGTTAAACGGGGTTGCCTGTATATATATATATATATATATATATATATATATATATATATATATATATATATATATATATATATATATATATATATATATATATATATATATATATATATATATATATATATATATATATATATATATATATATATATATATATATATATATATATACAGAAACCCTGCTTAACGAAGAAGTTACATTCTTAAAAAAAACGTTAGTTAAGTGAATTTTCGTTAAGCGAACCAATTATAACAAGTTTGACCACTAACTTGAACTTCCATTGAGAGTAAACAAAGCAAGAGTGCATCATAGTACAGTAAAAGGTTTAATGAAAGTAAAATTTATGAAGTTAAACATATAAGCAGTTTAATTTAAAACAAAGTCATTGTAATGTACACTAATCCATGAATGTAAGTAACTTTATAATGTTGATGATCTTGATTTTATGAAGGGAGGGAGAGTGGAGCAGGAAATACGCTAGCTGGCATCCTCTGAAATATAAACTGTTACTGCCGCATGAGGCGGTAGATGTTGATGATGATGATGATCAGGATAATGAGACCCTCACGTCGACGCAATTGGTATATTTGGTCGAAACCTAGAAACAAACATCACCTTAATTAACATCGGTAATTTCAGTAAATAGCAATACTCACGCCCCTCCAGTGAAATGAGCAAGAGAGAGAAGAGCCCTTCACTTGATGAAGGTCGAACTCATCTCTCTCTTCCTCTTCACCATCCGAAGATGAGCATCATAATAATAGCAAAACAACAGTACATCTTTAATACATATATATTACGTAAAGGCACTCGTTCACAGCCTCTGACTGTCCCGAGCACATATCAAATGTGTCACAGATATTATTAATATTCTGAAGTGCACCAATAAGTATCACTAATTTCGAAGCACTTTCACTTACGTGTTACGGGTCTGGGGTGTCCTGGTAAACTTAAGCGGTGGTAAACTTCTCTGCACACGAGACCTTCAACAACACGTCCTCCTCCTTCGGACCTGTGCTGTATTCTCCCGCGGGCCTCACTGTGACACCCAGTCTCCCTACATATGAGGTCATAGGTCACCGATGCTGGCCATTTGTATAAGGCGTCTTTCTTCGCTTAGGCCCTACATCAGCATTTCTTAAACCAAAACATGGCTCTTCTGCTCTCTCTCTCTCTCTCTCTCTCTCTCTCTCTCTCTCTCTCTCTCTCTCTCTCTCTCTCTCTCTCTCTCTCTCTCTCTCTCTCTGGTGGTAGCGGCAACACTCCCCCTGTCGAGTTTCACTCGAAACTAAGCCCTAATTTTTCATCTCCAACTCCTTCTAGCCAACACAGCTTCGTAACCGGGCGAACAAGTGTTGAGCTCTTCGTTTTCACCCTCACCTTGCGAACTTCACCATCTTCACTCGGCATGGCTTCTATAACCAATCCTAACAACCACTTGTTTCGTGGTAGAGACGGTTCAGCAATGATGACCATGTCTCCTCGCTGGAGGTTGTGTCCTGATTTGAATGTTCCTTGCCGTTTCCTCAGGGTGGGGAGGTATTCTCGAGTCCACCTCTTCCAGAATTGGTCTGCCATATACTGAGCGTGTTTCCATCGCCTCCGATACGTGTCTCCCAACGTCGGTTTGTCTTCAGTGGGGAAGCTGTTAGAGTTCATTCTCAAGAGGTGACGAGGCGTTAGTGCTTCAAGATCATTGGGGTCGTTCGATGAAGGGGTGAGTGGTCTACCATTGATGACCGTTTCTACTTCGCAGAGTAGAGTATGAAGACGCTCATCATCCATCAGTTGAGAGCCTACTATCGCCTGCATAACCCTTTTCACGGTGCGGATTTGTCGTTCCCACACGCCGCCCATTTGTGAAGCTCTTGGAGGGTTGAATTGCCACTCTATCTGGTTCACCAAGAGTGTCTTTCTAACTTTATCATCCTTACTCCAACTGATGACTGCGTCACGTAGTTCTCGGCATGCGCCGATCATGTTGGTCCCATTGTCCGAACGGATGTGTTTCGGCAGTCCTCTTCGAGCTGCGAATCTCATAAGGGCTGCAATAAATGAGTCAGTACTAAGTGTTGCAAGAACTTCCAGGTGAACGGCCCTGATAGTCAGGCAGACAAAGATGCAGCCCCATCTTTTTACCCGGGCCCTCCCTTGCTTTACCATAAATGGACCGAAACAATCGACTCCAGCGTATGTGAATGCCGGTGCGCCTGACTTCACCTGGACTTCTGGTAAGTCAGCTGGTCGTCCCTTATTAGGCTTCCAATTGTTACGCCGGCAGATTACGCAAGTGCGTAATAGTCGGTCCAGCACTCTACGGCAGTTCGGGATCCAGTAGGTCTCGCGTATTCTAGCGAGCGAGTATTCCCTTCCCAAGTGTCCGGCCTTGTCTTCATGTGTTTCCCTCACTATGAGTTCCGTGATCTTACTTTCTTTGGGTAAGAGGATGGGATTCATTCGATCTTGCTGAAGGGCAGCTCTCCTCAACCGGCCGCCTACCCTGATCAAGCCTTCCGCGTCTAGAAAGGGCTCCAGCTGTCTTATCGAGCTCTTTCTCAGCTGCTGTCCTCGTTGTAGCGCTTTCAGTTCTTCAGGAAAGTATCTTCGTTGCACACACTTCAGTACTGCATACCTCGTTGCTTCCATTTCCTCTGTTGACAGAAATTTCTCTTGTCGGGAGCCCCTTTCCTTGTTGCCCCGCCACGTTATGAACCTCCTCAGCCATGTAGTCCCTTTCAGTAGTCGATACCATGAGGAGTATCTGTTCCACAGTTTGTCTAGGGTTTCTTCCTTCTGGGTAGCGGATGTCATCAGGGTTCCAGTTTCCTTTTTCACCTCTGGGTCATCGCTTGGAACTCCTTCCCTTGTCACGCCTTCCACTGGCCACTGATTTTTGTCGAGCAATAGAAAGGGTGGTCCTTGGGTCCACCTACTACACCCTCCAAGCTCGTCGCCACGCAAACCGCGACTAGCGTCATCTGCGGGGTTGAGTCCCGAGCTCACATATCTCCACTGAGCTGGATCAGACTCTTCATGTATGACAGCTATGCGATTCGCCACGAATGTATGGAAGCGCCTTTCAGTGTTTCGTACGTATCTCAAGACAGTGGTGCTGTCTGTCCAGAACACTGACTGTGACACGGACAGGTCTAGTTCCTTTCGTAATCGCTCATCCGCCTTTGTAGCTAATACCGCCGCACACAGTTCTAGTCTAGGTATGGTTAGTTGTTTCAGGGGGGCCAGTTTGGCCTTGCCATACACAAAGGCAACACGGTGTAACCCCATCATGTCTGTGAGTCTCAGATAAGATACAGCACCATACGCTCGCTGAGACGTGTTGCTGAAGTGATGCAGTTGGATATCTGTAGTGGTGCTCTCGATGTCATGTTGGTAACAACGTGGAATCCTTATGTCCTTAAGGTGAGGTAAACCTCTCAACCACCTTCTCCATGCTTCCTTTGACTCGTTGGCTAGGGGGTCGTCCCATCCTGTTCCACGCCTGCATTTTTCTTGAAAGATCATTTTGGCTCTGATGACGCATGGAGCAAGGATGCCGAGTAGATCATAAAGGGAGCTAATCATACTGAGGAGGCCACGTTTTGTCTCTGGTCTGGTCGGGATATGAACCTGTACTGCAAGTTGATCCTTTTCTAAGTCCCACAGGATACCCAAAGCTCTTTCGGTGGGAAGTTTGTCTGTCAGTGGGATTTCCTTCACTGCTGCTGCCCTCTCTGTCAGTGGGATGGTTTGTAGTACTTTGCTGTAGTTGCAGGCCCACTTCGTGAGTCTGAAGCCCCCTTTATGCAATAGGTCTCTCAAGTGGTGTACAACAATTGTCGCCTTGCTCGTGGAGTTCACTGAGAGTAAGAGGTCGTCCACGTAAAAGTTTCGATTTGCCTTCGTGATGGCCTCATGGAGGTCTCGGCCGTGATCTTGGAATGTTCACTGTAGGGCGTATGCTGCACATGACGGGCTCCAGACTCCTCCAAACAGATGTACTTTCATTCTGTATGTCTCAGGAGGTTCAGATAGTTCTCTGCCTGGCCACCACAGAAATCGAAGGGCGTCTCGGTGTTCTCGTGGTACTAGAACTTCATGGAACATTGCCTCAATGTCCGCCATTATGGCCACTCGATCTTGTCGGAATCTGAGCAAGACGCCCATCAGGTCATTGTTAAGATCTGGCCCTTGCATTACTTGATCATTCAATGAAGTCGACATATATGTCGCTGCACAATCAAATACTATTCTTACCTTTTCCGGTTTAATACTGGATGATGCGGCAGATACCAGACTGTTCCAGCTGCTGGCAGAGAGTCCAAGTGCAATGCGCGTTCCGCATGTCCCTCGTCCACCAAGCGTTTCATTTCCCTTTGGTAACGAAGACATAAGGCTGGATCTCTCATCAGGCGTCTTCTGAGTTCTATAAGTCGTCGTTCTGCGAGTTTCAGGTTATTCGGTAGGCCTGGTTCCTTGTATCTGAATGGGATAGGCAGTTGGTAATGCCGATCTACTTGTTGCGCGGTTGATGACCATAATTCTATTACCCTTCGGTCTTCCATCGAGATAGTATCTCCACAATGAAGTGAGAAGTCACTTCCTAGAATGGAACCATACCGAATCTCACTCTGTTGCCTCTGTGCTATCGCTGTCATCCCAGTAGTGTGCACGTTCGTTGCTCCAATAGGCTCCCCATCTTCAAATCTCATAGGGCCATTGACGGTCCAGCCGAGGAGAGTGCGCGTTGCAAACGGCTCTCCATCTCCTCCAGCCCTTATTTGTAAAGGCAGTAGAGCTTGTGGTGTGTCTAGACCTATGAGGAGGTCCACTCCCCCTGATATACAGGTCGGGGGAATGTCTTGAAGGTGAGGCCATCTGACTATGTCTCCATTCTTAGCAATTGAGCCCTTCAGAGAGGACGGCAGCGATGGTACTATGAGAACTTTGCAGAGAAAAATAGAACGGTTCCTCCTTGTTCCGATACCAGTCAGTTTCAAGTTGAGTTCTTCAGTGGTGACTTCCTTTCCTTCATCCATGATGAAGAGTAGTATTAAATGGGGCAATGTCTGAGTGGAAGGAAGTGGTTAGTGGGGTACCCCAAGGATCAGTGCTAGGACCTCTTCTTTTCTTGGTGTACATTAACGATTTAGATATAGGAATTAGTAGCAAAGTATCAAAGTTTGCAGATGATACTAAGATAGCATGTGCAGTACAGGGTGAAAAGGACAATTACAGAATACAACGAGACCTGGACAGGCTGATAGCATGGGCAGACAGGTGGCAGATGGAGTTTAATTCTGATAAGTGTCAGGTTATGCATTTAGGTAAAGACAACACAAACTTTAACTATGAGATGGAGGGATGTTGGCTAGAGGCAGTAGAGGAAGGAAAGGATTTAGGAGTAGTGATAGACAGGACTATGAAATTTTCAAAGCAATGTTTAGAAGCAAGAAATAGGGCAAATAGGATCCTGGGTTTTATGAATAGAAATGTTAGTTATAAAAGTAAGGAAGTGGTGCGTAGCTTATATAATTCCTATGTTAGGCAGGATATCAACATGTTAGAAGCAGTTCAGAGAAGAGCAACTAGGATGATACCAGCATTAAAGCGCCTGGAGTATAGAGATAGATTAAAGGAATTAAACATATTTTCATTTGAGAGGAGATGTATAAGAGGGGATATGATAGAGTTATTTAAAATGTTCTCAGATACAAACTACATAGATGTGAGATCTTTCTTTACCTTAGAGGAGGGAAATAGGACTAGAAATCATGGCAGGAAGATTAGAAAGTAAGGCTGCAGGTTAGATATAAGAAAATATTTCTTTAGTCATAGAGTGGTAGACTTCTGGAATGCATTGCCAGAGACGGTTGTAAATAGCACTAGTTTGACAATGTTTAAAAACAGATTAGATAAGCACTTAAATTCATTAGATTTATAATTATGTATAGCACTGCATGATAGTTTTTATAAGAAATTTACTATAGTTAAATAAGACATGATCCCCATGTATGGGGACCACAAATTGTAGAGGATTTCGCTGCAGGACTTAGCCCTGTTAATGGCCCAAATATTTAGAATTAGTATATAATGTATTGTGTACTGTAAGTGTATCTTTAAGTACTGATGACGAGGTCGCTGTGCGACTGATACAGGATAACCTAGATGGGCCCTGGTGGCCCTTTGTTATCCTATTATTTATGTTATGTTATGTTATGTTATGGTTCCAATGGATAGCATTATCAGTTTTCCTTTGGCATGCAATTGATTGGCCAGATCGCGGGTGCAGTAGGATCTGTCACTGCCCGAATCTAGGAGGGCTCCGGTGATGACGCCTGGTTCTTCGCTCCACTCCTTCGTAACTCTAACTCTGATAATGGGGAGAGCAATCTGTTCCGCGCCATTTAGTCAGATCCTCTGTCGGGAGTTTTCCACTTTCAATTCTCCTCTCGTTGATTCCCTTGTTGATTCTCCCCTGACCCAACGGTGAAGATCTTTCTCAGTGTTAGGGGTGGTGTTTTCGGCCTCCCATCTTGCTCTCTTGTAAGTCGTTGCTCGGTAAGCATCACTGGTAGAGGGAGTCGAGGGCGCCGTACCTTTGAGCGGTCTGCGTCGGTCTCCCCTCGTGAGCGGTTCAGTTTCTATGTCATCAATGAGGCTCCTTGTCACTTTTTGCTGGTTACCTGCGGCTTCCCACGGACGTGCCTCGCGTCCGGTGTTACATGGGGCAGTATGTAGCAGTCTTGAGTGGCGTTGACTGCAGCCACTCATGCCACACTTAACCCTGCGCACACAATTCTTTATCCAGTGTCCTTGTCTAAAACAGGAGAAGCAGCGGCGGTCCTGTCTCATTAGCTTCACGCGCTCCCCCACGTCCATGTTGCGGAACCTCCCGCAGTCACTCGCCTCATGGTTTCCCTGGCATATAAAGCATGATTCACCTTCCATCTCTGTGGAGGTAGCAGTGACGAGTCCTATAGCTCGTTTCGTGAATTGGTTTGGGCGTTCTTGTTGCGCTCGTTGCTGCATTTCTCCTGAGGCTGCTACAGGTAGGCGCTTTTCCGTCCTCCTCACCACTCTCACTATGAAGCCTAACATCCACTCTGCTTCACTTTCAATTTCACCGTTTACTTCTTCCCAATAGTCCATCTCCTTTTCGTAGTCAGTGCTCAGCTCCCCTGTAAACCTGTCCGTGATGATACGCAGTATTTCATAGGCATCAATTTGGTTTAGTGCTCCAAATTGTTTTAAGTTGTTCACACAGGAACTCAGATTATTCCTAAAGGTACGTAATCCTTCGATGTCTTCTAAGCTCAGGTTTGGGCCATACATGACCTCCCTCACTAAGAATTTAATGTACTTTCGCTGATTTCCATGCCTGTCATTCAGTATCAACCAGGCCTGCTGGTATCCCTCCGTAGGATCTGCATACCGGTTGCACCCATGAAGATCTTGTTTAGCCGAGCCAGAGTATGCTGAGATGAGCAATTCCAATTTCCGCGAATCTGTTATGTTGCCTGACCGAACGTGTTTCTCAAAATTGTCCTTGAATGTCCAATACTCGACGCACGTCCCTTCTTTAAAGGTGGGCACAGGCCTCTGGTTGAACTGCATGATTGTGGTAATTTCTTTCATCCAGTTTCCACTTGTTGATGCCTCCGTTGTGGGCTCCCGAGCTCCCAAGTTGACGCTTCCATTTGGTGCAGTGAGCTCGTTCCTTCTCCCGTCGCCCTCCCCCTGGTTGGGCGTCTGTCCATGCGTCTCGAACCGGGATGAGTCTCCCCTTTCTGTCAGTGGCGATTCAGACGCCATGGCGTGGCTGACGTTCTGCTTCAGTGACATCTGTGTTGCGTGATCTCTTCCTGTTGCTTCTGGAGCATAGAGCGCAGCTAATTCTCGGTGCACGCCTTGCAGTGTACTTATGAGATGGTCATACATTTCCTTCATTTGGTCACTCCGCTGTTCTGGCCAAATTTGCCTTCGGGAGCTCGTTCTCTCTGCCACACTGGGGCTCCTCTCTCGTTGCCACTCTACTGCAGGAGGACTGGGTAGTTCCTCACTACTCGGTGGGCTGCTTGCTTCTGCTTTATTCTCTGCCATCTCCGTTAGGACACGACAATGGTGCCTCTCGTGGGCTTAGGTAGTCGATCCTCTCCGTGATACCCTCGTGTGCTTTCAAGTCCGTAGCACACTCGTGTGCCTGCTGAGTCCGTAGCACACCCTCGTGTGCCTGCTTAGTCCGTAGCACACCCTCGTGTGCCTGCTGAGTCTGTAGCACACCTTCGTGTGCCTTCTGAGTCTGTAGCACACCCTTGTGCGCCTGCCGAGTCCGTAGCACGCCTTTGCGCGCCTGCCGAGTCCGAAGCACACCCGCATGCTTGCCGAGCGCTACACACCCTCGTGTGCTCACCGAACTTGTGCCACGCCCTCACGTGCCTGCGACCAGCACCTTCGTGGCAGTACGCCTCGACACGCGAGCCCACTACAACACAACACGTCTACCACTTCGAGGGAGAGAGAGAACTGACGGGGAACGAGAAAGAGAGCTATAACACTTACCAGTTGAGAGAGAGAGAAGCTTACGGCGGGGAATAAGATGGCACCTGGACGGGCACTCACGTCTTGCACGACGTGGCAACCGTCCCACTCCTCTCCGGTCCTTTGCTGGGCGACGGCGCTCCGTTGCGGTCGTCCCGCTGGGTCGCCAGCGGTCCCCGCAGCAGGGACACACGTACGAGCGCACGCACTTGTCTGGCCGCCGTCCCACGCTCTGCTCTGCCCCGCCCGCCACTCCTTGGGTCAAAGAGAAGGCCAGCCCCGTCGGTCGCGCCTCTGCTGTCCACTCACTTCTGGTTGCCCCACGTTTCGACTGTTACCGCCGCAGGAGTCGGTAGATGATGATGATAATGATGATCAGGATAATGAGACCCTCACGTCGACGCAATTGGTATATTTGGTTGAAACCTAGAAACAAACATTCACCTTAACATCGGTAATTTCAGTAAATAGCAATACTCACGCCCCTCCAGTGAAATGAGCAAGAGAGAGAGAAGAGCCCTTCACTTGATGAAGGTCGAACTCATCTCTCTCTTGCTCTTCACCATCCGAAGATGAGCATCATAATAATAGCAAAACAACAGTACATCTTTAATACATATACATTACGTAAAGGCACTCGTTCACAGCCTCTGACTGTCCTGAGCACATATCAAATGTGTCACAGATGTTATTAATATTCTGAAGTGCACCAATAAGTATCACTAACTTCAAAGCACTTTCACTTACGTGTTACGGGTCTGGGGTGTCCTGGTAAACTTAAGCGGTGGTAAACTTCTCTGCACACGAGACCTTCAACAACACGTCCTCCTCCTTCGGACCTGTGCTGTATTCTCCCCGCGGGCCTCACTGTGACACCCAGTCTCCCTACATATGAGGTCATAGGTCACCGATGCTGGCCATTTGTATAAGGCGTCTTTCTTCGCTTAGGCCCTACATCAGCATTTCTTAAACCAAAACATGGCTCTTCTGCTCTCTTCCTCCTCTCTCTCTCTCTCTCTCTCTCTCTCTCTCTCTGGTGGTAGCGGCAACATAAACAAAGGGCGCATCATTGTACCGAATACAAAAATTATGTACCACATTTCCATAAGGCTATCCATTTTATCCATTGCAGTCACGTGTTCAGGTGGTTCTTTTAGCTTGTAGGCAAGATACGGTCTCACCAGCCTTCTTAATAGAGTCTGCTGACTTGAAAATAGTAGAGACAGTAGATGGAGTCAAGATGGTGGCGAGCAATGCTATTAGTTTTCTCGTCTCTCGTGTCTGTGAATAATATCCAGCTTCACTTAGAGAGTAAGAGACTTCCTGGTCTTCTTAGCAACGCTAGGCGACATTGCAGGGCTGGTTGCAGGGCGTTTTGGTGGCTTGTTGAGTGAGGGAAGACGAGCTGGTGCTGGACACTATTATTGTTTTGAGCTGAGAGCGAGGAAAGGTATGGGAGTGAGTGGTGCGCATTTTGTCCACGAGAGGTGCTGGTGTATTCAAAAGCCTGTCAGCTTGCGTGATACGGCGGGGCTTTCAAACTTGGAAAAAATTAGCTGGAGAAAATTTCGGTAAAGCGAGTTTGGTGTTCCTTATACGAGCAGATGGTAGTAAAAGGAAACGTTCGTTGTAGTGAAATTTCATTGAGTGAACATTCGTTAAGTGGGGATTGTCTGTATGTACAGTATATATATACGAGTATATATATATATATATATATATATATATATATATATATATATATATATATATATATATATATATACAGTAATCACCCGTGTATCCTCATTATAGCAGCCAAGGTCCTGGCGGATACACGAAATATCCGGATACACGGAATTTATTCTCCCAACCCCTTGTAAATTGATAAAAAAACATGTACATAACCCAAATGGGTAAGAAAACAATGAATGAAAGCACATTAAATGTATTATCTGGAACAAAAAATGGTACATAAGCGGTACAAAGGGTGGTGGGATTTACACACAACAGTAAAGGCGGCAGTACACTACCACTTTTCTGTCAACTTTCTTAAGACTGTCAACTTTTGTCGCCGCTTGTCGTCACACACAAGTTTGCTACCGCCTTTGTTGCGTTTGTCAACTGTAAACAAACATGGCAGCCCCTTCAACCCCCAGCAAGTCGTTATTTTTTCGTTGCTATATTTGGCCTTTATTGCTCTCTATGAAAAACTCTTCAAACATCTTTGTCCACTCATAAACAACAGAGTAGATCATATAGGCCAGTTGCTACTTCGAAGTTCTGCCTTGGAGCGTCTCAGTCCCGGAAATATGTAAACAAACAACTGAACCACTTTTCACTGCTAGGCCAAAACAAATATATATATATATATATATATATATATATATATATATATATATATATATATATATATATATATATATATATACAGTAAGGTCCCGAGTTACATCAGAGTTATGTTCCTGAAACATGACGTAAGTCGATTTTGTATGTAACTCGAGTTTTTGTACTTTCAAAGCATATTATCGAGTTTTCAACCAATCATTTTTTATGGTTATTCAGGTAAGTAAAAGGTTATATTGTTATATTGGTATATTATTTACAACTATGTAAGAATATATTGATTAGGGCCGCGAACGCGAAGGACTGCAGGTTGCCGAGAGGGGCGGCCTGAGGCCGCCAGGAGGGTGGGCAGGTCGAATGTTGTGACGCCCAGGGCGGGACAGCTGGGAGCTTTGTGGAGTGCGTTAGGAGTAGAAGCGTTATATAAGTAAAAGGTTATATTGTTATATTATTTACAAGTATGTAGGAATATGAAACACAAGCTTGTTTTTGTTGTTGTTGATTAAGGCCGCGAACGCGAAGGACTGCATGTTGCCAGAGGGGTGGACGCCTGAGGCCGCCAGGAGGGTAGGCTGGTCGAATGTTGTGACGTCCAGGGTGGACAGCTGGGAGCGTAGTGGAGTGTGGTGGAAGTAGAAGCGTGGGCAGTGGAGCAGGAAATGCAAATAGGAAAGGACAATAGGGATCAGCAGACAGACGCAGACGGTGCAAGTGACCTGCAAGTGTCGTGTGGCCCAGACGAAGGCTCCGGAGTTGTTATTGTTGTGATAGGTGCGCGAGCCCTCAAGGTTGTCAACCTCCCCATTGTCATGGTAACGGGCTTCCCATTTTCTTCTTCTCTCCCTTATAAACAGCTGCTGCCTCCCTTCTCATGTCTTTTAATTATGCCCACTTTTTCTTGTAGCATAATGGTTTTCCTTTTTTTAGTATCACTGCTATCACTCAGGAGTTTTCTTTTTGGTGCCATTGAGCAAGATACTAAGATAGTCAGCAAACGCAGATGTAGGAACACTCTTGCCAGGGGCGACGGTGTGGTGGAACTGAGGTACGTAGAGTGTTATTGTATTCAAGCGTGAGGTGGGCGGTGTGGCGGATAACCACTAGTGACGCCTGGCGGCCAACAATAACAATAAACCCCGCGCTTTACGATTTATAAATTTTCAATTTTTTTAATCTTAAATTGCTTTACAGTGGACTGACGTAAGTGCGAGTTTGACGTAACCCGAGACCGACGTAACCGGGGACCTTACTGTATATATATATATATATATATATATATATATATATATATATATATATATATATATATATATATATATATATACAGGGAGTCCTCGGGTTACGACAGTCTCGACTTACGATGTTTCATGGTTACAAACACGCCCATGAAAACAAAAAGTAATATTAGGCGTCATTCCGTCTTATGTGGTTTAGCGTCGTAAGCGACGTAAACAAACACGAACTAGTTTCGGGCATGCAGCGGAAGAATATGCTTTGTTGTGGTTGTAGGGTGAGGAAGATGGCGTCTCAAGTCTCTGTAGATACGCCATTTTGGTTGTTTGCACCTCTCTCTCTCTCTTGGTTATGGCTCCCAAGCGTAAGGCAGACTCTTCTGATGGTAGTGCATCAAAGAAGAGAAAGGCCATCATCACCATGGAAGTTAAAGTGGACATTATAAAGAGATCATAAAAGGGAGAAACACCAACAAACATTGGTCGGTTGCTTGGCCTTAATCGTTCCACTGTGGCTACCATCATCAAAGATAAAGAGCGCATTATGGAACATGTGAAAGGATCTGCTCCTATGAAAGCGACAGTGATAACCAAGCAGCGTAATGGTCTAATTATTGAGATGGAAAGATTATTGGTGCTTTGGTTGGAAGAACAAAATTAACAGCGTATTCCAGTGAGCCTTATGGTGATTCTGGAGAAGGCAAAAAGATTGTTTGAGGCACTGAAAGAAGAAAAGGGGAAAGGAAGTGCAAGTGAAGAATCTGTGGCTAGTAGGGGTTGGTTTATGCGATTTAAGGCTCGGGCCAATTACCATAACCTTAAAGTGCAAGGTGAAGCTGCTAGTGGTGATGAGAAAGCAGCAAGTGAATTTCCTAAAGCGTTGGCTGAGATAATTAAGGAGGGGGGTTATTCTGCTCATCAAGTGTTCAACGTGGATGAGACAGGCTTATTTTGGAAGCGTATGCCTGACCGCACTTACATCGCCAAGGAGAAGTCAGCACCAGGTCATAAAGCCAGCAAGGACAGGCTAATTTTACTTTTTTGGGGAAATGCTGCTGGTGACTTCAAACTGAAGCCCTTGCTTGTGTATCAGGCTGAAAATCCAAGGGCACTCAAGGGCATTTGGAAGAGTCAACTACCAGTCATTTGGAAGGCAAATAAGAAGGCATGGGTGACACTTGCGGTGTTTGAGAACTGGTTCATCAACTATTTTGTGCCAAATGTGGAGTGGTATTTGGCCTCCAAGGGTATCCCTTTTAAGATGTTGCTAGTGCTGGACAATGCCCCTGGACACCCTGCCCACCTGGGAGACTTTAACCTTAATGTCAAGGTGGTTTACCTTCCACCTAATACCACGGCCCTGTTACAGACTATGGACCAAGGAGTGATAGCTTCGTTCAAAGCCTACTACCTCCAAAGGACAATTGCTATGGCTTTACAGGTAACTGAAACCAAGAAGAATTTGACCCTAAAAGACTTTTGGAAATCCTACAGCATCCTTGATGCCGTGAAGAACATTGCTGATTCCTGGGAGGAGGTTAAGCAAACAAACATGAATGGTGTTTGGAAAAAACTGTGTCCTCAATTTGTGGGTGATTTCCATGGGTTTGAGGACACAGTTCAGCATGTTATTAAGAATGTTGTTGTCCTGAGTAAGGAAACTGATTTGGAGATGGAGGTTGATGATGTTACAGAGCTGCTGGAATCTCATGGAGAGGAGTTATCTGCTGAGGACCTGATACAACTGAAGAAGCAGATCATAGAGGAAGAAGAAGCACCCACCCCAGAGCCTAGGGCTTTCACAAGGCAGGGCTTGGCAAGAGGTTTTGCTGAGATGCATCAAGCGTTGGCAACTTTTGAGGCTATGGATCCAAACTTTGAAAGATTCACTAAGGTTTCCAGAGGCATCATGGATTTGATGCAATGTTACAAGGAGATCTTGGATGAGAAGAGGTTGCTCTCTGTTCAGACTAACCTGGAGCAGTATTTTAAGAAGGTAAAGAGGCCTGCAACAGATCCTGTACCCTCTACCTCAGCTGCCTCTACTACTCCAGACTCACCTGCCCCAGAATCTACAGCACCTTCTGAATGTTCTGCCTCACCTCCAGGCTCACCTGCCCCAGTTTCTCCAGCACCTGGAGGTTCTGCCTCACCTCCAGGCTCACGTGCCCCAGTTTCTCCAGCACCTGGAGGTTCTGCCTCACCTCCAGACTCACCTGCCCAAGCATCTCCAGCACCTGAAGGTTCTCTGCCTCTCTTGATTCACCAGCCCCAGTATCTCCAGCACCTTCTGCAGCTTCCTCTACACAATAAGCCTGTCTCTCCCTCCTTGCAATGCCTCCTTTCAGTGTGCAAGCCAACCAAAGGAATAAAGGTAAGAATTTTTTTTTTCTTTTTCCGATGTTCCGACTTACGCCAAAATTCGAGTTACGACGTGTGTCAGGAACGGATCAACGTCGTAACCCGAGGACTCCCTGTATATGAATATATATACAGTAAAGTCCCGGGTTACATTGGTCTCGAGTTACGTCAAACTCGTAGTTACGTCAGTCCACTATAAGGCAATTTAAGATTAAAAAATTGAAAATTTATATATCGTAAAGTGCGGGATTTATTGTTATTGTTGGTGGTTACCCGCCACACCGCCCGCCTCACGCTTGAATACAATAACACCCTGCCTCAGTTCCACCACACCGTCGCCCCTGGCAAGAGTATTATCCTACTTCTGCGTTTACTGACTCAAGTTCTTAGTATCTTGCTCAATGGCACTAAAGAAAAAACTCCTTAGTGACAGCAGTGATGCTAAGAAAAGGAAAACCATTATGCTACAAGAAAAAGAGGACATAATTAAAAGACATGAGAAGGGAGGCAGCAGCTGTGTGTGAGGGAGGGAAGAAGAAAATGGGAAGCCCGTTACCATGACAACGGGGAGGTTGACGACCTTGAGGGCTCGCACACCCATCACAACAATAACAACTCCGGAGCCTTCGCCTGGGCCACACGACACTCCGCAGCTGACTTGCACCGTCTGCGCCTGTCTGCTGATCCCTATTGCCCTTTCCTACTGCATTTCCTGCCCCGCTGCCCACGCTTCTACTCCCACTGCACTGCACTACGCTCCCAGCTGTCCGCCCTGGGCGTCACAACATTCGACCTGCCCTCCCTCCTGGCGGCCTCAGGCGTCCACCCCTCTCGGCAACCTGCAGTCCTTCTCGTTCGTGGCCCTAATCAACAACAAAAACAAGCTTGTGTTTCATATTCCTACATAGTTGTAAATAATATAACAATATAACCTTTAACTTACCTGAATGACCATAAACAATGATTGGTTGAAAACTCGATAATATGCTTTGAAATGTACGGAAACTCGAGTTACGTACAAAATCGACTTATGTCATGTTTCAGGAACATAACTCTGACGTAAACCGAGACCTTACTGTATATATATATATATATATATATATATATATATATATATATATATATATATATATATATATATATATATATATATACATATATACATATACATACATACATACAGTATCTCCTCATTATAGGGTACATATGCGTTCCTGAAAATCTTACCGCAAATCAAAATTATCGTATACTGAACCCATTATAACATGTAATAATAGGGAATGCATTCCAGCACATCAAAGTCACCCTAACAGAAATTAAAATATGTACATGAAAAATAGTCATAGAAAAAAAAATGTAAAGTATTGCGCAAAAGAAATAAACAGAAAATGTTTTCATTTACCTTTCACTCGCCATGTATTCTATCAGATGATATCCTTCCTGAGGCTTAGGGACAGTAGGGATTTCACCCCTTACTCATCTTCCGCTGAATGGGCAGAAGAGGATAAGACGTTGTCGTCTGCACTGTCAGAAGCAGATGTGGAAGGACCAGCTGTAGCAGAGTCGGCACATTTCACTGGCTTGAAGAAAGAGGATATGGAGGAAGGGCTAGCTGTAGCAGCAGATGTGGAAGGCCAGCTGTAGCAGGGTCGGCAGGTGTGACAGGGAGGGCATGTCTGACTGGCTTAAAGAACGAGTAGATGGAGGACTGTTTGGTTTTTCTTTTTTCTTATCATAGATTTCTTGATAAATCTTGACACTTTTCTCTACATCATGAGCCACTTTGCTACTCTTAGCAGGATTTGGGTCATGTTCCTTCAGGGTTTCCAGAGCTTTCTTGATACCACCGAGACATTCTCTAAGAGTTTTGATGTCCAGGCCACGCACATGTTCTTCTTCCCTGTCTCCCTCTTTTTCTGCCTCTTGTGATACCTTGTCTAGCTCTTTAAGTTCATCATTTGAGAGAGATTCAGCATGGCTTTCCAAAGATCTTGAATATCATCATCATTAACTTCATCAAAGCCAACTCTATGGCACAGATTTATTGTCATTTCTGATCGCAATGATGTCATCTTCAGCAAAGCCTGGGAAGTCAAGCACGCATTCTGGCCATACTTTATTCCACGCCAAGTTCATGGTAGACGTCTTTACTTCGTCCCAAAATGACTTGATGTTATCTAAGGCTTGCTTGATATCATATGACTTCCACCTGATAGTGGGCTTGCCTGGCCCATCTGTGTCCTTTATCAGTTGCTGCATGTTTCGCCGCTTGTAGTAGGCTTTAAATGTTTGCCATAATTATTATGAATATATTTGTGCTTACAATAGACCTTTTAATATTCCATTTATTCATCTAATTAGTAATGCATGTAAGTAATATGTAATGCAGTTAAAAAAAAAGGGGGGGGAGGGGAAGAGATAACAGGCTCCAAGGGTGGTCAAGTTAAAGTCAGTACTGTGAGTGGCGGGGTGGTGTGGCATGGATGACATCATCACCCCTGTTCCCCGGCGCTGGGCCCACTTGGATGACATGATCAGATACCGTATCTGTGAATTTTTCTTACTGTATATCGAATCAAGAGTAGTAAATTCCAAATACCGTAACTGTGAATTTACTGGATAAAGAAGTACCATATAATGAGGACTTACTGTATACAGTAAAAGTCCTGAAATCTGGAAGTCATGGGGGTTCAGACATTCCGGATTCTAGGATTTTCTGGATTGTAAGATAGTAAGGCTGAAAGTAAGATTAAAATCTTGAGGATACTATGTAAACCCCACTAAACTAACCCCAACTTGCTATATCTCTTTGTAGTACAGGGATTGCTACTACCACCAGTCCATTGTGTACTTTCTCACCACACCACACAAGATTTATGTAGGCTTTTTTTTTTTTTTCTTGAAGATTTGCCAGACTAAGGGGAGAGTGGCATGGGCCTTTCCAGCCATTATGGCAGCCCATATGTGATGATTGATTGCTCTTTTCCTACTTGTCAACTTGTATTTGTGAAGGTGATTTCACTATTTTACGTAGGCTATTCCACCATCCACATAAACTGAGAAGTTTGAGTGATTGTACTGTACTGTACCCCACATAATATGTATACCACATAATATGTATACAGTCCACAATACTTATGTCACACTTTATAAAATAATTTTAAGTATAATACAAAACACATTTCATAACATAAAACATTTACTGATGTCTGATAAAGGGAAACAAAGAGAAAGGAAGGCCTCCAATATCATACGCCAGCCAATCACGTCACCGGTGTCGAGCGTACACCAGCTGGACCACCCACACAGATAACAGGACTCCGCAACACACACACACACACACAAGATGTGTTGAGACTTGGAACAGTTTGAGTGAGGAAGTGGTGTCAGCAAAGAGTGTACATAGTTTTAAAGAAAAATTGGATAAGTGTAGATATGGAGACAGGACCACACGAGCATAAAGCCCAGGCCCTGTAAAACTACAACTAGGTAAATACACACACACACACACACACACACACACAAAGAGATGTGTGGTGATATTTGGTGTGGAGGAGGATAAGACACCGAGTAAAATGGAGAGAGAGAAAAACATAAAAAAGGTGATAAATAATATCATTAATGTGGTACAGGAGGAGGGAAAAGACCTAGTACAAGAAATAGAGGACTTCCATAGAATTGGAAAGTTCACAGGAGAAGGTATGAGGCCAATAAGAATCAAACTTAAGTCACAAAAGGATGTAGATGAATTGGTGGAGAAGTCATGGAGGCTAGCCCAGCAGGAAACAACAAGGAAGATTTGGTTGAGAAGAGATCTCGGTGAAAAGGAAAGAGAAATGTTAAATGAGTTGAGAAAGGAGGCTTTGAAAAAAATGAAGAGAGGACAGAAGAGGAGAAGAAAGAGTTTTCTGGAGAATCTTGGATATGAGACTGAGGAAGTGGTTCATAACCCAGAAAAGTACAGTAAGAAAGGACTAAAGAAACTTACGTATGAGCGGAATGTAATGTATTCCAACATAAATGGAGTGATATCGGGATTTTAGAACTCAACGATTACTTGAGGACAAGAACCCAGATATTGTGGGTCTTACTGAAACAAAACTGAGAGAGGAGAAGACCTGATGATGGTTGGAGAAGGAAATATAATGTTTGGAAAAGAAATAGAGTAGGTAAGATGGGAGGAGGAGTGATGTTGCTGGTTAAAAAGATATAAAGGTGGATCAAGTGAAAGAAGGTATGGGAAAGGCAGAAGTGCTAAAGATCAGAGCAGAAACTAATGAAGGAAAAAGAGGCACTACATAGTGGTGTACGTACCACCTAAGACAAATGCATGGTCAGTACAGGAATATGAAGAAATGATAAGATACAGGAACATGTCTGGAAGAAATGTTGGGTGGCTGTGAACGAACTATAATGATGGGAGATTTTAATTGTAAAGAGGTGTGTTGGGAGGACTGGTCAATGGAAGGATCAGAGACAACATGGGAAATACACTATTGACACTGGCAATGGAAAATGTGTTAACTCAGTGGGTCAAAGAAGATACTAGGTTTGGAGGAGAGGAGCATCGTCAAGACTGGACTTGGTCTTTAGTACAGAGCCAATGGTCATTGAGGAGATGAGGGTGGAGTGCCCTTTAGCAAAGAGTGATCATGCAGTTTTGGAGTTCAAGGTGATAGATGAAGAGAAATCTAGAAGAAATGAAGAATATAAAGTGGGAAGATGGAATTATGCCAAGACAGATTTTGGAAACCTAAAGAAATTCTTTCAAGAGACAAATTGGATGAAATTCAAGAGTGCTAAGGAGCAAATGAAAAGTGGAAGGAATTTATAAAAATATACAAAGAAGGTGAGAAAAATTTGTACCAATAAGACAACATAGAGAAGTTGGAAAGCAGGACTGGTTTAATGATAGATGTGAAAAGGCTAGAACAAGAAAAGAGGATGCATGGAAGAGGTGGAGAAGGAAAAGACGGATTAAGCAGTGGGAAAGTTACAAAAGAGCAAGAAATGAATATGTGTTGATTAGAAGAGAAGAAAGAAAGAAACAAGAAAAGGATATAATTGATAAATGTAAAGACCAACCAAGGCTTTTTACAGACATGTGAACAACAACATCAAAAATAGAGAAAGTATTGAAAGTTTAGAAGTAAATGGAGTATGCAGTGAGGATCCCAGGAAATGGCAGAGGCTATGAATGGATGCTTTCGGAAGGTATTCACAAAGGAGACTGCTTTTGACAAACCACTGGTAATGGAACAGAAAGGGATTATGAAGGAGTTTCAAGTAACTGTGGAGGAGATCAAGAATATGATGGGAGTTTAGAAGTGAGAAAAGCTGTGGGACCTGATGGGGTATCAGGATGGATTTTAAGAGAATGCAGGAGCAACTGGCAGAAAAAGTTTGTGAAGTAATTGATGCCTCATTAAGGGAAGGTTTAGTGCCCCAAGACTGGAAAAGAGCTAACATTGTCCCAATTTATAAATCAGGTAACAAGAGAGACCCATTGAACTATAGACCAGTGTCACTTACAAGTGTGGTAGCTAAGATGTGTGAGAGGGTGGTGAAGAATAGATGGACAGACTTCTTGGAGAAAAATGACATACTTTGTGAGTGTCAATTTGGTTTTAGAAAAGGGCGTTCATGCACGACAAACCTGATATGTTACTATTCGAGGGTGATAGATGTAATACAGGAAAGAGATGGTTGGGCTGATGGAATATATCTGGATTTAAAAAAGGCCTTTGATAAGGTACCACACCGGAGACTGATCTGGAAACTTGAAATGGTAGGAGGAGTGCATGGCAGTTTACTAAAATGGATGGAAGACTTTTGGTAGGAAGAGAAATGAGAACAATAATTAAGGACAGACCATCAGAATGGGGCTTGGTGGAGAGTGGAGTTCCACAGGGATCAGTGTTGGCACCAGTAATGTTCGCGGTCTACATAAATGACATGGTGGATGGGGTGTCCAGTTATGTGAGCCTATTTGCAGACGATGCAAAATTGTTAAGAAAAGTGAGATGTGACAAAGATTGCGAACTACTCCAGGAAGACTTGGACAGAATATGGAAATGGAGCTGTACATGGCAAATGGAGTTCAACACGACAAAATGCAAGAAATTAGAGTTTGGCAAGAGTGAAAGAAGAATCAGGAGTATGTACAAGATAGGAAATGAAGACATAAAACCAGTCATGAAGAAAAAGACCTTGGGGTGACAATTACCAATGACCTATCGCCAGAGAGACATATAAACAAAATAATTGGAGAAGTATTGAACTTATTGAGGAACATAAGAGTGGCGTTCGTATATTTAGATGAAGAAATGATGAAGAAAATAATTACTGCAATGATAAGACCAAGGCTTGAATATGCAACAATACAGTGGGCTCGAACTTAAAGAAACACATAAGGAAACTAGAGAAAGTACAGAGGGCTGCAACAAAATGGTGCCTGACTTAAGAGATTTGACTTATGAAGACAGACTGAACAGAATGCAACTTCCGACCCTGGAAAACAGAAGAGAAAGGGAGACCTGATAGCAATATACAGAGTGATGATTGGCATGGAAAAATGGATAGGGAAGATCTGTGTATGTGGAATGAAAGAATGTCGAGAGGGCATGGGAAAAAACTAAAATGGCCACTTATAGGAGAGATGTGAAAAATATAGCTTCCCTCATAGAAGGGTGGAAGCATGGAATAGTTTAGACGTGGAAGTGGTCAACGCAAGGAATATTCATGATTTTAAGAAAAAGCTGGACATTAGTAGATATGGAGACGGGACAGTACGAGCATAGCTCTTTTCCCGTATGTTACAATTAGGTAAATACAATTAGGTAAATACACACACACACACACACACACACACACACACACACACACACACACACACACACACACACCAAGTGGATAATGAGAAACTGATCTTGAGAGAAGAATATGACACCCGAAGTACAAGATCGCATAGTAAAAAGCTGAGAAAGGGAAGATGTCTGAGAGATATTAGAAAATATAGTTTCCCGCAGAGATGTATTGAGACGTGGAACAGTTTAGATGAAGAAGTAGTGTCTGCAAAGAGTGTGCACACTTTTAAAGTAAGATTGGATAAGTGTAGATATGGAGACGGGGACACGAGCATAAAGAGGCCCTGTAAAACTACAACTAGGTAAATACAACTAGGTAAATACACACATGGCCCGGTAGCTCAGTGGTTAGAGCGCTGGCTTCACAAGCCAGAGGACTTTGATTTGACCGGGTGGAGATATTTGGGTGTGTCTCCTTTCACGTGTAGCCCTGTTCACCTAGCAGTGAGTAGGTACGGATGTAAATCGAGAAGTTGTGACCTTGTTGTCCTGGTGTGTGGTGTGTGCCTGGTCTCAGGTTTATCTGAAGATCGGAAATAATGAGCTCTGAGCTGTTCCAGGGTAACGTCTGACTGTCTCGTCAGAGACTGCAGCAGATCAAACAAACAGTGAATCACAGACACACACACACACACACACACACACACACACAACACAAACGACTAAAGAAACTTACGTATGAGCGGAATGTAATGTATTCCAACATAAATGGAGTGATATCGGGATTTTAGAACTCAACGATTACTTGAGGGACAAGAACCCAGATATTGTGGGTCTTACTGAAACAAAACTGAGAGAGGAGAAGACCTGATGATGGTTGGAGAAGGAAATATAATGTTTGGAAAAGAAATAGAGTAGGTAAGATGGGAGGAGGAGTGATGTTGCTGGTTAAAAAGATATAAAGGTGGATCAAGTGAAAGAAGGTATGGGAAAGGCAGAAGTGCTAAAGATCAGAGCAGAAACTAATGAAGGAAAAAGAGGCACTACATAGTGGTGTACGTACCACCTAAGACAAATGCATGGTCAGTACAGGAATATGAAGAAATGATAAGTGATACAGGAACATGTCTGGAAGAAATGTTGGGTGGCTGTGAACGAACTATAATGATGGGAGATTTTAATTGTAAAGAGGTGTGTTGGGAGGACTGGTCAATGGAAGGATCAGAGACAACATGGGGAAATACACTATTGACACTGGCAATGGAAAATGTGTTAACTCAGTGGGTCAAAGAAGATACTAGGTTTGGAGGAGAGGAGCATCGTCAAGACTGGACTTGGTCTTTAGTACAGAGCCAATGGTCATTAAGGAGATGAGGGTGGAGTGCCCTTTAGCAAAGAGTGATCATGCAGTTTTGGAGTTCAAGGTGATAGATGAAGAGAAATCTAGAAGAAATGAAGAATATAAAGTGGGAAGATGGAATTATGCCAAGACAGATTTTGGAAACCTAAAGAAATTCTTTCAAGAGACAAATTGGATGAAATTCAAGAGTGCTAAGGAGCAAATGAAAAGTGGAAGGAATTTATAAAAATATACAAAGAAGGTGAGAAAAATTTGTACCAATAAGACAACATAGAGAAGTTGGAAAGCAGGACTGGTTTAACGATAGATGTGAAAAGGCTAGAACAAGAAAAGAGGATGCATGGAAGAGGTGGAGAAGGAAAAGACGGATTAAGCAGTGGAAAGTTACAAAAGAGCAAGAAATGAATATGTGTTGATTAGAAGAGAAGAAAGAAAGAAACAAGAAAAGGATATAATTGATAAATGTAAAGACCAACCAAGGCTTTTTACAGACATGTGAACAACAACATCAAAAATAGAGAAAGTATTGAAAGTTTAGAAGTAAATGGAGTATGCAGTGAGGATCCCAGGAAATGGCAGAGGCTATGAATGGATGCTTTCGGAAGGTATTCACAAAGGAGACTGCTTTTGACAAACCACTGGTAATGGAACAGAAAGGGATTATGAAGGAGTTTCAAGTAACTGTGGAGGAGATCAAGAATATGATGGGAGTTTAGAAGTGAGAAAAGCTGTGGGACCTGATGGGATATCAGGATGGATTTTAAGAGAATGCAGGAGCAACTGGCAGAAAAAGTTTGTGAAGTAATTGATGCCTCATTAAGGGAAGGTGTAGTGCCCCAAGACTGGAAAAGAGCTAACATTGTCCCAATCTATAAATCAGGTAACAAGAGAGACCCATTGAACTATAGACCAGTGTCACTTACAAGTGTGGTAGCTAAGATGTGTGAGAGGGTGGTGAAGAATAGATGGACAGACTTCTTGGAGAAAATGACATACTTTGTGAGTGTCAATTTGGTTTTAGAAAAGGGCGTTCATGCACGACAAACCTGATATGTTACTATTCGAGGGTGATAGATGTAATACAGGAAAGAGATGGTTGGGCTGATGGAATATATCTGGATTTAAAAAAGGCCTTTGATAAGGTACCACACCGGAGACTGATCTGGAAACTTGAAATGGTAGGAGGAGTGCATGGCAGTTTACTAAAATGGATGGAAGACTTTTGGTAGGAAGAGAAATGAGAACAATAATTAAGGACAGACCATCAGAATGGGGCTTGGTGGAGAGTGGAGTTCCACAGGGATCAGTGTTGGCACCAGTAATGTTCGCGGTCTACATAAATGACATGGTGGATGGGGTGTCCAGTTATGTGAGCCTATTTGCAGACGATGCAAAATTGTTAAGAAAAGTGAGATGTGACAAAGATTGCGAACTACTCCAGGAAGACTTGGACAGAATATGGAAATGGAGCTGTACATGGCAAATGGAGTTCAACACGACAAAATGCAAGAAATTAGAGTTTGGCAAGAGTGAAAGAAGAATCAGGAGTATGTACAAGATAGGAAATGAAGACATAAAACCAGTCATGAAGAAAAGACCTTGGGGTGACAATTACCAATGACCTATCGCCAGAGAGACATATAAACAAAATAATTGGAGAAGTATTGAACTTATTGAGGAACATAAGAGTGGCGTTCGTATATTTAGATGAAGAAATGATGAAGAAAATAATTACTGCAATGATAAGACTGAGGCTTGAATATGCAACAATACAGTGGGCTCGAACTTAAAGAAACACATAAGGAAACTAGAGAAAGTACAGAGGGCTGCAACAAAATGGTGCCTGACTTAAGAGATTTGACTTATGAAGACAGACTGAAAAGAATGCAACTTTCGACCCTGGAAAACAGAAGAGAAAGGGAGACCTGATAGCAATATACAGAGTGATGATTGGCATGGAAAAATGGATAGGGAAGATCTGTGTATGTGGAATGAAAGAATGTCGAGAGGGCATGGGAAAAAACTAAAATGGCCACTTATAGGAGAGATGTGAAAAATATAGCTTCCCTCATAGAAGGGTGGAAGCATGGAATAGTTTAGACGTGGAAGTGGTCAACGCAAGGAATATTCATGATTTTAAGAAAAAGCTGGACATTAATAGATATGGAGACGGGACAACACGAGCATAGCTCTTTTCCCGTATGTTACAATTAGGTAAATACAATTAGGTAAATACACACACACACACACACAACGTAAAACGTAAACTGGGAGGAGATGGAAAACTCATTAACGGTTCAAGAGAAATATAACTTATTTTTGGAAATATACAAAACTGGGGTCAGGGAATATGTTCCGAAATATAGACCTAAAGAAGAAGGAAAGAAAGATTGGTTTAATGCAAGATGTGCTAGGGCAAAGGAGAAATGAGATGGAGCATGGAAAAGGTGGAGAAGAAACAGAAATCCAGAAAATAAGGAAAACTTCAAAACAGCAAGAAATGAATATGCTAAGGTGAGAAAGGAAGAAGAAAAGAACTATGAAAAGGACATTGTCAAAAATGTAAGGAACAACCAAAATTGTTCTACAGATTCATAAATGGAAAATAAGACAAAAAGAAACAATAGAAAGGTTAAAAGGAGAAAACGGAATGGTGGAAGACCCAAAAGTATGGCAGAACTGTTAAATAGTAAATTTCATGAGGTCTTTACTAAGGAATCCAAATTTGAAAGACCACAGGGTAATAGAGACTGTCTATATGAAAGAGATTAAAGTAACCAAGCTTGAAATAAAAAGTTGATGACGGAATTGGATGAGGAAAAGGCAATGGGACCGGATGAAGTCTCAGGCAGAATACTGAAAGAATGTAGGGAAGAACTAGCAAGTCCAATATACAACATCATAAAATGCTCAATAGAAAATGGAACAGTGCCAGTGGAGTGGAAAAGAGCTGAGGTGGTTCCCATATATAAGAGCGGAAGGAAGGAAGAACCTTTAAATTACAGGCCGGTATCACTAACTAGTGTAATATGCAAGATGTGTGAAAAAGTAATAAAGAAGCAATGGATCGAGTTTCTTGAAGACAACAAAATATTATCAAATAGCCAATTTGGTTTTAGAAAAGGTCGGTCATGTGTGACAAATTTATTGAGTTTCTACTCTAGAATAGTTGATAAAGTACAAGAGAGAGAGGATGGGTTGACTGTATTTATTTAGATCTAAAAAGGCTTTTGATAAAGTGCCACATGAAAGATTACTATGGAAGTTAGAGGAGAAGGGTGGCTTAAAAGGAAGCACATTGAGATGGATGAAGAATTACTTAAGGGGAGAGAAATAAGGACGATAGTTAAAGATATGAAGTCCAAGTGGAGAACAGTAGACAGCGGAGTGCCACAGGGGTCAGTATTGGCACCAATACTTTTTCTCGTATATATAATGACATGCCAGAGGAGTGAACAGCTACATAAATCTGTTTATGGATGATGCGAAACTGTGCAGAGTCATTAAACAAAAGAGGATTGTGAAATACTACAGGAAGACTTAAACAAGATCTGGAAATGGAGCAAAAATGGGAGATGGAATTCAATGTGGACAAAAGCCATGTCATGGAAATGGGAAAAGTGAAAGACGACCAGTGGGAATCTATAAGATGGGAGATGGAGTAGAACTAGAAAAAGTAAAAAGGAAAAGGACTTGGGAGTGACAATGGAAGAAAATAATCAACCGGTTAGCCATATTGATAGAATTTTCAGAGAGACGTATAATTTGCTAAGGAATATTGGAGTAGCATTTCACTATATGGACAAGGAAATGATGAAGAAATTGATAAGTACTAAAATAAGACCTAGATTGGAATATGCAGGAGTTGTGTGGACTCCCCATAAAAGAAACACATAAGAAAATTAGAGAGACTACAAAAATGGCTACAAGAATGGTTCCAGAATTTAAAGGGATGGCATATGAGGAGAGACTAAAGGCAATGGATCTACCAACCTTGGAGCAGAGAAGAGAGAGGGATCTGATACAAGTTTATAAATTGATTAACGGAATGGATGAAGTGGATAATGAGAAACTGATCCTGAGAGAAGAATATGACTTTAGAAGCACAAGATCGCATAGTAAGAAACTAAGGAAGGGACGATGTCTGAGAGATGTTAGAAAATTTAGTTTCCCGCAAAGATGTGTTGAGACTTGGAACAGTTTGAGTGAGGAAGTGGTATCAGCAAAGAGTGTACATAGTTTTAAAGAAAAATTGGATAAGTGTAGATATGGAGACGGGACCACACGAGCATAAAGCCCAGGCCCTGTAAAACTACAACTAGGTAAATACAACTAGGTAAATACACGGACGTCACCTACAGAAACATAAAACACCACTTATAATAACTCCAAATATTATTTTCTTACGAGTTTGTGTTAAACTCAATGTCGGTGATGACATGTTCGGTTTCGGCTATTATTATTATATATTTATTACTATTATTTCTTACTTTTTACATATTTAACTCAGCCTTTCACATTTTCTGGATTATAAGGATTTCCGGATTATAAGGTTCTGGATTTAAGGACTTTTACTGTAGATGCCTTCACAGGATCATGGGGTACCGCTGATGTGACTTTGTGTCAAGTCAGCTATTGCTTCATGAGACTGATTCAAGACCGTTTACCAGCATAGTCTGTCAATGCCAACTGTGACTATATGAGCATGTGGCACGCTACCCAGAAGCCAATCCTGCATATCAGGTTGTCTCCAAAAGGGATAACCCAGCACGGAGGATGCCATGGGGACATCCGCAAAACTCGTGGCTGTGGCAAGTTGATGTCTCTTGCTGGGAGTTACTTGGCATGGGAAGGGAGCCTGCATGGAGACTCGCGAGATGTGACCGCCTTGATACCATAGGGTACGTGAGGCGACGTGCCCCTCAGTGTATGCCCCCATGATTGATTGACTGATTGACAGCTGAAGTACCTATTGTGGGCAACCTCTCTATCATGTACAGCATGAAATCAGGCTGTGATAAACTAAGGTTTAGAAAGTTTACATTGAGAAAAAAAAATGAGGAATGTATGTCTCCATGCCAGACACTATCACCTCTATTATACGTTCAGCAAACAGAGATGGGTCTCTGACACAGAGACAGTAATCATTCCAGGGAAAATCAGCATAATACCTCCTCAGGTCCCCCCTACCTGACAGATGCAAGATGCCAGAGGCACCTCCTCTTTGGGAGATTCTGAGGAGAGATTGGAGAAATAGGACAAGATACAGAAATGAGATTGTGGTTGGAGGAGCCCAACAGAGAAGATAGGGTAACAGCATAAGCAGAAGGATTAGAGGTAAGGAAGAGATCATGAATGTTGGGCATATCTTCAAGATGGTAAGGAATATGAGTAGGGTGCTGCACCACTTGCTGCAGGTCATGGAGGATAGCAAAGTTAAAGTCTAGTTAACCAGGATGGTCAGTGAAAGGTTAGGTAAGCCAAAGCTGGTGGTGAACATTGAAATCTCTAAGGATGGAGATATCCACGAAAGGATAGAGGGACAGAATGTGCTCCACTTTGGAAGTTAAGTAGTCAAAGAATTTACTATAGTCAGTGGAGTTAGGGGAGAGATAGATAGCACAGATAGATTGGTTAGAGAGTGATGAAAAGATGAGATTTAGTAGAGGAAAGCTGGTGTTCTACAAATTGAAAATGAGATCCAAGACTGCAAATGTCACAGAAGTTCATGAAGAAAAATTTGAGGGAGGTGTCAAGGCATTTTGGGTCATCACTGAGAGAGTACTTCAACCTGGGGGACATTTCTGGTCCCCTCTCCAGAATGGGACTCAGAGGCTGGATTTGGAGTGGCTATTTTTAAATCTTTAATTTTAAGTGAAGGGTGTGTGTGTGATAAATGCATGTAGTTTTGAATGAAGAAGGAGAGTTGTCTTCAGAGGGTTGGCTGCGACTGCCCCCTAGAGTTGTGAGACACAAAGGGAAACATTGAGAGAGATCACAACTAGCTTTAATGGAAAGTTCACAGCACCCCATGAACTAGTGCTGTTAGACCTCACGGGCAGTAAATTATCATTTATGTAGATGTCTAAAACCTACTCCTAGGTATGACTGTATGTACATATGTAATGCAGGGAAAAGAAAAAAAAAAAAAAGAAAAAAATTAAAATAAGTAAAATACTTACGATGAATAAAGGAAAGATTATGAATGACTTTTAAATTTATTTTGACAAATGGTAGTGGTAGCTGTGATCAAGGCATTGGTTTTCAATTTTGACTAATCAACATTGACTGCAAATTCACAAATTTTGCAATAAATTGATAGAATAATATTAAATGAACTTCTCTCCCCACAATCACGTTCATTCGTTTACACTCCAGCTCACTGGAGAGAGGATACACTCACTCACCACAAAATACAGTGCAGAAAAAGGAAATTACACTACATCATTAATTTCACAGCCTTGCACTTGAGCTGCAGCGGCACGCGGCTTCATAGTTCACAGAAAGAAACAAGAAAACGCTTACCGTATTTTACGGATTGCAAGACGCTGCATCTTGGAAGATGCACCCTAATACAGTGGAGACTCAATACTCAAACGTCTAAATACTCAAACTTTTCAATACTCGAATGCAAAAGTTCGATTTAATACTTGAAAAAATACCTGATAGTTGAACGCCCACACCTGTGATTGTAAACAAATGCTTCCTGCTGGCGTCCCCCTTTCCCCTTCTGCTAGTTGTGACTTGAGATAACATAACATAACATAACATAAATAATATGATAACAAAGGGCCACCAGGGCCCATCTAGGTTATCCTGTATCAGTCGCACAGCGACCTCGTCATCAGTACTTAAAGATACACTTACAAGTACACAATACATTATATAGTAATTCTAAATATTTGGCCCATTAACAGGGCTAAGTCCTGCAGCGAAATCCTCTACAATTTGTGGTCCCCATACATGGGGATCATGTCTTATTTAACTATAGTAAATTTCTTATAAAACTATCATGCAGTGCTATACATAATTATAAATCTAATAAATTTAAGTGCTTATCTAATCTGTTTTTAAACATTGTCAAACTAGTGCTATTTACAACCGTCTCTGGCAATGCATTCCAGAAGTCTACCACTCTATGACTAAAGAAATATTTTCTTATATCTAACCTGCAGCCTTGCTTTCTAATCTTCCTGCCATGATTTCTAGTCCTACTTCCTCCTCTAAGGTAAAGAAAGATCTCACATCTATGTAGTTTGTATCTGAGAACATTTTAAATAACTCTATCATATCCCTCTTATACATCTCCTCTCAAATGAAAACATGTTTAATTCCTTTAATCTATCTCTATACTCCAGGCGCTTTAATGCTGGTATCATCCTAGTTGCTCTTCTCTGAACTGCTTCTAACATGTTGATATCCTGCCTATAGTGGGGTGACCAGGCCTGTATGCAATACTCTAAATGGGGCCTAACATAGGAATTATATAAGCTACACACCACTTCCTTACTTTTATAACTAACATTTCTATTTATAAAACCCAGGATCCTATTTGCCCTATTTCTTGCTTCTAAACATTGCTTTGAAAATTTCATAGTCCTGTCTATCACTACTCCTAAATCCTTTCCTTCCTCTACTGCCTCTAGCCAACATCCCTCCATCTCATAGTTAAAGTTTGTGTTGTCTTTACCTAAATGCATAACCTGACACTTATCAGAATTAAACTCCATCTGCCACCTGTCTGCCCATGCTATCAGCCTGTCCAGGTCTCGTTGTATTCTGTAATTTTTCTTTTCACCCTGTACTGCACATGCTATCTTAGTATCATCTGCAAACTTTGATACTTTGCTACTAATTCCTATATCTAAATCGTTAATGTACACCAAGAAAAGAAGAGGTCCTAGCACTGATCCTTGGGGTACTCCACTAACCACTTCCTTCCACTCAGACATTGCCCCATTTAATACTACTCTCTGTTTCCTATCAGAAAGCCATTCACTAATCCAATCAACTAACCTACCCCCTATCCCATGTAGTCTCAATTTGTACACTAGCCTCCTATGCATTCTATCTGTAGTTTTTCATTTATAAAATTACAATAACACCAAAGGCTTATTAGTTGTGAAAATATCTGGTAATCAAACGGCTGCACATTTGGTCATATAGAAAGCTCTGTCATCTCCCTTCTCACAGTCGCCACTGTACCGTTTTGATGCCGTATTACTGGTAATACTGCTGGTATTACCGTAATAGTGGTATACCGGTATTACTGTAATACCAGTATACCGAATGTGGTGCGCATCACTAGTCCTACCGCAGTCTTGAGATAAACAACAATCTTCTGCGTTCTGTCGGTAGTTTTTCACTTAGAAACTTACAATGGCACCAAAGAGGCTTAGTAGTGATGAAAATAAGAAATCTGGTGAGAGTGCAAGTGTTAGTGAGCCACAGCACTCCATTAGTGGATTCACAGGAATCATACCAGGAGAAAAGTTACAAAAGACGTTTTCATGGATGTTGACTCATCCTCTGGCGACTTCCCTCCCTTCCTCCTCCCCACCCTTTTCCCCTCCTCTTCTAAGTTATCCATCACCAGCCTTCACTTACGATATGTACAAAACAAAATTGTAAAAAACAAAATACATTGAAATTTTTATAAACTTGAGGTTTTGCTAAGATTGGAATGAATTACCTGATTTATAGGTATCAAAAGTCGAACTTTTTAATACTCGAACAGCCATTTGGAATGAATTAAGTTTAAGTATTGAGTCTCCACTGTATTTGAAAGAAATTTTTACACAAAAAAAGTCATTCTTATACAACACATTCACCATATACCCGACCGTTGAACACAAAAACATAAGAAGCAAGGAGTCTGCAAAACACTATTTTTTCAGCACTCATTACAAATTTGGTGGAGCGTACAACTTGTAGCTTGTATGCAATAGTATAACTAAACCGTTTCGCTGAACTAGCCATGGGTGATAATTTCCAGGACAAAAATGCTTGTAATATATGACAGCCTGGTGGTAACTGATATATTTCATGACATAAGAGTGTGAGCAAACCTTTTTATACAGTAAAAGTCCTCAATTTCGGAGGTTTGTCATTCGTAAATTTAAAAGTTTCGGAAATTTAAGAGGCTGAATAGCTTAGGTTATTAGAATAGCTGAATCCGCCAATCGCCAAAACCAAACACGTCAGTGCTGCAGTTCGTATTTATTTTATTTCGCAATCGTGCTTCACAGGCTTTATCAATGTGAATATAATTCGCAAGTGGAGTTTTGACTCTTGCTTGAATGAGTAAGCCATTTGGATGTTCTATTAATAAAGGTATAAAGGCACCTGGCATGTGTGTGCGTTTGTGTGTATGTATGTGTGTTTCACTGTTTGATCTGCTGCAGTCTCTAACGAGACAGCCAGACGTTACCCTATGGAACGAGCTCAGAGCTCATTATTTCCGATCTTCGGATAGGCCTGACAGACCAGGCACACACCACACACCAGGACAACAAGGTCACAACTTCTCGATTTACATCCCGTACCTACTCACTGCTAGGTGAACAGGGGCTACACGTGAAGGGAGACACACCCAAATATCTCCACCCGGCCGGGGAATCGAACCCCGGTCCTCTGGCTTGTGAAGCCAGCGCTCTAACCACTGAGCTATCGGGCGTGTATGTGTGTGTGTTGCTATGAGACGAGTAGGCTCCAGGAAGGATTATGATAATGGAAATACTTGTAACAGCTAAGTACTGAGTTTACATCATATAAAAAGCTGAATTGAATAGTACTTAGACTAACATCATAATGTAATGACTCAACATACAAATCCAGATCACTATCAGTCAAGTGTCCAAGCTCACTTGAGGCTGGGTGTTGCCTTACAATACAACATTCGTCTTGGAAGATGCACTAGTTTTTTTCAGGGTATTTTTTTAGGAAAAAAAGTGCATCTGTAAAATATGGTACTTGTCTTTGTGGCCCCAATGTACTACTAATGGAGAGAAATGTACCAGATGGTGCCACTTCCTCAAAGACACACACTTAATATTGTCTTTGGGAGCCTAGTTACACCATAAGAAGAAAGGGGGAGAGGACATACCATGGTGGGTGATGATCCCCCCGTTCACTTCACCCAACAATGCCGCCAACTAAATATTTCACTTTCCTCTATTTCTACAAACAAATATCCTATCAAGCTAACACACGTGGACCACACTATGAGAGAGGGTAGCTGTCTTTATCTGCTTGGATGAAGAACGGGAGGGTACTGCACAAGTAATTAAATGCACTATAAGCACTATTTCATATAAAAGTTACGTTAAATCTTTACAAGAGTGAGGAGTTACTGACCTGCTCGGATGAGAACAGGAGGCTACTGTGGGAACCACATCCCAACAGTGCTCCCAGGATTTTCAAAATTATTGGCAGTTGTCACAATAGGATTGGTGTGGAGTAATTGCAAAGAATTTGATTGACATTACTAATGAGATTACATAACTGAAAGACACTTTCCTGTACAGTTAGGTTCTCCCTCTACTTACTGGAGTGAAAAATTTGTTAAACTTTTGATTACAAGCAAGTAAATTTAATGTGTTTTAATTCATGAGCTAGCTACTTTATCTCTTCCTCTGAGACGCGTCTGTGTATATCTATCTATATATATATATATATATATATATATATATATATATATATATATATATATATATATATATATATATATATGTATGTATGTATGTATGTATGTATGTCTCGTGAACATGGGTGTCGCTACACTTATGCTATGACCTTAATAACTAAAAAAAATTAACATTATTATCCCTGGCACTACACGAGATTTTCCCCCTTCAAGAATTTTTCATTCACTTAGCTAACATCTTCCACGCAGGAAAGTAATTTTCTCCCTTGGCAGCAGTAATCTTCAACAAGTTTCTCCATCCATGGACAGAATAACTAATTTCACTGGCCCTTGGAAATTTACTTCTATTTTCAATTAATTCATTACTCATCTAGTACAATGGTCTTGTTAACCATCACTCCACAATGTCCCTGGGAAACATAATGCCACAATTTTTAAAATACTCTAGGGAATGAAGCTGTCTACCCAGCCAACCTCCTGATCTACCATCAGTTTGAGACTTAATCTTAAGTCCTCTGGTACACCTTGTGACAAGATTCGTCCACCTTAGTTATCCTGCATTCATGCAACACAGTCTCTAAAGCTGAACTCTTCTCTCAAACCTTTGCTCACAACTCCACCTTGGATGATTCTGGGCTTGTTCCTCCCTCTCCTCCTCCCTCTAACTATTTCATGTCTGCAATTAAAATTCTTCGTAATGATGTTTTCCATGCCCTCGCTGGCCTAAACTCTCAGAAGGCTTATGGTCCTGATGGGGTCCCTCTTATTTTCAAAAACTGTGCTTCCGTGCTTGTACCTTGCCTGGCTAAACTTTTTCAACTTTGTCTATCGACTTCTACCTTTCCTTTTTGCTGGAAGTTTGCCTACATTCAGCCTGTTCCTAAAAAAGGTGACCATTCTAATCCCTCAAACTACCATCCTATAGCTCTTGCTTCTCTAAAGTTTTTGAATTTATCCTGAATAGGAAGATTCTCAAACATCTGTCACTTCACAATCTTCTATCTGATCGCCAGTATGGCTTCCGTCAAGGTTGCTTTACTGGTGATCTTCTGGCTTTCCTTTCTGAGTCTTGGTCATCCTCTTTTAGAGATTTTGGTGAAACTTTTGCTGTAGTGTTAGACATATAAAAAGCTTTCGATAGAGTCTGGCATAAAGCTTTGATTTCAAGACTGCCCTCCTACGGTTTTATCCTTCTCTCTGCAACTTTATCTCGAGTTTCCTTTCCGACCATTCTGTTGCTGCTGTGGTAGACGGCCACTGTTCTCCTAAATCTATTAATACTGGTGTTCCTCAGGGTTCTGTCCTGTCACCCACTCTCTTTCTATTATTCATTAATGACCTTAATCAAACTTCTTGCCCTATCCACTCCTATGCTGATGATACCACCCTACATCTTTCCACGTCCTGTCAAAGACAACCAACCTTTCAGGAAGTCAACAGATCATGCAGAGACACCACAGGACACCTGATTTCCGATCTTTCTAAGATTTCTGATTGGCGTAGAGAAAATCTAGTAGTTTTCAATGCCTCTATCAACTCAACATAAGCTTCCACACAACTATCCCCTTTTCTTCAATGACACTCAACTGTCTCCTTCTTCCACACCGAATATCCTCAGTCTATCCTTTACTTATAATCTTAACTGGAAACTTCACATCTCATCTCTTGGTAAAACAGCTTCTATGAAGTTAGGCGTTCTGAAGCGTCTCTGCCAGTTTTTCTCGCCCCTTCAACTGCTAATTCTATACAAGGGCCTTATCCGCCCCTGTATGGAGTACTTTTCGCATGTTTGGCGAAGTTCCAGTCACACAGTTTTACTAGATAGGGTGGAATCAAAAGCTTTTCGTCTCATCAACTCCCCTCCTCTGACTAACTGTCTTCAGCCTCCTTTTCAACGGCAAAATATTGCATCTCTTTCTATCCTTTATCATTATTTTTATGGTAACTGTTCTACTGATCTTGCTAACTGCATGCCTCTCCGCCTCCTCCTGTGGCCTCGCTGCACAAGGCTTTCTTCTTCATCTCATCCCTATTCTGTCCAACTCTTTAACGCAAGAGTTAACCAATACTCTCAATCATTCATACCTTTCACTGGTAAACTCTGGAACTCCCTCCCTGCGTCTGTATTTCCAACTTTCTACGACTTGTCTTCTTTTAGGAGGGAGGTATCAAGGCATTTGCTTCCTAATTTTGGCTGACGCTTTTCTTCTTTGTAGTGAACCAGCACTCAAGTGGGCCTCTTTTTTTAATCTTTTCTTTTTTTGCCCTTGGCTGGCCATCTTTCCTACATAAAAAAAGATTATATCGAACAAGGAGCATGATGTGATTTTTTTTCAGTTGGTCTCACCTAGCAGTAGCTGGAGCTCTAAGATGTTATCCAGAAGCTTCTGGAAAGTTACAGAACATTTCACAGTGCACTATAGCAGGGTTATAAGTTACTCATGGCTTAGGGAAGCTCACAGATACTATGCTTACACCCCCTGCAGGGGATGATAATGTTGATAAGCAAAACCTCTCACAGTCCTCTGTGGCCTCTCTCCTCTTCTTGCTTTATTAAAACTTAATTTCTTCTATGAATAGTTTCTTCTATGAATAATGTATACAGCATCTCTGCTTGACTGTCTCAAGTGAAGAATGGGGCATGTGGTGGGGGCCAGGGACCAGATGCACGGGTAACATCCAGTATAATGCACCCTATGTACCAGCCACCCATCAGCTTTTCAAACCCAGTGTGTGGTCAAGATCGTTTACTTGGCTTCCTGGATGCTATTCACTAGGTTTCCTGTGGTCAATAGAAGGGTTCGTGGGGTAGGTAAGAGCAAGAATGGGAGTCGAGAACCACAGCAAGATATTGTGAAAAAACCCAAAAGTAAGAAACACGATTATCATAAGGGCAAAAACCGAACAAATGCACTACAGAAAACAAGAATAATGTTCTGGATTTTGCTACAGTTTCATATAATAAACTGTAGATGGTTTTAGCCACCTTTAGTTTTTTATTCTTACTATTTACAACCTTTCCAATAAGTACACTACCTGCCACAAATAAATAATAACGTTGCAATAAGTCTGGGAATGTGCTGTCTGTCGAGTTTTCTCCAAGTCCAGCAAGCTGTGGCGAGTTACGGAATGAGCTTCACAGCTCCATAAAGTTCTATAACTCCTTGAGTTTTATTATATGAACTATAATGTATATTGTGTGATACTTTAATGTAAGATAGATATATTATTAAGGAAAATAAGTTTCTTGGTGCTTTTGGTGAGCTTCAGTTGATTTTGGACTTAATTTCTGCTGCAAGTGCATCATTCAACTCACCTGGTAGATGGACAAGAGAGGAACAGGCCTAAGAGTTCAAGACAGATACTCCAGTCAGGTTACATGGGCAGCACTACTCATACATGTTTATAAATGACTTGTTGAGTGTATCATTCATAGAAAAATAAAGCATGAAAATATCAAGGGGTAAACATAAGATCAGAAGGAGAACAAGTCATCACCTAAAAAGATTGAAATCTGGACTCAAATGTAGGGAGGCTGGGAGCATCAACAATATCATGGGGTAGTGAATTCCATTTCTGAACGATTCTACAAGAGAAAAAAGTGTCTGCGGGCTTCACAGTGTGAATGTTACATTTGAACCTTAAATCTATGGCCTCTAGTGCCCACCATTGTGGACATAGTGAAGATGTCTGATGGGGAGATGATGGAGAGATCATGTAAAATGCGATAACACATAAAATCTTGTCAACACATTCTGCCCTTCACGGAGAACAAACCCAATGTGGACAGCCTATCAGAATATGGAAGATCAGACAGACTGGTAATCTGTTTTATCCACCAGTGTTGAACAGATTCCAGGAACCTGTTTTGGCCCAGAAATCCAAAATTCCATACTGGAGATGCAAAGTCTAAAATTGGTCAAACATCAGAGATGAAAAGAGTAGACATAAGTTAGCCAAGCGAGTGACAGTTGAGTTCAAGAGATTAGTGGCTATACCCTCAACTTTAGCAGCTATATATCTTATGTGGTGGTGAAATTTGAACTTCCTATCAACTGTTACTCCCAAATCCATATGTGAGAAACTAGTTTATGGGGCTGCCATTTAGAATGTAGATAGGAGTTAAGAGGTCATCTGCCTGGACACAATGCTGTCTAGCAAAATGAAGATGGACACATTTACCAGTGGAAAACCTCAATTCCGAGGAAGCAGCAGTAGATGACAGCAAGTCAATGTTAGCCTGCATGCTTGGAAGAGATTGGGAAGAGTCAGGTGATGAAGCTGAAGAGTGAAAATATAACTTGAGATTGCCGGCAAACATTTTGTAATTGCAATGGAACTGGGAGCAGGTGTGATTTATAAAGATGAGGAATAACAAGGGACCTAGGACTGAACCTTGAGTGACTCCACTTAGTACTGGCTTAGAATAGCTAACATAACCATTCAATGTGACTTTCATTGGTTGGCCAAGTAGAAAACTAGTGATCCATTGCAGTAGGTTGCCTGAGATACCAATAGCTTTAAGTTTATCTATGAGAGTCAGATGATGTACTTTGTCAAAGGCCTTAACAAAATCAAATAGGATTAGATCAACCACTTGCCCTTGATCATACCAGTATGTTATGTAGTCATAAGTGAGTAGTTGTTGGTCAGTGACAACGGTTGGGCCTAAAACCAAATTGAGACTCGTCGCATATTAGATGATCATCAATGAATCCAAACAAAGATTTACAAATAATGTGTTCCATCATCTTGCAAGGAATGGGATTTAGACTGATAGGCTGACAGTTCAAAGGATTACTACAAGAACCTTTCTTATAGATAGGGCAAACAAGAGACATTTTCCAAGAGTGGGGTAGGGAATCCAGTGACATAGATTTGTTGAAACTGATGGTTAAAGGATAAGCCAGTTCAGATGCACATTCTTTTAGGAGATGGGGTGAAGATTGTCAGGTCCCTTGGCACTATCAACATTAAGAGATTTGAGGTGAAACTCTACATCTTCATGGTGAAACTGAACAGATGAAATATTATCATGATATACCTGGTGGGGAAAAGGGTTCAATGATAACTCCACAACAAACACTGAGGAAAAAGCTTCAACAAATACATTGGCCATAGAATTGGGGTCATCAATTAGTTTGCCATTCATCAACAGGGGCCAACTCTAGATCTGTCAAGTTTTCTGTTCCTAATATAAGAGTGAAATAGTTTGGGTTTGGTAGCATGAATCTGAATAAGGTTTTCCTCATATTTGATTTGGGCGTTCAAGACCGCAGCTCTTAGAGTTGCATTGGCCTTGTTAAATTTGAAAAGTTTTTGTAGTGTGAGATGAGAATGTTTACCATAAATCTGTCTGGCCATTTTAAATTCATTTCACACTTTAGTGCGCAGTTTGTAATAGTTACGGGGAATGGATTTAGACTATGGTGCTGTTTTCTTGCAATAGGACTTAGTAGGGATGTGTTGCTGAATAAGTAGGCTTAGAGTATTGGTAAAAAATGAGGTGACATTGTCAACATTAAGGTGTGATAATTCTAAGTCCCAGTCATACAATCTGAGGGAACTAAGAATTTTGTTGTATTTAACCTTAGGCCAATAAAAAATTGGGACATTAGTCTTATCAGGAGGAGGCTTGCATTGAAATAAGTAAGATGCCTTGATGGTTGCATGTCTGCAGTGGGGAAAAGGAGGAAACATAGTAACATCCATGATATAATCAGGATCAGATGTTAAAACAAGATCCAAAATATTGCCAGAATGTACAAATGTAGGTTCTCTTACCCATGATGCAGACTGAGAGTTAGAAATAGATCCAGAAACATAGCATCACCGGCTGAAATATTTAGGTGGGGATTTTCATCAAGCCAAAAAATTGTTAGCAGATTAAAATCACCTATCAACATGAGTTCTTTGTTGGTGCTGAAATTATAGATAAATTCTATGACAGCAATATTTTCCTCAAGATTATAAGAGAGAGGACGATAGACCATTAATACATAGAGATTGTAAGTAGGAAGATGGAGAGGTAAAGTGTTAGGGAGAGACCCTAAATTGGGATATACACAAGCCTTAATGTTATTCTTAACATACACACAAACACCAAATTTAAGAACAAGAGATACAAAATCATTTCTGTATAATGAATAGCCTTCAGTATTAACAACAGAATCTTTGATGATTGGTTGCAGCCAAGACTCAGTAACTAAAAAGACAAATTTCCTCATCGCGACAAAATTTATCAACAAGAACTTTACTTCTCAAACAATTTAAATTAGTGAGTGCAATATTTAGCAAAAAGAAGTGATTAGGTTGAGTACATGAAGAAGAGCTTAGTTTTTTGTAGATTGACTAACTGAGGTGGTGCCAGAAGTGTCAGTGGCTACAGCAGTGACACAGGCATAAACAGCTGAAGTTTGAGGGGTGTTGTCATTCTTACGGGAGACCAAACGTTTTTTCAGTTCCTCTCTCTGCTTGAATGTCACATCTTTTGTTACAAAAACTCTTGTTATAAAAACTGTGTTAAAGTTAGAGCTCTTCAGGTTTTTTGTGAGAGACAGTAACTCCTTCCTAAGTGTTGAGTCCCTAATCTTAGCCTCAACTAAGTCTTGTTTTATGGGAACAATTTCGTATAGATGTATAACTTTGTCGTTATGAAAGAGGTAAGACACAACATCTTTGAATTTTTGGGTCACAGAATCTACCTCAGAGCCAAGGCCTCTAATTATCACAGAGTTAGCTCTATCTCCCTCTCTCTTATCTCCACTAACTCTTCATGAAGAATGGTTCTAATTTCAATTGAACTAGGAACAGCAGAGGAGGAGGTATCAGTAGAGTTATGGACATCTGCAGATTTTAAGTCCCTTATTTCATTAGACAGAACAGCAATGTCATGTGGCAACGCCTTAACAGTCTCAAATAGCTGAACTCATTCCTTGCCGCCAGTAGCAGGTCTGTTTGCACCTTGACTACGGGCGAAACGACAAGCGGTACACACATAGGTGGTGCCCTTGTTTGAATAGTTAACAATAGTTTTGAAGGCACTATATGGAAGTCTGGAGCACTTTTGCAAGCCATAAGGCCAAGCAGAACACAGCTCACACTCTAAGTAGTCTTCATTTCCAATATTTATGCTGCAAATACCACAAGGGTAATCACCATCACCTGAACTATCACCACCCACAGCACCGCCCATGTCACCTGAACTAGAGCCAATGTCTCGACTCTTGGCTATTTAGTTCCTCAATTCTCTTAACAGTCATGACTGTAGAACAAAGGGCAATTCTGCATAGACCAAACAATACCAGGATCAAACAGCAGGAAGTCAGGACATAGGCACCAACAACTTGAGCAAAGATTCAAGAGCAGAGACAGGCACCTCCGTTTGCCACAGTGGCTGGTGTGGCAGGTCATTATGATGTTTTCTCATCCCAAACCCATTTCCCATTCCCACAGGTCCTCAAAGTTTGTCAGGGGAGTGGGGGAAACCTAGAAACACCAGTAAGCAGTATTTTCTCTTTCAGTGACTTTAAAACTTATATTGTACAAGTACTGTGGGGATAGGTGGTTCTCTAAAATGCAACTTAGTGTCTTCCATGTGCTTCACATGTTTGGCATACTTGGCCTTACATTGCACCCACAAATACATGTATTTCATCCTCACTTCATTGGTGTTCTTGGAAGGTGAGATATAACAATCACTGCCATTGCTATATCCTGCCAAGCTCTTGCTTTCCTTTCATGGGTGATGCCAGCCCTGTAGTCAAGCTTACCTTTGATAACTGCTAACCTTTGCTTTACTTAGTAAATTATGCATATCACCTCTCTAAATAAGATCACGGGAGAAGTAACAAATCTGCTAAGGAGAATTAAAATGCCTTCTCGTATTTGGATTCTGATATGATGAAAAAGTTAGTTAATTCTATGATAAGACCAAGACTGGAGTATGCAGTGATTGTGTAGTCCCCTCACACTAAGAAGAATATTAGAAAATTGGAGAGGGTGCAAAGGGCAGCCACTAAGTTAGTACCAGAACTGAAGGATTTGACTTACGAGGAGTGGTTGAGAAAACTGGAAATTCCAACACTTTAAAGTAGGAGAGAAAGGGGAGACGATAGGTATTTATAAAATGGTGAATAACCTGGATAAAGTGGATGGTGACTTTTTAAACCTAGAAACAAGGATTACAAGGGAACATGGGAAGAAATTGAAGAAGGCGCCGCCGTGGTACAGTGGAACCATTCGTGCTTTGAGGTCCGAGGGGTCTCCAAGCGCACGGGTTCGAATCCTGTCCACGGTCCGTGTGTAGGTTGGGCTTCCTCACTCGGGGCAACAGTTTCCTAGCGGGTGGGCTTTGAGATAGGAGGTGCCACAAAAAAGTATCCCCTTTAGCCCATAAATTCTCGTGAAAACCCCACATAGTATAAATAAAAAAAAAAAAAAAAAAAAAAAAGGTGCAGTGTATAAGAGACATTAAGTACAGTTTTTCTCATAGAGCTGTGGACACCTGGAATGGATTAGATATAGACATCGTAAATGCAGTCAGTGTTCACAGTTTCAAAGCTAAGCTGGACAAAACAAGGTATAAAGACGGGTCAATATGAGCTTGCTCCCCTCCTGTAAACTACAACTAGGTAAACACCCCTAGGCAACAGGAGCTTAGGGTTGAATTTGCCACTAAATATCTCCAGTGGGATATTGCAAAATGGCAGCAAGTGTTATGGAGCGACGAAGCTGTCTTCACAGTGTCCTGCAACCATGGCAAGCATGTGTACTGGCGACTAGGGAGTGACCCACTTGATACAAAATTTATATTTCAGATTGAAAAGCTCCCTGATTCATTGATGGTGTGGGCTTGCTTCAGTTATCATGGTGTAGGAAATTTAGTGTTTTTGCCAAGAAATGAAAACATGAATCAGAACAATTATTTGGAACTTTTATGTGACTTTTTGCACTGGTCTTTTGAAGTGTGCAACGCTACTGTGTTTATGCAGGATGGAGCTCCATGTCCGTTCCCAGCAAATTATTGTCTGGTAGGTGGCGGGTCGGTCACGTCATCAGCTGTTGGCCACCATGTTTAATCTTCAGTCCATGTGTTTTCAACCAACAGCAAACATTGTCCAGTGCTTACCATGGCTTTTTTATGCATTTGTACCCTTCCCACGAGTGCTTGAATGATTTCTTAATGATTACACAGTATTTTACGTACATTTTATACAGTTTTTTACGTACTTTTGCAAAGAATGGACTTTTGCAATCTACGGACAGGGTCGTGCATACATTTGTCTGTTGTTTCGAGGGTCGAGTGTATATATATATATATATATATATATATATATATATATATATATATATATATATAGATATAGATATATATATATATATATATATATATATATATATATATATATATATAGAGAGAGAGAGAGAGAGAGAGAGAGAGAGAGAGAGAGAGGAGGCAGTTTGCATTACCCTAAGCTGACAATATCAGCTACGATACCTCCCGACTTGAATAGAACCACAAAAGTTTCACCAGTAGTGTAAAATTATATCTACTCTGATGGCGGGTATCATGCTGCCCTCTATCACTGCAGCTTCTCTGCTTGGAGTAATGGAAGTGAAGAAAGGTTAGGATGGCTCAGTGCACCTACTGGTGGGTTTACACGCCAGGAGACGTCAGGTTATCGCGCTAGGTGCCCAAGTTTTTTATCTTTTATCCACAAGCTATCAAAATCATTGTCATTAAGTAGTTAGTAGTTCCTCTTGCCTGTCAACTAGTAAAAGTAAAAGAAAAAAAAAAGAAAAAAAAAAAAAGGATTGCAAACTAGCTTTGAATTTTTTTCCTGGGAAAGGAGGGAGTCAGCTCACCAGGCAGGCATTACATGCCAATTGACTCCCTTTCTGGTCACCACAATGGAAGTACACACTGATGCTTCCCTGTTTAACTGTGTGTTGTACAGCCAAAGAAAAGCCTCTCCATCCAGTGAGCTTCAATAAATAAATCAAGCTTTGGGCAATAACTGTCTTTTCTTAGGTTTCTTCTCACCACTCACTATGTTAGATTGGATGTCTCGAGAGGACAGGACAGTAAATATTATGTAAATTACCAGTCTCATTTTCACTTTTATAACCAGCACCTTTATTGTATTTATTTACTTACAACATAATCACCTGCAGACATCTTCATATCTCTTGTGTCCCCCACCCTCCTTTCTTTAAGTGAAATCATGCATTAAATTTAATAGAAAACTGTTGCTCTGTTTTCCTTGAAGTAATGAAAGATATGGCAACATGACATGGATTATCGGCCTCACCCTGTGGGCCAGTACAATTTAGTTTTACTATAGTCTAGTAATGCCCTACCCTGGTTAGCGCACTACCCTCCATTGACATTTTATGGAGGGTTTATGTGCTACCCACACAATTCCTTATTTGTTGAGACTAGACATGTTTATCGTCAACCATTTGACAGCCAATCATAATAATGATGAATTAATTGACAAGTTATGTTAGTTTTGTTTGAAAATAGGTGGCACAGTGACTAACGCTGACATTCATGTGTACTATCGAAACCGTTACGCTGGGGTCACACTACAGGTTTTTTTGACTACAGCGTCCCCGATGGTCATAGCAGGGCTGTCGCTGGCAGCAATGACATAATTTTAATGGCTTTTGGCCTCTCATAAGGTGTTGTAATTTAAGTCTTACATTAACGCGGAGATATCGTACAATGTCGTAAGATGTCCTTGTTGTCACACATCGTAGAAGCATTACAACAATCGAGTCCTGCATTCGACAGTCGGGAAGAGATTCATGACAAGCAAAGCCATTTCATTGGGCGTACGATGACATATGATGATGTTATAGAGAGATACGATGTTGTACATGCTACTAATGACATTGTTCAACATCGAACAAGTAAAAAATCGTTAAAATAATGAGTTACGACTGGTCTTTGAATATACGTTTGGCAGTAATGCATGAAAACATTGTAACTAAAATCATGACCAGTATAACCGCTCATGCGTTGTCGCCAGTTTAAAAAAAAAAAAATAGCCCCAGTTGATGCTACTTTAGCATGAGGTCTACCACACATATAGCGTGAGATCTACTTCCCATTAGCACTATAACATGAGATCTACTGCTGCATTATCCCTCCCTCATGGATATCACACATTTCCATACATTTATTTTAGCGACAAACAAACACTTGATTTTTACATATCCTAGGTATGACGTAAATAGATAAAGAAAGGTAAAAATAAACATGTTATTGTATATTTCCATATATTTATTCTAGCGATACACACTTCGTACATCTTCTAAGAATGACACAAATAGATCATTGGAATTTTCTCATCACCTTCCAGCAAAAATTATCAAGATGAGACTGGAACAGCTGACGACCAACACCTCACATTCTCTTCAGAATCACCATTTTAGCATCCAACCACAATCGCTCAATTGCCTGTGTATGCTCCTGTCACTGGATCCTTCCTTGGTTGTACTTCCGTCGACCAGCAAATCTTACCTCATCAACTTGGATGGGGTTATCTGCTGTTCCTACCATCTTTCCTCATCGTTGATGAGAAACTATGGCTGTACACACCACTTGGCACATATCAAACCAGTCAGTTACAGTACTGGTAGATTTTCCTGTGAGAGTCATTACTGTGGACATTGGTATATCAAATACAAAGACAAATATTAATTCTAATATTTCACACAGGCTCAAGTTGCAGTGCAATTTGTTGTTCATGTCCATATAATGGAAAAATTCATTTCTTGTACGAACAGACTGCATAGTTTGACACCCCTTTCGAGGGCAACATGACACAGGCTTGAATTCTCTTCTGTTACGCTTCCTTTTTTCCTGCATAACAGAACCATATTTATGGCATGGATCTGCTTCTTGAACTATATCCAAAAGATTGTGCTCCCTTAAAAAGATGAGTGCTGCCTCTTCTGTCAGAATGACTTTTCTATAAAACTCTTTCTGCAACATTGTGAAGTACTCTCAATTGAAGTTAACTATTTTAGGCCAAGTAGGAATCCGATTTAGGAGCTCGATTTGCTTCCTTTTATATGAGCAGGTCACGTGGACAAGTCACATGTTTGATGGACAGGTGCAGAGAGGGTACCAAAGGGACGCGGGTCACGCGGTAGACCTCAGGCTGCACCTGGGTAGGCCACATATGGCGGTAGACCTCACGCTATAGTAGATCCCTCCAGTTTACCCACCAAAGACAATGGGACAGAGGAAGGGTATGATGGGTATGATGTTCCATCGTCGTTGCAAGATCTCTTTGGGACATCTCTAGACATCGCAGGGCCATTGGAGATGAGTATAGAGGGGCCGCCTCTGACACCAGGAGTGAACATCCACCTTCAGACATCCATGAAGGTGGACATCCTTCGTTTTGCATGTCCTTCTTGCACTGAAATACTCCCAACCATTACAACAGTCATATGCAGATGCAGAAAACTGGCCTGTACGACCGTCGAGTCGTAGTAAAAAAAAAAGCTGTAGTGTGACTCCAGATTAGTGGACCACAACATACCTCATTTACGGTAGAAAACACACTGCCTAGTTTTCTCTGGTGCGCACACAACAGTGGAAAGGTACTGGCAGAAAACCTGAACTTTACCTCGTCATTTCCACTCTCTGTTTATATGTTATGGGACTTAACACAGGACATAGAGCACAGATCTGCCTTGCACACAGACCCTCCAGTACTCTCTCTCTCTCTCTCTCTCTCTCTCTCTCTCTCTCTCTCTCTCTCTCTCTCTCTCTCTCTCTCTCTCTCTCTCTCTCTCTATATATATATATATATATATATATATATATATATATAGATATACATATACACTCGACCCTCGAAACAACGGACAAATGCGTGCATGACCCTATCCGTAGATTGCAAAAGTCCATTATTTGCAAAAGTATGTAAAAAACTGTATAAAATGTAAGTAAAATACTGTGTAATCATTAAGAAATCATTCAAGCAGTATTACAAAGCATTAAGTACAACAAATAACCTGAAATAGATGACATGAGCACGGACTGAAGATAAAACATGGCGGCCAACAGCTGATGACGCAACCGACCCGCCACATACTGGACAATAATTTGCCGGGAACGGACAATCGCGCGCATTTTAACATTTGTCCGTAGATTAAACCGGACTCCAGAATTTGTCCGTAGTTTCTGAAATCCATTGATGGGAGGTCCGTTGTTCTGAGGGTTGAGTGTGTGTATATATATATATATATATATATATATAT